>NC_133621.1:180943290-181259123 GCF_048593235.1 Sminthopsis crassicaudata
GTACTATGTAATTACATAGCATGTAACTCTCTGGAATACTTCATGGTATCATTTCCCAAATCTAAGGATCTTTAATTGCAGTTAAAGAAACCTTCAGGACAGATACTTTTGCCCAAACCTGGATGATGACAAAATACCCAAATTACCAATATTCTATTAAATCACTTATGACTTTAAGACAGCTAGATACTTTCAGTATCAGAATTCCATCTTACCTGAAAAGTGAATTTGTCTCAAATTTTGCCCTTTTCTTCAAAGAGGAGATAGTTATGTTTTGGGACCTTGTGACAGTTAAGTGATAACACATATACTATAGAAACAAAATGTTATTTGATCACATTCAAATGAAATCCTTAACAAAGTTTAATTACTTCAAATTTCAACTCTTTCCAAGAGTTCATTACAGCTTTAAAACTTCAAGGGAACATTTTTTTCCATTGGCAAAACTTTTCTCCCTTGCTTTTCTAGACTTCTTTATGAATCTGTTCATTTCTACCCTACCTTTACTCAAATACTTTACCTTTTTTTTCCTATTAGTGATCATTTTTGAAAAACTCATTCATCAATTTATTGGGCACCATGTCTTCCAGCCTTCTTTGTTTATAAACTGACAATATTAGCAGAAGTGATAGAAATAACAAAATCATGAGCCCACCAAAATTTATGCCATCAAATCCATTCTTCATTGTAGAAGACAATCATTCTAACCCTCCTAATCAATTCACTATCTTACCATCCACAATGGCACTTCTAAATTTTCCTCAAGTCTCCTCCTCATTTCGCATCTATCACTCAAGCTCAACATATGTACACACATATACACATACATCTATCATATATATGGTTATCTATATATATATGCATATATGTATATGTATTATATGACCAATGGAAGATTCTTTTGTTAACTATACATGTTTTCTCTTAAATTCTACAGAATTTTTTTACATCTACCAAAATTCACTTTTCTATTGTCTTTCTGTTCCTACCCTCTCTGCCAAAAAAAAAAAAGCAATTCATTATTCCCCATTAGAATAGAGAAAAAATAAAATCCTGTGAGAAAATATTTGTAGTTGGGAAAAACAAATTTCTTCTTTGGTCATATCCACCAAACCACCTAGAGACTTGATTAATATCCTATGTCACTCTTGTGGTTTGAGCCACATCACTGCTGTATACTTCTGATCTTGTTACTTTCTTACTATACTGTCTATGATCTGGGACTTTTTATAAATTTATCTAGAGACAGACTTTTCCTTTGATAGTTATCTTAGAATACTCACTATCTCTTTCTCGAAATGGTTTGTTTTGATTCACTGTTTCTTTCCTGTTCTGTCAATCAGGATAGTTATATTTTAATACCTATTTATCCTTTCATTTAAGTTTTTGTTTTTCTTAGCACATAACTATTTACAAGAGGTTTTTAAAAATAATTTTCTTTTAATTCACTAAAATTTATTATTCTCAGGTTTGATTTATAAAAGTTTAGTTTTCTACTCTTACTGAGGATTATTATCTTAATCTATTTTTAGGGGAAAGGATCTTTTTATAGATTCTACTAAAATTCTTAAAAACTCATCTCCAGAAAAAAATGATCTTTAACTTAAGAATATTTTGGACATAGGTATTCTTGAAAATCATCTTTCAAGGAATAAAATATTGAAAATAATAGGCAAGTAGATCTTCAGAGTGTTACTAATATTTTAAATTTACAATGTTCATCATAAATATTTGTTGTAAAATTATAGTATTTATGCAAGTCACCTGTATGTGCCACATCCACTTTTGATTTTGAGGTTCAGGCCAAGGACAATGCATAAGGAAAGACAAATGAGTCCACCATCATTCCCTCCTATGATTGTACTCCCCCCTCTCCTATTATTTTTTACCCATTAAATTGTGTTCAATCACTGATGCATCCCAACTGGGTCTTACTCTTGGATATTGCACTTGGATATTGCACCAGCAAAAGACAGACATCTATCTTGTGTTGCATCAATTATAAGTTGAGCGGTTGGCTGCACACATTCAGTATCCTTTTAAAAATGTTGTCATGGGTGTCATCTCTGTTTCCAGCTTTTTGGTTTTATTGCAGTTTTATTTTCTGTAATTTTCCTGAAATGCAATAGATATAGTTCTGCTATGATAAATGATATGAGGACTCTATAGCTCAGTCACTATTTTGTTCATAGATTGACCATAGAATGTAAAGTATTTGATGCTAAAACAATTTTGATGAGATCCATTGTTGAATGTGCAATGATTCATCCCTTTTTCTGAAGCTTTTATCTTTATGTCTTAGTTCTCATCTCATTTTTCATGTTATTCTTTTAATAAGTGTGCAGAACAAAAATGTCCCCAACAGTTAAATTGTAATAAGTTGAACTCAAGTAAACTAGAATGTGCACTCAGGACATCAAATACACATATGTAAATATGTAATACAGTGGTAGTTTTATACTGCAACACTGGAAACATAGTTGTGTGTTTTATTTAGAAATATTGTTGTTTTTATGCTATCATCCTTTGTCCTATATCATATGCTTTAATCCAGAAAACATTTTCCACTTTTGATTTTTGATGAACAATAATAAATATAAAATTGCTTTGATATGATCTAATCTTTCCTTTTTCAGAATACTATTTCATGAAAAGAATTTGTATTAAGTGGTTTGTATGAAGAACCTGCCACTCTCTAATAGTAATACTTCCTTATCTTCCTTCTCCAAGATGTTTTTCTAGATAATGGGTCAGTGGCTATGTGTGCCATGTTACTTGGAATTACACCTAAGTATCACTGCAATTCAGTAGACAGACACACACACACACATACACAGTTTCAAAGAAATGCTTGCAATTAGTCAATAATGTTTAAGTACTTATAATTTTCCAGGCACTATGCTAAATCCTTGGGATAAGTAAAAGAAAAACAAACAAACAAAACAAACAAAAAAAAAAATCCTGCCCTCAATGAGCTCACCATTTAATGAAAGAGACTATATACAAAAAAACAAACAACAAAACAAAACCTAAAAAACAACAACAACAACAAAACTTTGTACAAATAAAATATATGCAGAATAACCAGAAAATAATCAAGAATTAGAAAACTCTTGAATTAAAAAAAATTTGCAAAAGGCTTCAGGTAGAAGGTGAGATTTTATCTGAGAGTAATTAATATTCATGTGTTCTCAACATGTTAGCCTTTTAAACACATATTTATATGTGTGCAAGAGGAATAAACAGGAGGAATTTGGTACAGATAGAAAAGAGGAAGGAGAAAAAGAAACATTTAAAAGGGGTCCCTAGATGGAATCTTAAGTGAATCAATAGGACAAAGCTAAAGGATGTCATAGTAACATACACACTTCTATTATAGTAAGAGGGCTAAGTAGGTTATACTGTAATTAGGGGGGCAAATATTGTTCGAGGTAATGAGTTTCAATTACAGTGTGGTGCCAAAGGTATTAAGTTTAAATTGTTGGTTCTGGAATTTGCTCCTAAGCAAAAATGCTTAATCATAACTTTTTTTGGTTTGTTTTGAATTTAAAGGGCAGAATTTAGAATGATTGAAATTAGTTAATATGATTAGGAATTCTCATTCAAATTTTTGTTGAAAAGTGATTAATGATGACAAAATATTTCATAATCATTCATAATTAAATAATTCATTAATATAAGTAGTCAATAAAAGGCTCCTTATATGCCTAAATAATCATAGTAGTATTTTGTAAGTGAAAAGGAATTATTGAACCATGCTTTAAAATTAAATAAACAACAAATATAGTTAATTTATGAGGATGTCATGGCTGCCCACAAAAATATATAAGTGCTGTGGAGCTACATTAAGGGTTTGAGAAGAGACCATCCAACTATACTAAACTTTCTTCTGCATCCAGAAATTCTTCTTCATAAATAAAGACTACAGGTATCTTCCATGCCTCGAATTTGCAGTTCTTTTCAATTAGATGGCAATGAATTAGTGCTTTGGAGGTACTTCAATTTGTTGTGGATGTATCAGTGGTGGATGAACTTTAAACTGAGCTGGAAATTATTAATAATGAAGAGAGACAGCATGGTATAGTGTACAAAGAGTTGTCATTGAAGTCAACAAGATCTGAGTTCAAGTCCTGTACCTGACACTAGCCATGTGACCTTGAGGAAACCACTTAAACATTTCAGTGTTTTAAGTAACTCTAAAAGATTGTAAATTGCAGATAAGTTGCTGATTTTTATTGGAGGAGTACATTTATTTTGCAGTTATCCAACAGATCAAATAACAAGTCTAGGCTATATCTTCATCTTTATGTTATGATGGTTCAACATGCTCAGTTTAACTTCTAAATTAAACTAAAGTGGTCCAACTTATGAACAGACTGATTTTAGGAAGACCTGTAAAGATTTACATGACATAATGCTGATTGAAACAAACAGAACCAGGGAAACATTGTACACTGCAACAACAAAATTGTGCATTGATCAATTATGAGAGGCTTCTCTGCAGTTTAGTGAATCAAGGCAATCCCAATAAACTTTGGATGGAACATGCCATCTAAAACCAGAGAGAGAATTATGGAGACTGAATGTAAATCAACACATATTATGTTCATTTATTTCCTTGGTTTTTTTTTTTTTTTTTCCTCTCATGGTTTTTCCCTTTTGTTCCAATTTTTCTCTTCCAATATGATTCTTAAGAAAATAGGAAACAAAAATGAATGCACATATATAACCAAAAAAAGGAAATCAAATTATCCTGAAACGATAGAACAAGAGAGGAAAGTAGAAATAGAAAAATTTCATTGATCACCACCTCAAATAGATCCTACAAGGAAAATATATAGGAATGTCATTGATTAATTTTGAAAACCCCAGATCAAAGACAAATATGTTATAAGTGATAGTATCAACAACAAAATTAATATGGTGGAGTTTCAATAAGCATTGCAAAGGATTTATCAGCTACAGTAGGAACAAAAAAAACCCCCACAGGTCCTGAAATAATATAAATTAAGAATCCAAAGAAATAGGGTTGTGGTTGAAAATATTATATCCATCAAATTTAAATATATTGAATGAAAAAATGGAAATGCAATGAACTGTTAGATTTTCAGGATTTTATCACAAAAAACCTGAATTCACTGGAAATTTCAACATATAAGAGTAATCATCAAAAACTAATTTCAAGTGATTCAATAAGGACAAATTGTTTACATTTTATGCATGGAAATGTAAACCATCTATCTAAAACTGACATTAGAAACTAGGTAGTCCAAAAGAAAGATTGAAGTAGAGCTGAGTATAATGTGATTGTAAAAAGCAAAATTGTCTAGGAAAGGGGAAAATTAGTAATTATGCTATATGAATGAAATATGAGAGCAAGAAGCAATAAAGAGGAATTATATGGGAAAATTATATGAGAAAATTATATGGGAAAAGAAGACTCTTATTTCTGAAAACCTACTCACATCTAGTTAAAGAGGGAAATATGTATATATATATATCTCAAGAAGGGTATAGCATCTTCCAAAATCCATAAAAGAAAAAGGGAAGGAGGAATAGTATAAGGTTGAATATAGAAGAGTGGTTAGATTAATGAATGGGAATAGGATAAGGCATGAATATAAGAGATTGATCCATGTGAGGGAGGATGTGGCAGTGAGACTAAGCAAGCAAGTTAATAAGTAAAAGAATTAGTAGTTGATAGGAAATTAGACATATACATAAGCATAATAACAATTATCAAGCATAGAAATTATTAGGAAAAAAAATTAGAGGTAGTAATCATTGATCTCAGACAAACTCAAACTTAAGATCCAATCTAGAGAAAAATCTATATTATATGTCACTGAAATTAATATTGGTTTTTATACGTACGTATATACATACATACATTATATAAAAATAAATTAAGTATACACACACACACACACACACACATACACACAATGTGTTTATGAACCTGTGCAGTCTCAAAGGAAAACATTTTATGTAGGGTCACTTAATGCTACCCTATCCTTGTAGCTCCCCCTAGAGCTACTCTAACTGCCCCTCTGTCCATGTCAGGGCTAGACCCCACTTACCCATCTTCGAGCACTAACCTGGATCCCACAGAGACAGACTGACCAGGAGATAGGAGTGAAGTGAGAGCTTTATTCTTAGGTAGCACATATTTATATCCCCCTGAGGAGCAGGGGAAGGAGAGGTCCTCTAAGAACCTGTACTGACAGGTCATAATGGGATTGGCCTGAGAAGAAGGAGGGAGGCGTGTGCTAGGCTTTGAGAGCACTAAGGAAGGAGACATGGTACCTGGGGTCAGACACCTCCTCTTGAGGCTATACCCCACCTTCACATAGGACTTGTCTGCGCCTCAGTACCGCTCATCTCTCAGGTTCTCCCACATGCCTTGAACTATATTCCTTGCTCCTAGAGGCTTTTTAACCCTTACACCTATCCCTCTTTTATTATTAAAACCAAGTGTTCTCATGTTGATGAATGAGAAGCTCTTCCATAAGCTTCTCATTTTCATCTTTTAGGAATATGTATAAAGTATCCTAGCAAAGTAGACAAAAGCAAAAGAAGCAACAATATAAAAATGGCTACATGGAGTCCATGGGATACAATAGAAGGGGTTGGGAAGGGAAGTGTCTTGGATCCGATCATTAAGCCGGTCCAGCAAGAGTAGTCACCTCTCCGCTATGGCGCTGTTTTGGGTGTTTCCTGAATTATCTCCTCTTCTTCTTCTTCAGCCCCTGTTTTAATAGGGAAAACATTCTTTGTTTTTTCTTTCTGGAATCCAGTGGCTTCCCCATCAGGATCTGCAAGACATAAATATCCTGGCCCTCTCCAAAGTATTAAGGATGGACCTTACCAATGTCCTTCCACTTCCTTCCAAATGATCTTTTGAATGTTCTCTGGTGCTTAAAGTGCTGTTTTCATGGGTCCTAGTTTTCTGTCCTATCTATAAGATTATGCCAAATGTATTATTTCTGGGGAGAGGCTGGTATTCCTATCTGGACAAAAAATTTTGTAAGTGTATAAGTCCTTATCCACAGTTGCCTGTGTGGGCCATTGGGGATTCTGTCTACTTCCTCCCCCTTTCTGTTAAACAAGGGTGGCCTTCAGAGTACTAAGGGCCCATTCCACTAGGGCCTGACTCTGTGGATTATAGGGAATCCTTGTAATATGTTTAATGGTGAACGTAGTAAGGAAGGTGGCCATTTACTTAGAGGTATAAGCTGGACCGTTGTCTATCTTTATGGTATTAAGAACTCTATGAGAGGAGAAGCAATTATACAAATGTTTAATGATAAAGGAGTGTTCTCAGGGGAGGCCACTGTGGCCCAAAGGAATCTAGAAAAGGTGTCAGTATAGATGTGAATGGCCACATGGCTCCCATGTGTCACATCCATTTGCCACAAATCATTGGGGAATTAACTTCTTTACTAGGTGGAGGAGGGAGAAATGGAACACACTGAACACACTGCTTCACTATCTGTCCAGCTTGTTCCCGGATGAGGCCATAAAAACGACATAGAGAATTATCAGTTGAATGGAGAAAATCAGGGGATGTGGTGAATATGAGAAGGGAGCATTGCAAAGCATGATCAGCCAAAATATGCCTCGTGCATAGCATTGGTGAGAGTATTCATGCAGGATGTAAATGGAGTGTTTTCTAGTCTGTAAAATCAGCTGTGTTTTCTAGTCTGTAAAATCAGCTGCAAGTCAGCAAGAAGGTTAGCAAGTGAAGAGTTCTGAGGTTGTAGGACAGAATCCTCAGTGCCTCTGAGCCCTCAGACAGCATATAAGCTGTCTGATATGTTAATGGACTTGGGGTATCTCCCACAGACCTGGAGAATAGCAAAAAAAACCTCATTTTTCTGACCAGAATCTCTTTTGAGTGCTCATGATAAATTGCTACCTTGCAGGTCTTAGTGGCTTCAATAAAGACATTTGTGACTTGTACAGACTCATCAACAGTTGTCTTATGAGGGGGCTGTACCAGAATATGGGATAGCAAGGAAAGGAGTAAGCATGTAGAATGGTGCCTTAATGTAGCCCATTGAGCACAATACGCCTATGGCCACTAAGTTTGCATAATGATTTCTTTAGTTCCCAGTTCAAAGGGTAAATACAGTAAGGGTCTTTTCCCTGTTAGATTACTGTCTCAAGGGCAAGTTTTCCCAGCATTTCAATATGGCTTGGTAATATCTCCTGTGGTGTTACCATGTACACATATTTCAAAATTTTACTACCTTGATGTAATATTGCAAAATAACTTTTTTTGGTCTACTAATAGAAGTGTAAAGGGCTGAAACTCTGAATAGGTACATTTGAATCAGACAACTGAGCACTTAAGGCTAATTACCTATTGAACAATAATGCTATTATATTAGCATGTTTGGAATTTTTCTTCTCACAGTTAATGCTACCTCAATTCTAGCTTCTGGTTAAGAGAATTGTAGATAAGGATTAAAGGATGGAGTGAGACCAGCGAGACTCACTTTGGAGGAGGATGAGGAGAAGGGAGGTTGGTGGAGAGCTTGTGGCAGTTTTTTCCATCCCCTTCACTTCTCCCCCTAAAGACCAAGGACTTTTGCTTATTCTGACTCCAACTGATTATGAGGTTTCCAGGGAGCTAGCTCAGGCTTCACACTATGGGACATGTGGGGTCCCACTTTGCTGTTCCAGATTTAGAAGCAAGAGCAATAATCTTATAAAGTGTGTCCTTCATAGAGATGATCCATTTACGAGTGGAGTTTAGATCAGACTCTCCTTTCAAAATGTCATATAAAGGCTACGTCAAAGAAATAGGAATAGGGACATGAACCCTTAACCACTGAATTTGTCTAACTAGTTTATGAAATAGGTTCAGAATATTCACTCTGTCTAATTGTAAGTTAGGTATCTGATTAGTAACTGTAGAAGTCCTCATGCGGAGTCCCAGGTAAATGATGGGATAGTTATGTTGGATCTTTTCTGGGACTACCACCAGTCCATGTTGAGTGAGAACACATATGGTCTCTTAAAGCAGGGCAGAGAGATCTTTCCCACTGCTTATTGATAACAGTATATCATCCATATAATGCAGTATCATGGCATGAAGCCACACCTTCCTAATTGTTTTTAGCACTTGTGTTATTGTACATACACTTGACACAAGGTGGAGCTACAACGCATCCCTTGGGAGAGTGCCTTCCATTGGTAAAGCAGATCAGGCCCTGCATTGTTTGTAGAAGGAATGGTAAAAGCAAATCTTTTCTTCTCCTCTGGGGCCAGAAGGATGGAGAAGAAACAATCTTATAGTCTATTACTGTAACTAGACAGCCAGTGGGGACTAGATTAGGAGATGACATGCCAGGCTGTAGGGTCCTCATAGGTTCAATAGTACCATTAACGCCCCTAAGTTCCACTAGCATTCTGAATTTTCCAGATTTTTTCTTTATGATAAATACAGGGCTATTCCATGTTCTGGACATTGGTTCTATATGTCCAGCTGTTGTTGCACAATTTCACATACGTTTTGGCTTTGTCCACTGAGAAAGGCTATTAGGGCACCCAAACCAGGGTGTTAGATTTCCATGTTAATGGTGTGGGTGTGATATGAAAGGTGATGCCCAAATACCCAATGACCCCAATTAATAATCCTGTGGAGGTGATATATAGACTGAGGCCCCACAAGCCTTCAGTATATACCTACCCCATAGATTTTACCTGAGATCTGCGACCACCAGAGGTTGGAATATCCTCTGTTTGTCTGCAAGCTGCCAAGGCAGGTCTTCTGCTGCAATCCCTTTAGAGATAGCAGCTGCAAGGGCATCCATTTGCAAGGCACTGGAGCCAGTATTCTCACATCTCTTTATTATCTCTTCCAGGCCAACCTCCCCATCTAAAGTAGGCATGGCCTTCTAGCAGTTAGTATTAGAGTTCTTCCGTGATAATTTCTATATAAGGAGGCTAGAGAAGTCTCCTCTGCCCATTGACCTCTCAACAGCCACCTGTAGGAAGGCCACAAAATCAGGAAAAGGTTCATCTGGGCCTTGTTTAATTTTAGTCATTGAGGACTTCTACTTTCCTGAAGGTTGAATTTTGCTAAATGCTCTTTGGGCACATTGGGACACAACTGCATATATTACTGCAACATATTGCATTTGATCCTCATTTCTTTCATACTTTCCAGCTTTCTGTATTATTTGTCCTAAACTTTTCTGGGAATCTCCAAAGCCTTCACAAATGGGCGCAAAGGGAACAGATGGGAGACATATCTCCTCAGGGAGGGCGGGCAATGAAGGAGAAAGCCATGTCTTGGAGAAAGAGGTGACTTTCCCTTTGTTCATTTTCTTCTCCCTGTCTTATCACCATCCTTTTCCTCAAAGTCATATGTCTCTTTGTTTACTTTCTCATTCCTCATCTTATCCCTTTCCTGTTCTCTCATATCCACTTCCTGCTTCTTTCTCACTACCTCTTCCTTCTTTGACATCACATCCACCTCCTTCATCTTCTTGCTTACTTCCTGATTCTTTTCCACAGCTAACTTCCCCTGGCTCCATTTTATGGGTACTGCTGGGCTGGTCCCTGTGAGTTGCAGTTTACAACCCTCATTTTGACCCTCATTTTTTTTTTTTTTTTATGATTCTCCTTTTGCACTTCATTATCTACTTTTAATGGATTGCAGCTTGCACCTCTTAAATTACCCTTAATCACTTGAGAAATGAGGTGATGACATTCCCAGATGGCTTCTGGTGTTTCCTTATCATAGGAAGCCATCTGTAACCTACTATCTCCCACTTTTTAAAATCAATTTCCAGTCCTGATTGCTTTATTATTCTATAAATGTCTTCCCCTGGTACCTCCTGGTCTGGGATCCTCACAATGATTTGTCCCATTTCCTAACTTTCTACTCACTAGAGCTGAGTTCTGTCTCCCACTGCTACATGGTGAGATCCTAGCCAAAATTGTCCCTGTTTAGGTGCCCCTGGAAGCGTCACTTAACACTACTCTTAACTGCCCATTGGTTGGCAGGGCTAGGCTACATTTAGCCATCTTTGGGCACCAACATGGATCCCACAGAGACAAAATGACCAGGAGGTAGGGGTGAAGCAAAAAAGAGCTTTTATTCTCAGGAAGCACATATTTTTATCCCTTTGAGAATGGGGGCAGGAGAGGTCCACTAGCAACCTGGACATGTAGGTCATAATGGGATTGGCCCAAGAAGAGGGAGGCATGCTAGATTTTGAGAGCACTAAGGAGAAAGACGTGGTACCTGGGGTCAGACACTGCCTCTTGGGGCTTTGCACCATCTTCACATAGGACTTGTCTGTGCCTCAGTACCGCTCATCCCTCAGGTCCTCCCACATGTCTTGAGCCACATTGCTCCTAGAGGCTTTTTAACCTTTACACTTTTATATAATAAAAAAGAAATAAAATTTTAAGGAAGTATAATTTGAAAAAAGAAAGACTGAAATTTAACTTTTTTATTTGTTGGTTTTAATGTTTATAATAGTCACAAGATAAGTCTCATTCCAATTCAAGAACAACTCAAAGAAAATTACAGAAAACATACAAAATTTATTCAATTAAAAAGTTAATGACATAAAAACTCAATTTGAATGAAGAAATTATAAAATTGATCAAGAAATAAATCTTGATACCGTGCTTAGAGAAATCATTTAATGTCTAATATAGCTAAAACAAATTTGTCATTTCATCATATAAATGTAAGTTTGTGGGTGTGAGTGTATTTGTCTGTGTGTGTGTGTGTGTGTGTGTGTGTGTGTGTGTGTGTGTTTAAATTCTATTTCAAGTTTCAAAATACCTATATTATTAGTATTTCTTATAATGAATATAATGGAATATATTTTCCTTATAATGGAATATATTTTAATTGGTTGCAATAAACAAATGCATAACCTAATGGTGAAAATTTCAAATATAAGCTAGTTATGGGCTTAGAAATTTTATAATTAAATTTCTAAAATAAATTTTGAGGAAGAGCAATAGTCAAAAAATAATAATGAGAATAATAATAATAATAATAATGAGAATAATAATAATAATAAAAAGCCTTGGCATTCTGTTATTATAATTGGGAAAAAAACAAATAGAATATTAACAATAAAGAAATAATAGAAATAAATGATATAGAAATAAGTAATATAGAAATAATAGAATAAATAAATAATAGATTGAACTTCTTACTTGATGTATCAGTTTATTTTTTTTTAAAAGATAAAAATTTGATAAAATTATAACTAATAAAAGGAAGTTCACAATAAATCCAAAACAAAATTGTATTACTATGGGGAAATTCAACACAAAGCTAACTTCTTGTAAAAATTGAGCATTTAAAGAAAATAGAGAATTACCTATAATTCAAAGATGACAAGAATAAATTAAAAATTTACATAGACAAATTTCATGTGAAGCAACATTTCAAAAACTTATATTATTAAAACCCTAGTCTAGACAGCTCAGCAGAATTATTTCAATTTTTCCATCAACAAGTAATTCCTCTTAAGTAGATTATTCACAAATATGTAGAGGGAAAAAATCACCTAATATGTGCACAGTATTGTAGATTTTAAAAAATAGGGAAACTGATGCATAAAAAGACAGTTATTTATGGACCAAATTTTATTAATGAAAATAATGACATGAGAGAGGGTATTATAATATCTAATTGAATTTAGCATTTCATCAGGAAAATTAGCCTTCATAACCAAGTAAAGTTTATGCCAAATACTCAGTTGTTTCTATATAATGGACTCTTGTCATGATATATTTATTCACTTTTTCCTATCAAAATGTCATCACAATACATTTTATTATTTTTTTATCTATATTAGTTTTATGATATCCTTTTTTCAATTATTGGCCTTATCTCGGTCATAACTGTAAAAATCTCTGTTGTTTCATTTTAACCTGTTTTAATTTTTGAAGAAAAAATTATATGAGCTTTTATTTATAGATTGTTTAAGTATTTTATGAATATGAATTTATTATATTTTAGAGGACTACAGATAGTGGAGAACTCTGGAAAAGTATACTTGAAGCAAAGATACTTACAGCAGAGTGTTTCCTCAGTGTGATTGATGAGATAATGGTTATCCAGTTCACCTATACTTAGTGTGACATAATGATATAATCACCTCTAGTTGGCATAAACTTAGTGTGATATGGTATTGTAATGGTTCTACAGTTGGCATATGTTCAATGTGCTGTAGTGATGTAATTATACTAAGGTATTTAAAGACTGAGAGGACTGGAGACGAGAGTGTGTGCTCAACCTCAATTTCAGACTCAGAGACTCAGACAGAGACACAGGGAAGACTCCAGATGCCATCCTTGACCATCATTATGGTGGCTCTTCTGCCTTCATTATTTTCCCACTGAAGATCAAGGCCCATCCAGAGATCCTCCAGAAAATTATTTTTCCACTGAAGATCAAGGCCCATCCAGAGATCCTCCAGAAAGCTAGTCCAGACATTACATTATGTGTTTTGAATATGTGATTTATCATGTGGATTTAACCCTGATTTATGTCAAAAATTCCCAGTTATCAAATTAATTCCAGTTAAAGTTTAAAATGTTCCTAATAACTTGTGTTCATTGGTTTAATCAAATGCTGGGCAACTATTTTTGATTATTTCAGTTACTTGCTCATATAATATATTCCCTAATACATATTGCATGCCAATTATATGTACACTTTATGTATCATAACTAAAATGTTTACCTACTGCTTTATATCACAATTTCAGATGTGGCAATATGATATCACTTCAATATCTCTGCCCTCATATTTATTCTAAACAGTTTTTGGTACTGATTTTTTTCTAGTTCTAAGAATTACTACTATATAATTTAATGGGCACTGTACTAAATTTTTAAATCAATTTAGGTAATTTGGCATTTTTTATTACAGTGAAATTATTCAAACTTGACCAATTATTATCTCTCTAATCATTTGTATCCCTTCAGTTAAGTAGCTCAAATCTTATAGTTCAATTTATATAAATCTTAAGTATGTCTTTCTGGGAGAAGTCTGAAATAAAATGTTTTTGCATTTCATTTAAAATTAGTTGAAATAAATAATATAGACATTTGGTATTTCAAAATCTTTATCTTTCATGAAGGATATAAAAAGGTATATAATAAATAAACTTTATATTAGAAAATAAAATCAAGAAACTCAGATTCAGTTTGACATAGGTGCAACTAAGGAAAATAGTAAATGAATGCCCTTTTTTGGGGGGAAATTGCTACAACTAAATTTTACTATATTTAAAAGTAGGTTTGAAGGAGAAAGGGAATTGAGAATTTTATAACAACTATTTAGATAGGGGAAGGAAAGGAAAGGGATAAAAGAAGGGGAGAGTACAAGAGAGAAAGAGAGAAGGAAAATGTAATGTTAAAGAGGAAGAGAGAAGAGAGAGAGAGAGAGAGAGAGAGAGAGAGAGAGAGAGAGAGAGAGAGAGAGAGAGAGAGAGAGAGAGAGAGAGAGAGTGTTTGAGACAAGGGAAGAGGCTATATGAATTAAAATACCAAGATCAAATTAGGATTAATATAGTGCTTGGCACACATTAAGCATGATATTATTGTTATTTATTTTTATAATGGAGCAGGGGGGATTTTGTGGGTTTAGGTGGGGATGTAAAAAGTTTTTCTTTTCTTTTTTTTTTTTTTAACTTAATAGCAATTTCCCTCAATTACATGTAAAGATAATTTTAAACATTCATCTTTGTAAGATTTGGAGAACCAAATTTTTCTTCCTTTTTTCCTTTCCTTCTCTAGCTCCAAGACAACATGCAATCTGATAGAGGTTATACATGTATAATTATATTAAGTAGATTTCCACATTAATCCATTGTAAAAAAAGAATTAGAACAAAAGGGAAAAACCATGAAAAAGAAAAAACTCAAAAAGTATGAATCAGTGGGCATTCAGTTTTCATAATTTTTTCTCTGGATGTGGTTAGCATTTTCCATAATGAGTCTCTTGAAATTGTCTTGGATCATCACATTGCTGAAAAGAAAAGAGTCTATCATAATTGATTATCACATAATGTTGCTGTTGTGATGTACAATGTTCTACTAGTTCTACTTACTTTACTCAGCATCATTTCTTTCTAGATTTGTCTGAAATGTGCCTACTCATCACTTCTCATAAAACAACATTCCAGTATATACATATATCATAACTTGTTCAGCCATTCCACAATTGATGCACTTCATTAAAGTTTCTAATTTTTTGCCAATACAAAAAGAACTGCTGTAAATATTTTTGTACATGTGGATACCTTTCCCAGTTTTTATGATCTCTTTGTGACACAGACCTAGTAATGGTATTGCTGGATCAAAGAATATTTACATTTTTATAGCCATTTGGATATAGTTCCAAATTGCTTTCAAAAATGGTTGGATCAGTTCACAACTCAATAATACATCAGTGTGCCGATTTTCCTACATCCTCTGCAACATTTATCATTTTCCTTTTCTGTCACATTAGTCAATTTGATAGGTATGAGATGATACCTTATAGTTGTTTGAATTTGAATTTCTCTAGTTCTAATCTAGAGCTTTTTTATATGACTACAGATAGCTTTAATTTCTTTATCTTAAAATTGCTTGCTCATGTCATTTGATCATTTATCAAATGTGCAGTGAGTTGTATTATAATTTGATTTAATTCTTCATATATTTGAAAAATGAGCCCTTCATCAAAGACACTGTTGAAAAAAATGTTACCCACTTTTCTGGTTTCCCTTTATTGTTTGTTGAATTGGTTTTGTTCATGCAAAACTTTTTAAAATTTAATATAATCAGATTATTCATTTCACATTTTGTAATGTTTTTTTTTCTCTTGGTTGACCATAAATGCTTCCTATTTACATAGATCTGACAAGTAAAATGGTCCTTACTCTCCTGATTTGCTTATGTTATCATCCTTTAAACTTAAAATTATATATTATCAAGCATTGAGTATGAGTATTAGTCCATACTGTTCATGGGATTTTCTTAGCAAAGATACTGAGATAGTTTGTCAATTGTCAAGCATTTGTCAGTGTCTGAAGCCAGATTTGAAGTCAGGTCTTCCTGACTCCAGTGTCAAGACTCTATTCATTGAGCCACCCAGTTGCCTCCTTATTAAGAATTTGCTATCTGCCAAACATTGAGATAAGCACTGAGATATAAAGAGTTTTTTAAAAAAATAAATAGTTGTTGGACTCAGGAAGCTCACATTCTATCCATATATATATATATATATATATATATATATACACATATATATATATATTTATATATAGGGGTAAAATTATGAATGAAGTGATTGTTATAAAGGTATTTGAAACCAAGATGTAAAATGTTTAAATGACAAATAGAAGAATTTATATTTGATGTTAGAGAAAAGAGGGAGACATTAGCCTTTATAAAGCAAGAAAGTGAGATGGCTGGACCAATATTTTAAGAGCAATTAGTTTGGTAGCTATGGAGGATGGATTGAAGTTGGAAAGACCAATTAGGCAACTTTTGTTATAGTCTACATTGGTTAGAAATGCTCATTTCAATTCGTTGTCCCCACTGGTTATTTCTCCTGTGAAAAAGAAATGGCTTGTGAATGCCACAATATGTTAGAATTTGTGAATGATTAACACAACCATGATTTTTGTAAAGATTGAGGAACTTTACATCCAGGACTATTCAGAAGAACAGAGAGTCTACCCAGAATTTCATGGTTTTATTGTTGTTGGTGGTGGTGTTCTGTTTTTAACTACTGTCTAGCCAAGACTATTGGCTGCTTTTTTTCAGCTACCTCATCACCCATAGACTGGGGAATATGGATGTAGCAATACTCAAAATTGAAAAGTCTGCCACCATCATGCTTTGTAGTCATTCCTCTGACCTCTAAGGCAACTCTCTCTGATGCTATGACTGGTCACTTCCTATGCACATTTTTTCTTTCCCTTCCTATCTGGAAAACTATACTTCTGCAGGTACTGGAGGACATACAAATAGAAAAAAGGGGCATGAAATAGACAGACAAACATAAATGGCTGGTTGGCTATGTATTTAAACCTAAATTTAGTAAAAATAGAGGATGAGAATTTTAATTTCTAATTTTCTTTAGGTAATCCTATTTGCTTAAGTGTTTTACTTTCTTGTAATTTCTAGAATTGCAAATTATCTTTTCCTCTATTGGATACTTTGAAAAAGTATGCTGGCAAATTCTTCATAACGGCATTTCTAAAATTTTAAAAGTTTATCTTTAATATCAGCACTTCTTCCAATTTTCTTAAGTTTGAACAACCAACAAAATGGTAAATCATGCACTGATTTGTAGTGTTTACAGATTTCTGAGGTGTAAATTCACATACTGAAAATTGTTCTGAGTGCAAGTCACACTTACTTATAAATTGTTTTATAGTTATAGCACTCAGACCATAAGAAGCTTTAATGATATTATTTAAAGAAATTCTCTATAATGCTTTTGAAAGCAAATATGGAAAAGAATCACCATTAGTACTTTGGTTAGATTTACAAAGTAAAACAAAATGTTCTATATGTAATCTTTTAGAAAGCCTAAATATAAATAGAACCCTTAAATTATATTTTATTATAACTTACATTTTGTCATCTAACAGTCATATTAGGTGAATAATCAAATAATCTTTTTTGAAATCAGAGCTACAAAGATCCTGTTCTGCATTTAATCAAAGATTTATGAAGGAAATGATTATAGAATGAAATAGTTCTTTGGGCTACACACACACACACACACACACACACACACACACACACGTACAGAAAAACATTTATTAAGCTGCATTTTAAAGTATTTAGAAATTTATTTGAATTTCATTATTTTTTATGAATGAAGATATTGTCTGTACACACTAGTATAATTTATACTAAGTATGCTTACACATTTTTTAAAACAAAAGATAAGATAAACTACTAAAATATCATCAAATACACTGTTTTTATAAATCATGTATATATGCATATACTAATTATCTCACTATTTATAACTATTTAGTATACAATTACAATATGAGAGAGAAAATATGAATAATATTGTAAAATATAGCACTTGATGTTATCTTAACAAGTGAGTTTTTATAATGAACACATTTACTTTTAATTATATTTCAAAAAGCAGTGATTAAGATGTTTATTTCCTATTAGAAAACAAGTAACAATTTCACATACTTTAATTGTATTCATTATCTTTATTGTTAAGATCTGTAATTGACACATGTGGATATTATTTGATCTTTTCAAACCACATTCATTCTCATTAAAAACGCCCCAAGACATTTTCTTTCAGAATATTTTTAAATATTCTGAGATTTTGCTAGTTATGTGAAATGTGACAGCACTTTCAAGTTCTTTATTATAAGATTTCTTCTGCAGCAAGAACCAATTATTCTTTACCAGTCCTAGTGTCTATATTTGAACTCAATATTTAAGTAATTACTATCTGTTGCCAATAAATCAATACACTTTTATTCCTAATGTGATTTAATCACCCAAAATTAATAGAAATAACCTTTGGTGTTAAAAGCAAGAAATGTTTTTTTGACCTCAAATATCAACTAAATTCTAGTTTGGGAAAGGATAGAGATAATTTTTGACATCTATTCTCTGTCTCTATTTTTTTTTTTCATTCTTAGTGAAAGAGGAAAACTAAAGAAACATTAAGCTTTCTCTTTCAAAGGAAAAAAAAACATCTATTTCAGACAAATTTAACTTATTTTTCTTATTTTTAAACCCAGTAATTGCTGACAAAGACGTTCACATGGTGACATCTATGCTACTAAAATTATTTGAACTGTTAAATAAATATCTGAACTTTGAAAAATTTCTTACATGCTCAAATTTTTCATTTATGCATCTAGTATTGTATTTTATATATTTTCTTAAACTATTATAATTGATTTAGAGGCTATAATTTTAAAGTGGATCTAGCTCCTAGATCAGTAAGGTATTTATGCAGTGCTTTTAGCTGTTCACACACATTGAACATGGAAAGCTCTTAGAAATATAAGTTCATCAAGTAGCTTTGATAGAAATTAAAATTAATGTATTCATATTGTTTCATTATCTCCATGGCTGAAATGATTAATATTATTCTTTCAACAGAATAAATCAATTATTATATTTTGAAATTCATTAGCAATTGGTCAGCCCTATTCAATACACACACACACACACACACACACACACACACACACACACACACACACAGGAAAGGACCTTTACAAAAGCCTTTTAGCTAAGGATGTTGAAGGACAATTCCCTGTTATTTATAGCTTATATTGCATTCTCAGTAATGGAGCACAGATTGAGGTTTTATCAGGGCCTCTATAGCTTAATCATAACAACTCTACTATACTATTTTTAAATTCTATTAGAAAGATAAACATACTTGGTTGTTTTCATTAGGTAATGGAAAACACGTTTTATCTTCTTTACCTATACTGAGAAAGTCCAATTTACACAACTAACACCACAATTTTGGGTAGATTGGAAATTAATGATGGGTGTCAGCATTCAAAAAGTCATAATGGATGGTTTCTTTCTTATGGATTAACTCTTTTAGGCTACTCATTCAATTTGAACATGCACTCAAAGATTATATTCCTATCAAGATGGTTTTTTTGTTATTTGTGTATATATATGCATAGTTTATGCTATAGCTTATGAACTAGTATACTTGCTACTTACAATCAGCCAGCAGTTTCAATTAACTCTCAACAACTACTCATTCAATGTCATTGGAAGAATAGATTAATCATTTTATATAGACATACATTTCTATTTTATAAATTATAAGCTATTGATAGTTAACTTTTAATGGATTAGAACTATACTAAATATCCTTGGACATCCTGTTAAGTCAAAAGAGAGTTAAATAGTGAGTTAAGTTTGAAATTAAACAAGAGGAACAAAGTAGGATATATTGAATTTTGGAAATTGTGCATTTCTTTTAATAATCCTAAGTTTTGAGTTTCCTCCCTCCCCCCCCAAAGGCTCAATTGTTAAATATAATATAATATTATTAAATATTAAATAAATATAATCATATAATAAATATAATATTTAACAACTGAGCCTTTTTTGGAAGGGGAAGAAACTTAGGATTCTTAAATTAAATATGTTGTATGAGTGTATTATAGTAGTATAGTTTCTGAAGAACTGAATTTTGAGATCACCTAAAATATTATGCATATATATGGTTGGCACATACAGATTAAATATATATAGCTGAGGCAATTGGGTTAAGTGACTTTGCCCAGGGTCACACAACTAGGAAATATTAAGTGTCTGAGACTGGATTTAAACTCAGGTCCTCTTGACTTCAGGATAGTGCTCTATCCACTGTGATATCTAGCTGCCCCTTGGATTAAAATATATTGAAGATAAGGATTCATGAGAAATAATATAATGCTTATTATTAGGGAAATATATGACCAGAAAAAAGTAAGACCTTGACCTATATTGAAAGTGGAGACAATAAATGAAAATCTTTTGAGTTTCACTAGTACTCTACAATGCCAATAGAGGGAGGATCCCATTATGTAGGTTGAGTCTCAGTGCTAGATTTAGGTGAGGGAAGGCCTTGAGTATCATAGACTGGGGGTGTTAGGATTACTAGGTGAGAACTCAGGTTGTCTGGACAATTACAAGGTGAGAACTCAGGTTGACTTGACAGTTCTCTGGCTCAGACCTGTAAAGGGAGTTTACTCCTTAGGAATCCTAGAAGGAGCAAGCTCATTGGTTGAAGTGGTTCTTCCCAGAAGCCCTTGCATTATCCCACGCCCATTCTCTGGGAGGATAAAAGAGGCAACATTGGGCCTGGAGAGCAGTCTGCCTGGGGAAGGACAAGAGCTGGAGGAGATTCAGAGCCAGGATTCAAGGAGAAGACTCTACACTACATCAGGCTTGATGGGGCTCTCTGCAGGAAGGGAAGTCACTTCTCTGGACAAGAGTTAACAGCAACTGCCCGGAGACAACAGTTCACTACAGGAAGAAGAATCTGTCCAAGAGATTTGAGTTGACACAGCAGATCTCTTCCCAGAGAGCGATCGGCAGCTTCTGGAGACAACAGCACGCTACATGGGGGTAGCAAGCATAGCATGAGTTGTCATGCAATTTTGAATGAATTCCCCACATTGGTAATATAACAGAAACATTTTAGTATTTGAGCTTAAAAAATACTCAACACAATAGATTTCTGGAAGCTTCACAGATTTATAAAATTATGATTAGCAATTACTTCAAACCTATACACGAATTTTACTCATCGATCTTCTCTTTGAATATATGTTTGTTAAGTGGAATTGTTACTCTATTAGGCAGACAATTCTATTTATGAAAATCTATAATTCTTCAGGAATTTATTCTTATAACACTTCTAAATGTTCTTTCCTGCAACTTGTCCTTAGTGCTCCTACTTTTTCCATTTATTTTTGAGAAGACCAAATCTCATTTCTCTTCCATATTACAATATTTCAAATATTTGAAGACAGTTGTCATATCTTATATTAAATTTTAAAGCTCCTCTCTCTCTACTAATTATACAACAAGCTTTGACTTTTGTTGTGACTTTTTAATCCTTATCAGTTTTTGAGCAAATGATGAAAGCATACTGTGCAAAAACACTGTGCTAAGCACAGGAGTTTCATATAGAAAAAAATAGTCTTAACTCTCAAGGAACTCCCATCCTAATTAGACAAAGAGAATATGTAGAAAATTTAAACTTCAAATCTAAAAAAAAGTATATTCTGGTGGTCTTTGGGGTGTAATAGCAAAACAAGTTATGATACATAAACTTGAATATCATTTGTATTGATAAAATCACCTAATACCATGATATCTTAAAATCATTTGATAATTTCAAAAGTTTCAATGAACTTAAAGGTACTGCCTCTCTCATAGCACTTGGAATTAACTGTCAATTGGTAAATATTGATTGGCAGTTAGATTTGGTGTTGGAGGGGAAAATAGATGTTTTCCAAAAAATCTTACAGCTTTTATGATTTTATGGGTCCTGCGTTTGAATCGGGGTACTCATCTCTGTATGGGGAAGATGACACAATTGTGAGTTTTCTCCACCTGAGTCTCATAAAATTTGGTAGCCAAAGCAGAGGCAGTTACATGTCTCATCTGGCACAGACTGACTTTTGTCTCTTCCTTGGCATGTTTTAATATTTCAATTAAAGTCAAGTTTAAATGATATCTCTTCTGTGAACCTTCCTTAGATCTCCTTCCACTTAATATTTCAATAAATATATTTCCCTGAGAATATCAAATAATTTTGCAATTGTATAATGAATTATAATTAATATAATATCTGTAATGGTGTAAAGTATATATGGATGTTTTTCACTCACAAAACATCAGAAATAGTGACATACCTCAATAGATCAATGCACAATGCACTTGGGAAAATAGTAATAAAGGTTGTCTGAATGAATGGATTTTATCCTAAATATTTTAAAGACCAGGTTACTATATCTCGGAAGGGGTCTTCAAGCCAATCTGTCTCAGTAATGATTCTTTTTGTATTTAGTTATCATAAGTTTGTAATCCTCTTGAAACATAATTTGAAAATACAGTTTCATTATCTTTTTATATGAAGGTCATATACAATACCAAAAAAACTTAGAATTGGGTTCTCCTCCGGATTTATCCTTTCTGTGCTACAAAAGAATAGAGAAACTGGTAGCTTCAATAGAAATAATGGGAACTTTAGTCGAATTTATTACTCCATCTTAAATTTTGTTTTAGAGGAAAGCCTCCTATTGTCTTTCATAAGAGAACAAATTTAGAGAAAGTTTAGGTAGGATTCTAAAGCCTAAATGGAAGTAAGCTTAGAGGAGATGGAAAGTTCTAAAGAATTAAATTACAAAGTCATAAAGAGAAATAAGTCTGATAAGAAAAAGGGGGATTAAGCACTCACATATTTATATCTATATCTATCTATCTATCTATCTATCTATCTATCTATCTATCTATCTATCTGTCTGTCTGTCTGTCTATCTATCTATAGTGTGTGGCTAATAAATAAGGTAACAGAGATGAAACATCTAAGGAAAATATATGTACACAGATATGTCTTACTTGCCTGCATTAAGAAAAGTTGTATGTGTTTGGATTCACTCCTATAAATGATGTTCTCAGACTCAATTGAAAACGGAAGTAAGGTTTTAATCAAATAGGACAAGGTATAGATTAGATTTCCATAAAAAAACAAAAAGAAATAAGAACAATTAACAATATGACAATTATAGCAGATAGAAGAAGAGAATACATCACCAATTCAAGAGAACCTAAAATACTCAAATGGCTGGGAGCCCCATTTCAGCCTCAATCAGCTTGAAATGTGTAAAGATTTTCCTGGGCGAAGCATCCTTCCTGTGCGTGAAGCTCAACTATGGTTTAGAGCATAGGCTTTTTATATGTTTTCAAAAGCCAAAACTAGCTATATAAGGTTTTTTGACAAAGACTTGCAACATGTGCAGTTTGTGTGACAAAGCTCAACATATTTTTGGGAACATATTCATGTTGACTCATCCCAGATCTCTGAGGCTTGAAATATGTCCTTATTAATTGCACATGATCAGGGAGGAAGCCACCCAGCCCTAAGCATAAGCATTTTCCAAGAATGGCTAGTACCTGGTATCTATTGTCAAGAACATGCAGAGTTCATGGAAAAGTCAAGTTCCTATAATTAATTTAGAAGCCTGTTAGATTTGAGTGAGCTTATAATTCTAATATGAAATCTTAATTTCTTATTCATTTCCCTAGGTCATTGCAGATTTATTAACCCCTAGTCCCTTCCTGTAGGAATTATAAAAGACTTGTTTCATGCATTTGAGAAACATTTAGATAAACTTAATAACTGAAACCATGAAAGTATAAGAAAATGCTATGGAAAAGTGGATGGCTGGTTAAAATAGAGAAAACATATATCATTGGGGGCAATTCCATTAATTTGAAAAAGAAGATGGTGAATGTCTAGAAAATGAGATTATGTGGAAAGAGTCAGAGAATTGGAAAAGCCATGTTAGCTCACTCTAAATTAAAGGAAGAAAAAGTTTCTAGAAGGATGTTTTGCAGAAAAGTGGGAAATATTGTAGAGATGTTAAGGAAAACAAAGACTGTGCTTGAGAAAAGCCTTTAAAAACATGGTATTGTATAAAGGGGTGAACTGGGTTTGTTCCATTTCATGTGTGACTTCATTCTAATCATTTGCTTCCAATTTCATATCTGAACAAAGGGATGATAGGACTAACCACTATTGTGAGAGAGCAAATTATAGCATTTAAGAAGAAATCAATACCTTAACTTCCAGGGATAGAATCAAGATGTCATAGTAAAGCCAGGAAGCTGCTCAACCTCTTCCATTTTCCCTCAAAAACCATATGAAACCACGATACTGAAAAGAGTCTGATGGAATGAAATCACTCTTTATAATGTGTATTAAAAGTAAATAGATTTACTAGAGATTAAAAATTTTAAAAAACAGATATTTTCCCCCTAGATAAATAACTGTTTATCTGGGGAAAAGGTTGACCTTGATCTCTGTTAACAAATTAAGATGAAATAACCTTGATGATAATGGAATGAGTTGGTAACATTTCAATTAAGAAGAAAAAAGGTTTTGTTGATTCTAAATACTATTTTTTAAATATCATTGCTGGGAAGAGTGGGGGGCGGAGAAGATACACATGACTCTGTAAATGTCCTTACTCCCTTACAACCAATTAGATAAATCAGCCTCAAAAATAGCACTGGACTGATAGATACCACAAGGACTGGAAGCACGACTTACCAGCTGAAGAGAATCTGGAGTTTCAACAGAAAAGGACAGTTCCCAGGGGAGGAAGAAGAGAGGCCAGCACAGACGGCAGGTTGCTACCATACTGCACTGATCGTGCTGGGAAGGGCTCTGGGATCAGAGAAGCCACTGAGATAAAGGAATCTGGTACAGGCTGTTAGCTCTTCTCTGCTTATAATACAGCAGTTCAGAAGAGAAATCTAAACTACTTTAAAAATTCAAAGATAGATTAGATCTTCCCAGATCCTGGGGGTGACTCAGCAGATCTCAGCACTGGGGGTGTGGCCCCTAGCTCCCACCTGAGACTAGTTAAGAGATTGAGAAGTGGGCAGATACGGCCCAAGGCAACACACACTACCTGGCTCAGCTGAAGGCTGTGGAAATCAGCCCCAGAGAAGCGGAACCTTTGAACTAGGGACCGAGGTTTCTGGCAGACACTATCAGTGTGAACGCAGGGGCTTATCATGTCACCTGCTACTGACATCCATGCCCCACTGGGATGCATAGGCTGGGCTTTGTGTCGCCTTTACTGTTCAGTCTCAAACTTCAGGGAAGCCACTAGAACACAGTGCCCTCAAAGCACAGCAGTGCTGATCACCTCTGAGGCACTTCCAGGGAGGGGGTGGGGAAACTCTCTCCCAGAGCTCTCTCTAAGCTCAGGCACAGGAGCTGCTGCATCCATCTAGTCTGGGAGGAATCTGGTAAAGAAATAAATAAATAATTTCCTACCCCAGGGACAGACCCCAAAATATTTTTCAAGTATGAGTAAGAAGCCAAAAAGAACCATTGACTCATTCTACACAGAGAAAGAGCAGATATCCAACCCCGAGGAAGTTAACAGCAGAGAGTCAGCAGATAACAACCTAAATGGGAATGATTCCTGCCCCCCATCACATAACTCTCTCCTCGAAGAGACTGTTAAAAAGCTAAGAGAGTTTGAAGAAAAATGGGGAAAGGAAAGGGAAGCTATGATAGAGAATAACAATGTCCTGAAATTGGAGTTGGAAAAAATAAAGAATTCACAGGAAATGCAGGGAAACAAAATTTGTGAATTAGAAAAGGGTAAAAAATCACAGGAAAGTAGGATTTCTGAATTGGAAAAGATAAAAAAGTCTCAAGAAAATAGAATTTCTGAATTGGAAAAAGAAAATAATTCTCAAAAAAAATAGGGAAATGGAAAAAAATTCAATAGAGCAAAATAATTCATTTAAAAACAAAATTGGGCATTTACAAAAAGAACTAAAAACTGTGAAAGAAGAAAATAACTCCTTAAAAGTCAGGATGGAACAAATAGAAATGAATGATTCACAGAGAACCCAAGAATCAGTCAAACAAAACAAAAAAAAATGAGAAGCTGGAGAACACCGTCAAATACTTACTGGGAAAATCTGTAGACCTGGAAAATAGATCTAGGAGAGATAATATGTGGATCATTGGACTTCCCGAAAACTATGACCAAAAAAAGAGCCTAGATTCGATTTTACAGGAAATTATCAAAGAGAACTGTCCAGAGATAATAGAAACAGAGGGGAAAGTAGATGTTGAAAGAATTCATCAAACTCCTTCTGAAATAGACCCTAAAAAAAGAACACTACGGAATATTGTGGCTAAGCTGCAGAATTATCACACGAAGGAGAAAATCCTGCAAGCATCTAGAAAAAAAACAATTTAAATACCAAGGTGCCACAATAAGGGTCACCCAAGATCTGGCTGCCTCCACATTAAAAGATAGAAGGGCCTGGAACCTGATATTCCGTAAGGCAAAAGATCAAGGACTGCAACCAAGAATGAACTACCCAGCTAAGTTTAGCATCTTTTTCCATGGAAGAAGATGGTCATTCAATGAAATAGAGGAATTCTATATATTTCTAAGAAAAAAAACCAGACTCAAACAAAAAATTTGATCTACATCCACAAGACTGAAGAGAAACAGAAAAAGGTACACAGAACCCTTGAGAACTGTAACTCTGTTGTGGGTATATAAAAAGTACTCATGGATAATTTGATTTTACTGATATAAAAGAAAAAAAGGGGGGTGTAGTAAAGGGAAGGAGGTCATTTCAGAAAAAGGGGAAGGAATGATAAAAAGAGGGAAACTACATCCCAGGAAGAGGCATAGAAAATACACCATATCTGAGGGAATTTAGTGAGGGGGAGAATCATTGTGTGAATCTTACTCTCATCAGAAGAGGCTCAAAGAGTAAATAATTGACATTTGTTTTTCAGAGAATTTTCTCTCACCTCATTAAAAAGGGGGAGAGGAAAAGGGAAAAGGAAAAGGAGAATAAGTGAAGGGACTTGGAGGGAGGGGGGAGGGATACTAAAAAAAGGGAGGGCTGCATGTCACAAGAGGGCTCTATAAATTAAATATCAGGGAGAGGGATCAGGGGGGTCAAGGGAAAAAGCATAATCTGGGGATAATATGATGGCAGGAAATACAGAATTAGTAATTTAACTGTAAATGTGAATGGGATGAATGCTCCCATCAAATGGAGATGGATAGCAGACTGGATCAAAAATCAGAACCCTACAATATGTTGTCTGCAGGAAACACACTTAAAGCAGGGAGATACATACAGAGTAAAGGTAAAAAGTTGGAACAGAGCCTATTATGCTTCAGGTAAAGCCAAAAAAGCAGGGGTAGCTATCCTTATCTCAGATCAAGCAAAAGCAGAAGTTGATATAGTTAAAAAAGATAAGCAAGGAAACTATATCCTGCTGAAAGGTAGCATTAATAATGAAGCCATATCAGTACTACACATATATGCACCAAGTGGTATAGCATCTAACTTTCTAAAGGAAAAGTTAAGAGAATTGCAAGAAGAAATAGACAGTAAAACTATAATAGTGGGAGATCTCAACCTTGCACTCTCAGACTTAGACAAATAAAACCACAAAACAAATAAGAATGAAATTAAAAAAGTAAATAGAACATTAGAAAAACTAGGTATGATAGAACTTTGGAGAAAACTGAATGGCAATAGAAAGGAATATACTTTCTTCTCAGCAGTTCATGGATCCTATACAAAAATAGACCATATATTAGGACATAAAGATCTCAAAATTAAATGTAGGAAGGCAGAAATAATAAATGCCTTCTTCTCAGATCACAATGCAATAAAAGCTACATTCAGTAAAAAGTTAGGGGTAAATAGACCAAAAAGTAATTGGAAAATGAACAATCTCATCTTAAAGAATGACTGGGTGAAAGAGCAAATTATAAAAACAATTAATAATTTCACCCAAGATAATGACAATGATGAGACATCATACCAAAATCTTTGGGATGCAGGTAAAGCAGTAATAAGGGGAAATTTTATATCTTTAGAGGCTTATTTGAAGAAAATAGAGAAAGAGAAAATTGACGAATTGGGCCTGCAACTTAAAAAGCTAGAAAAAGGCCAAATTAAAAACTCCCAACCAAAAATTAAACTTGAAATACAAAAATTAAAAGGAGAAATCAATAATATTGAAAGTAAAAAAAAACTATTGAATTAATAAATGAAACCAAGAGTTGGTTTTATGAAAAAGCCAATAAAATAGATAAACCTTTGGTAAATTTGATCAAAAAAAAGAAAGAGGAAAATCAAATTGATAGTCTTACAAATGAAAAGGGGGATCTTTCCACCAATGAAGAGGAAATTAGAGAAATAATAAGGAGTTACTTTGCCCAACTTCATGCCAATAAATTTGATAACTTAAGTGAAATGGATGACTTCCTCCAAAAATATAGGCTCCCTAGATTAACAGAGGAGGAGATAAATTGCTTAAATAGTCTCATTTCAGAAAAAGAAATAGAACAAGCTATTAATCAACTCCCCAGGAAAAAATCCCCAGGACCAGATGGATTCACATGTGAATTCTACCAAACATTTAAAGAACAATTAGCCCCAATGTTATATAAAATATTTGAAAAAATAGGGGATGAAGGAGTCCTACCAAACTCCTTTTATGACACAGACATGGTACTGATACCTAAACCAGGTCGATCGAAAACTGAGAAAGAAAATTATAGACCAATCTCCTTAATGAATATTGATGCTAAAATCTTAAATAAGATATTAGCAAAAAGACTTCACAAAATCATCTCCAGGATAATACACTAGGATCGAGTAGGATTTATTCCAGGAATGCAGGGCTGGTTTAATATTAGGAAAACTATTAATATAATTGACCATATTAATAATAAAATTAATAAGAACCATATGATCATCTCAATAGATGCAGAAAAAGCATTTGACAAAACCCAACATCCATTCCTACTAAAAACTCTTGAAAATATAGGAATAAATGGACTATTCCTTAGAATAATCAGGAGCATATATTTAAGACCATCAGTAAGTATAATATGCAATAGAAATAAACTGCAACCTTTCCCAGTAAGATCAGGAGTGAAACAAGTTTGCCCTATCACCATTACTATTCAATATAGTACTAGAAACGCTAGCCTCGGCAATAAGAGCGGAGAAAGAGATTCAAGGAATTAGAGTAGGAAATGAGGAAATCAAACTATCACTCTTTGCAGATGACATGATGGTATACTTAGAGAACCCCAAAGACTCTGCTAAAAAGCTACTAGAAATAATTCAAAATTTCAGCAAAGTGGCAGGATACAAAATAAATCCACATAAATCCTCAGCATTTTTATATATCACTAACAAAATACAACAGCAAGAGATACAAAGAGAAATTCCATTCAAAATAACAGTCGATAGTATCAAATATTTGGGAATATGTCTACCAAAGGAGAGTCAGGAATTATATGAGCAAAATTACAAAACACTTGCCACAAAACTAAAGTCAGATTTAAATAATTGGAAAGACATTCAGTGCTCTTGGATAGGCCAAGTGAATATAATAAAGATGACAATACTCCCCAAACTAATCTATTTATTTAGTGCTATACCAATCAGACTCCCAAGAAACTATTTTAATGACCTAGAAAAAATAACAACAAAATTCATATGGAAGAATAAAAGGTTGAGAATTGCATGGGAACTAATGAAAAAAAAAAAAACTCAGAGGAAGGTGGTCTAAGTGTACCTGATCTAAAGCTATATTATATAGCAGCAGTCACCAAAACCATTTGGTATTGGCTAAGAAATAGACCGGTAGATCAGTGGAACAGA
This sequence comes from Sminthopsis crassicaudata, assembly GCF_048593235.1. Lineage (NCBI taxonomy): Eukaryota > Metazoa > Chordata > Mammalia > Dasyuromorphia > Dasyuridae > Sminthopsis > Sminthopsis crassicaudata. The sequence goes on from NC_133621.1 coordinate 180,973,263, forward strand.
TTAGATACAAAGGACAAAAAAGGGTACATCTATAGCAATCTAATCTTTGACAAACCCAAAGATACCAACATTAGGGATAAAAATTCATTATTTGGAAAAAACTGTTGGGAAAACTGGAAATTAATATGGCAGAAATTAGATATGGATCCACACTTAACACCATGTACCAAGATAAGATCAAAATGGGTCCATGATTTAGGCATAAAGAGTGAGATAATAAATAGATTAGAGGAACAGAGGATAATCTACCTCTCAGACTTGTGGAGGAGGATGGAATTTATGACCAGAGGGGAACTAGAGATCATTACTGATCACAAAATAGAAGATTTTGATTACATGAAACTAAAAAGTTTCTGTACAAACAATACTAATGCAAACAAGATTAGAAGGGAAGTAACAAATTGGGAAAATATTTTTAAAAGGAAAGGTTCTGACAAAGGTCTCCTTTCCAAAATATATAGAGAACTGACCCTAATTTATAAGAAACTAAACCATTCTCCAATTGATAAATGGTCAAAGGATATGAACAGACAATTCTCAGATGATGAAATTGAAACTATATCCACTCATATGAAAGAGTGTTCCAAATCACTACTGATCAGAGAAATGCAAATTAAGACAACTCTGAGATACCACTACACACCTGTGAGATTGGCTAAGATGACAGGAACAAATAATGATGAATTTTGGAGGGTATGTGGGAAAACTGGGACACTGATACATTGTTGGTGGAGTTGTGAAAGAATCCAGCCATTCTGGAGAGCAATTTGGAACTGTGCCCAAAAAGTTATCAAACTGTGCATACCCTTTGACCCAGCAGTACTACTACTGGGCTTATATCCCAAAGAAATACTAAAGAGCGGAAAGAGACCTGTATGTGCCAAAATGTTTGTGGCAGCTCTTTTTGTTGTAGCTAGAAACTGGAAGATGAATGGATGTCCATCAGTTGGAGAATGGTTGGGTAAATTATGGTATATGAAGGTTATGGAATATTATTGCTCTGTAAGAAATGACCAGCAGGAGGAATACAGAGAGGCTTGGAGAGACTTACATCAACTGATGCTGAGTGAAATGAGCAGAACCAGAAGATCACTGTACACTTCAACAACAATACTGTTGAGGACATATTCTGATGGAAGTGGAAATCTTCAACATAAAGAAGAGCCAACTCACTTCCAGTTGATCAATGATGGACAGAGGTAGCTACACCCAGAGAAGAAACACCGGGAAGTGAATGTAAATTGTTAGCACTAATATCTGTCTGCCCAGGTTGCATGTACCTTCGGAATCTAATGCTTATTGTGCAACAAGAAAATGGTATTTACACACATGTGTTGTATCTAGGTTATATTATAACACATGTAAAATGTATGGAATTGGGAGGGAGTAAAGGGAGGGGGGGATAATTTGGAAAAATGAATACAAGGGATAATATTATAAAATATATAATAAAAAAATTAAAAAAATAAATATCTTTGCTGACTCATCTTTTGATCTTAAGAAAGAACTCCTTTGACAGAAATATAGTTATGCTAAAGAAAATACCATATTTGACACAGCTTTATTATTTAAAATAAAACACCATAGGGGACTTCCATTCTGGGTTTCATTCTGAAAATTATAAATGATGGAAATTAGAGGGAAAAAGTTTACTCTAGTATAGATTGCATATTAAAGAATGATGAGGGAGTCTATAGTATGAGAAGCCCTTAGCAGCTGACATAACATACATCAAGACACACAAAAAATAAAAGATTTTCTTAGGCAAACTAGAAAACAGTTTGACAGAGACTAGGTATAGAAGAATATCTTAGAGAGTTTTGTAAAATAAGATCAAAAAGGATATATTACCAAACATAAATGAAGATATTTCAAGTAAATTAAAATCCCGTGGAAAAATATTATCTAACTGATTTATGGAAAACAGAATAAAATATGAATTAATAAAAGAAAGAACATATTGTAAGATATAACATTGATAATATTAATCATATCAAATTAAATTTGGACGAGTAAAATTAAAGTAGTCAAGATTAGAGAAAAACAAAAGATATATGTACACATGTATACATATATATCTATATATCTATATAGATATATATATATATATACACATATAATATTGGCCTTCTCTAATGCAGGGTTGGGAAGCAAGGAGGGAGAAGACTTAGAACTCAAAACATAACAAAAAATAAATAAAATATTTTAAAAAGAGTCCAATACACAAAAAATCATGAAACTTAATCTAGGAAAAATTAAAAGTTTTCAAGAATTTGATTACAAAGGTAAAACTCAATTTCAGCCAATGAAGAAGTAAGCTTGTTAAGAGTCATCTGCATAGAAAATTCCCTGGTATGCTTGTGCCTGGTGTGTGTCCCAAAAGTTAAAATGAAATTTAAACTATTTGTTTTAAACTACACTAAGACTTTTGGAATATCCTCTATATTAAACACAAGTAAATAGGATGGAAGCAAGGACCTGCACCAGAAAATAAAAATGAAAGTGCAAAAATGTACAAGAAGTTTAACCTCTAGAGTATTAAGCTCAGAAAATAAGAGGTTAACAAGGAATCTTAAGGACAACAAAAAATCGAATCAGCTAAAACATAAACAATAGCAACAAACAAAACAAAACCAAAAAAAAAAAAAAAAACAAACTTTTCTAATGCAAACTGTACTAGTTAAAAAAAAAAAAAAACCAGAATCAACAATGGTATAGATAGGTCAGTAATAACAGAAAGAAAAAAAAAATCACTTATATTTTGACGTTCTTTTTCCTTCTGAGGAGAATAGTATTTGAATCAAAGAGATCAATATAAAATGTTTTGGAATGGAAATTCAGGATAAATGTGAATGTGGTATTGTTCTTTGTTGTTCATCCTTTATTGTCTAAGAGCACCAATGGCATTAGTGGAGTGATGTCTTGACTTAAAAGTGAATTGGATTTCAGTGAGTCAGGACAATGCAAAAAGCATTTCCTCACTCTCTCCCACAGGCTCATCAGAATCCAATGGCAAGACATAAGTCAGGACAATTGGCAATGGCCCCTTATAGTGGGAAATTCTGGTCTTTTTAAGCTAAGGTCTCTCCTAAGTCTCATTTTGTCTGAGGTAATACTCATTAAGTCATTAATGGCTAGGTAAGAATTGGTGTAAAATGGCCAATTTTGATTTAGTTCCCAAAGAAACAATCTTGTGGGGGAAGACCCCCAAAACTTCTGGTAAGTACACACACACACACAAATGCTATTTATACTTACTTGGAGACATAAAAACATAATTAATGAATAAGCTAAGCTTGGTCTAGGACCTATTATTGGCCAATCTGTAAGAGCCAGAGTGATTTGGGCTTAAAAGTATAGTCAAGCTCCTTATGAATCCCAATGGGTGTTATCAGATTTATAAATCAAGAAATCAGAAATGAAAACTACATGAGACAAAAGTTAATTGTCCCAGTTTTTTTTTAAACAAAAATAAACAGCAATAATAGAGTAAGAATGGGGAAGGGAAAAAATCTAGCTCTCAAACTCAAAGACATCTTATGAAAGTGATAAAAATTTATAATCCTCTGGGTAAAACATCCACATATAATGGTATGATTAGGCATGTATGCAGAAGAAGAAGAGGAGGAAAAGAAAGAAGAGGAGGATGAGGTGGCAAAATATCACCTGACTGTCCAGATAAACTAATATCCTAGGGGTATTGAAGAATCTGATAAATGACATTGTTGAGTTACCGAGTTTCAAAACTCCAACTTTTGAAAAGTCCTAAAAGAGTAGAAAAGTGAAAATGTTATTCTAATTCTTGAAGAAGAATATGCCTCACTAAATCTTTATACTAAACTTTGGGCATGGAAGTTTTATATATATATATAGTAATGCAGGAAAAACTGAGGCAAGATACAGATTAGAGAGTTTTTAATATATTATTAATAGGAGAGTTTTATTGGCTAGACAAGACTCTTGTCTAAAAGTATCCAGTGATGAATGGGAGAATGCCAAATCCTTTTATAATTTTCAAACAAAGAAAAGAACAAGAGCTGGAAAAGTTCTTACAGAACCTTTTGGTTCTGTCAGGATGGGAGAGCAATAAAAGCCTTACTGAAAACCAGAGTCAGGATGTTTGAATAAACAGAAGTAAGGATGTTAATTGAAGTATCCTGGATGGTCTTATCTCTTAGAATATTTTAAAGGGACAGTGTCACGAATTCTTTGAAGGCAGAGGGAGTTAGGAGCCAGGATGTCTGACCTGCTCCTCATCTCCCATGACAATTTATAACCTTAGAGCAAATGGTCCTCAGTCTTAATGAACCAGGGCGGGGGTTTGCAACTTAAGGGGACTGAGGCAGAACAGTTAAGGAAACTGAGATAGAACAATTCAGGGAAACTCAGTCAGGACAATAATGGAAAACTAGTTCAGGGAAACTGAGGTAGAACAGCTCAAGGAGACTGTTGCCATAACTATATATATATATATATATATATATATATATATATATATATATATATATATATATATATATATACACACACACACACATATATATATATGTATATACATATATATATTTATATATATTTTGATTATTTGTAGTATTGCATCATGTAAAATATTTAAGACTTGTTCTGCTTGACTCTATTATACCAAAGTAGATAGAGTGGATTGAAACTGAAAAAGGTCATAAGGATGTTCTATGGAAGGAAAAATACTGCTTGGTAATTAGATCTATCCAAAAGAGAAATAGACTGCCACTTAAGGAAAGTTCACTTGACCATTTGGTGGATATATACAGTAGAAGGAGGTCTTTTTATGTATGAGTGGAAAACTGTCTGAGATTTCATGATATTATTAATATCAAGGTGATTGCTGCTTTGTTTTAAGCTGCTGAGTGGCCCAGTAGAGAGTTAGAATTGGAATCAGAAGACTTGATTTCAAAATTTAGCCCTGACGTTTAGCCCTAGATGAATCAATCTTTCTCAGCTTCATTTTCTCCATCTGAAAAGTAGTAATACTAATAATCCCTATCTCAAAGTAGTGTTGTGCAACTTAAACGTGATTACCTATGCAAAACATTTTGTAAAACTTAAAGTATTATAAATATGAGCTAATATTATACAAACTATTATCCATCAATAAAGATTTATTAAATAACTACTATGTGTTAGAGACTGAGCTCATTTCTAGAGATACAGGAGACAAAAAACAAAAAAAAACAAAACAAAACAAAACAAAAAACAAAAACAAACAAAACAAAACAAAAAACAGTTCTTGCCCTTAAGGAGCTTACAATCCAATGGAGGAGACAAAATGAAAATAAATATGTATACATAAAGTATGATACATATTGGATAATTAAGAAGTTATTCACAGACATGGAAAAGACTCCCTATAATGGATTAGAGTGATCCTTCTCTATCTATCCTGCAGTTAAAAGGATATTTTTAAAAGTCTGTGTTTGTCATGTATTGCATTAGTTCATGTTGCATGTATCTAGGTTACTTATAAGCAGCTGAAGTTTTGAATGTACAGAATCTCTTCAACAGAGCTGCTATGATATATTGCTATAAGATCAATAAAAGTAGTGGTTTTTACAATTCTTCTTAAGAAGAATCCATTAGCAGCAGTGAGGGGACAGCTAAATGGCACAGTGGATAGAGCACTGATCCTGGAGTGAGGAGGACCTCAGTTCAAATCTCACCTCAGGTATTTAGTATTTACTACCTATATGACTCTGGGCAAGTTATTAACACTGATTGCTTCACCAAAATAGAATACTGAGTTTGGTGCACATCTTGCTCAGCAGGATGCTTAGCATTTTAAAAAATCTATTTCTTCCTCACTGATTTTACTGGGTTTCCTTATAGAAGATTCCTGGGCCCAGAAGTGAGCCCCACAAATTCATGAGAAATGGAAAAGAATATAGCAGTCTATTAAGTAACTACAGATGCATGCCTGTTTATATTGTTTAATATATTCACAAAAGAGAGAAAATTTAAGTTTTTCAAAACATGGTTTAATACATTTTCTGCTCAAATCTACTATTTTGGATAAAAAGGTGATATCTTAAATGAGTACAGAAAGGCTAGCTTCAATTTTGGAAAATATCCTTCTAATAATAACTATCCTTAAACTTCTTATTTGTTCCTACTGAAAAGTCTCTCTAATATATGAATTTTATTTTTTTTAAGTTAAGCCCATCCCAAAAGGATTACCAAATTCTCTTTTCCTTCTGGTATAAACAGGTACCTAATAATAATCTTAATGTAAATCAATTACTTTCATTTCAAAATAAAACAAAAAACACAAATGGGACTCATTACTTAATTGTATTTAGATTGAAAATAATGTTGCTTCTTTCCTTGACATTACTGGATAGAGAAAATGTATAGCACCAGTAGAATTACAAATAGCACAAAATTATAGGATCATAGTTATAGAGCAATAAATCTATCAAATTCATCCTATTCATTTTATAGATGAAGAAATTGAGTGACAGTAGTTTAATAACCCCATCACTAATAAGCCTCTAAGGTTGTATCTGAACTCATGGCTTCTTGACTTCAACTCCTATATTCTAGTGACTACCATCCAGCTACCTGTTTGATACTTTGGTGAAAGAAGTATATTTATCACTTCATGAGATCTATTTCTCTATACATCTTTATTTATTTTCTTGTATTCTCATTCTCTGACTAACCCATTCTTGTCATAGTTACTGATACTTTAACATATGCATGTTGAAAGTAACTTTTTGATTGTGAATTCTAATCCCCAGACTTGTTCAGATGGGTTTTGTGATTTGTATGGCAATCTATGGCCATCTTTCCATATAATTTTGTATGTCTATTGAAAGCCTCAATTTTCTAGGTTTTTTGATCCTTTTTATTTTTACTATCAGATTTATAGCCATTGGATTATGGAGAATTGAATACTTTCCCTTTACTCCATGTGGGCTACATTTTTGGATATGGGAAAAAAGCATACCATGTAGATTATAAACTTAATGTACACTAATGTATTTCCAAAACATGAAATTATTTTATTTTCAATTTTTGCAAAGAACATAAATCAGCTAATGGTTTTAGCTTCTGGGAAAGAACAATCCAAAGGGAATTAATTTTACTTATGAAGAGCTTATTTTTACAATTTACTGAATCGTAATGTCTAATCTACTTTTCCTAATCTATAGGATGCTCAGTAAGGAGTGTAAAATTGTACATATCCTGACAATAGCAGTTAAATGTTATTAAAATGAAAAGAGATGAATGGCAAACAAAAGCCATCATTCTCAAATGAGAGCTAATTAGACCTGATAGAAGTACAAAATATACCAGAAATAATTAAGTTTATGTATATCCAATAATTAATAATATTTGTAATTAAAGTGATAAAAAATTCAAATGCACAATAAATATTTTATCTGAAAATACATACACTAACCATCAAAAAGATGAGAAAATATCTGATGTGAATAATATAAGACAGAAAAAAGATCTAGAATTTAATGCAGCAGTAACCTAGTAATCATAAAGCACAACTCATGCCAAATTTTGAAGCCTTATAGCTATAAATTTAAGCACAGGAGGATTCATCTGTTATGCTTGTGAGCCTCTAAATAGAAATCCTTTAGAACTATATTAAAGATGGTTATAAAAACCAAAGAAGTCCTAAGCAGCAGCAAACCGTCCCCTCCCATCTCTGCATTTTTTTTCACCTCTTTTTTTTAAAAATAACTTTAAGCACATTCTTTTTGTTGTTGTTGTTGTTAAGTTTAGGCATTATCTGTTTTATAAAAATATATATTTTTTATTTTTTGATATTTTTACATCACTCAAATTTTCCATTGTACCTCTTTTTTCTCTTTGTTGAGAGGCATCTCTAGTATCAATTTTGGACACAATACAAATTAAGAGAAAAAAAAAGGGAAGAAAATCATCAAGATAGAAATATACTTTGAAAACAAAACTGATATATGAAATATGTTATACTGGGGACTTACTGTCAAATCTACAAAAGGATGGTTTCTATTTTCTAATGAAAATATCCTGAAAGTTTGACCAAACAACATACTTACCTTTTTATTTTGTCACACTTCTTTTAAATAGTTTTTTTTATTATATATATATTTTTTATAATATTATCCCTTGTATTCATTTTTCCAAATTATCCCCCCCTCCCTCTATTCCCTCCCCCCGATGACAGGCAATCCCATACATTTTACATGTGTTACAATATAGTCTAGGTACAATACATGCGTGTGAATATCATTTTCTTGTTGCACAATAAACATTAGAATCCAAAGGTACATGCAACCTGGGCAGACAGATATTAGTGCTAACAATTTACATTCACTTCCCAGTGTTTCTTCTCTGGGTGTAGCTACCTCTGTCCATCATTGATCAACTGGAAGTGAGTTGGCTCTTCTTTATGTTGAAGATTTCCACTTCCATCAGAATACATCCTCATACATTATTGTTGTTGAAGTGTACAGTGATCTTCTGGTTCTGCTCATTTCACTCAGCATCAGTTGATTTAAGTCTCTCCAGGCCTCTCTGTATTCCTCCTGCTGGTCATTTCTTACAGAGCAATAATATTCCATAACCTTCATATACCACAATTTACCCAACCATTCTCCAACTGATGGACATCCATTCATCTTCCAGTTTCTAGCTACAACAAAAAGAGCTGCCACAAACATTTTGGCACATATATGTCTCTTTCCGCTCTTTAGTATTTCTTTGGGATATAATCCCAGTAGTAGCGCTGCTGGGTCAAAGGGTATGCACAGTTTGATAACTTTTTGGGCATAATTCCAGATTGCTCTCCAGAATGGCTGGATTCTTTCACAACTCCACCTGCAATGAATTAGTGTCCCAGTTTCCCCACATCCCCTCCAACATTCATCATTATTTGTTCCTGTCATCTTAGCCAATCTGACAGGTGTGTAGTGGTATATCAGAGTGGTCTTAATTTGCATTTCTCTGATCAGTAGTGATTTGGAACACTCTTTCATGTGAGTGGATATAGTTTCAATTTCTTCCTCTGAGAATTGTCTGTTCATATCCTTTGACCATTTATCAAATGGAGAATGGTTTGGTTTCTTATAAATTAGGGTCATTTCTCTATATATTTTGGAAATGAGACTTTTGTCAGAACCTTTGTTTTTAAAAATATTTTCCCAATTTGTTACTTCCCTTCTAATCTTGTTTGCATTAGTATTATTTGTACAGAAACCTTTTAGTTTGATGTAATGAAAATCTTCTATTTTGTGATCAATAATGATCTCTAGTTCTCCTCTGGTCATAAATTCCATCCTCCTCCACAAGTCTGAGAGGTAGATTATCCTCTGTTCCTCTAATCTATTTATTATCTCACTCTTTATGCCTAAATCATGGACCCATTTTGATCTTATCTTGGTATATGGTGTTAAGTGTGGATCCATATCTAATTTCTGCCATACTAATTTCCATTTTTCCCAACAGTTTTTTTCCAAATAATGAATTTTTATCCCTAATGTTGGTATCTTTGGGTTTGTCAAAGATTAGATTGTTATAGATGTACCCTTTTTTGTCCTTTGTATCTAATCTGTTCCACTGATCTACCAGTCTATTTCTTAGCCAATACCAAGGGTTTTGGTGACTGCTGCTATATAATATAGCTTTAGATCAGGTACACTTAGACCACCTTCCTCTGAGTTTTTTTTTTTTTTCATTAGTTGCCTTGCAATTCTCGACCTTTTATTCTTCCATATGAATTTTGTTGTTATTTTTTCTAGGTCATTGAAATAGTTTCTTGGGAGTCTGATTGGTATAGCACTAAATAAATAGATTAGTTTGGGGAGTATTGTCATCTTTATTATATTCGCTCGGCCTATCCAAGAGCACTGAATGTCTTTCCAATTATTTAAATCTGATTTTATTTTTGTGGCAAGTGTTTTGTAATTTTTCTCATATAATTCCTGACTTTTCTTTGGTAGATGGATTCCCAAATACTTTATACTCTCAACATTTGTTTGGAATGGAATTTCTCTTTGTATCTCTTGCTGTTGCATTTTGTTAGTGATATATAAAAATGCCGAGGATTTATGTGGATTTATTTTGTATCCTGCCACTTTGCTGAAATTTTAAATTATTTCTAGTAGCTTTTTAGCAGAGTCTTTGGGGTTCTCTAAGTATATCATCATGTCATCTGCAAAAAGTGATAGTTTAATTTCCTCATTTCCTACTCTAATTCCTTGAATCTCTTTCTCAGCTCTTATTGCCGAGGCTAGCGTTTCTAGTACTATATTGAATAGTAATGGTGATAGGGCAACCTTGTTTCACTCCTGATCTTACTGGGAAAGGTTGCAGTTTATTTCTATTGCATATCATGCTTACTGACAGTCTTAAATATATGCTCCTGATTATTCTAAGGAATAGTCCATTTATTCCTATATTTTCAAGAGTTTTTAGTAGGAATGGATGTTGGGTTTTGTCAAATGCTTTTTCTGCATCTATTGAGATGATCATATGGTTCTTATTAATTTGATTATTAATATGGTCAATTATATTAATAGTTTTCCTAATATTAAACCAGCCCTGCATTCCTGGAATAAATCCTACTTGATCATAGTGTATTATCCTGGAGATGATTTTCTGAAGTCTTTTTGCTAATATCTTATTTAAGATTTTAGCATCAATATTCATTAAGGAGATTGGTCTATAATTTTCTTTCTCAGTTTTCGATCGACCTGGTTTAGGTATCAGTACCATGTCTGTGTCATAAAAGGAGTTTGGTAGGACTCCTTCATACCCTATTTTTTCAAATAATTTATATAACATTGGGGCTAATTGTTCTTTAAATGTTTGGTAGAATTCACATGTGAATCCATCTGGCCCTGGGGATTTTTTCCTGGGGAGTTGATTAATAGCTTGTTCTATTTCTTTTTCTGAAATGGGACTATTTAAGCAATTTATCTCCTCCTCTGTTAATCTAGGGAGCCTATATTTTTGGAGGAAGTCATCCATTTCACTTAAGTTATCAAATTTATTGGCATAAAGTTGGGCAAAGTAACTCCTTATTATTTCTCTAATTTCCTCTTCATTGGTGGAAAGATCCCCCTTTTCATTTGTAAGACTATCAATTTGATTTTCCTCTTTCTTTTTTCTGATCAAATTTACCAAAGGTTTATCTATTTTATTGGCTTTTTCTTAAAACCAACTCTTGGTTTTATTTATTAATTCAATAGTTTTTTTACTTTCAATATTATTGATTTCTCCTTTTAATTTTTGTATTTCAAGTTTAATTTTTGGTTGGGGGTTTATAATTTGGACTTTTTCTAGCCTTTTAAGTTGTAAGCCCAATTCGTTAATCTTCTCTTTCTCTATTTTCTTCAAATAAGCCTCTAAAGATATGAAATTTCCCCTTATTACTGCTTTACCTGCATCCCAAAGATTTTGATATGATGTCTCATCATTGTCATTATCTTGGGTGAAATTGTTAATTGTTTCTATAATTTGCTCTTTCACCCAGTCATTCTTTAAGATGAGATTATTCAGTTTCCAATTACTTTTTGGTCTATTTACCCCTAACTTTTTACTGAATGTAGCTTTTATTGCATTGTGATCTGAGAAGAAGGCATTTATTATTTCTGCCTTCCTACATTTAATTTTGAGATCTTTATGTCCTAATATATGGTCTATTTTTGTATAGGATCCATGAACTGCTGAGAAGAAAGTATATTCCTTTCTATTGCCATTCAGTTTTCTCCAAAGGTCTATCATACCTAGTTTTTGTAATGTTCTATTTACTTTTTAAATTTCTTTCTTGTTTGTTTTGTGGTTTGATTTGTCTAAATCTGAGAGTGCAAGGTTGAGATCTCCCACTATTATAGTTTTACTGTCTATTTCTTCTTGCAGTTCTCTTAACTTTTCCTTTAGAAAGTTAGATGCTATACCACTTGGTGCATATATGTTTAGTATTGATATGGCTTCATTATTTATGCTACCTTTCAGCAGGATATAGTTTCCTTCCTTATCTTTTTTAACGAGATCTACTTCTGCTTTTGCTTGATCTGAGATAAGGATAGCTACCCCTGCTTTTTTGGCTTTACCTGAAGCATAATAGGCTCTGTCCCAACCTTTTACCTTTACTCTGTATGTATCTCCCTGCTTTAAGTGTGTTTCCTGTAGACAACATATTGTAGGGTTCTGCTTTTTGATCCAATCGGCTATCCGTCTCCGTTTGATGGGATCGTTCATCCCATTTACATTTAGAGTTAAAATTCCTAATTCTGTATTTCCTGCCATCGTATTATCCCCAGATTATGCTTTTTTCCCTTGACCCCCCTGATCCCCCTCCCCGATATTTAATTTACAGACCCCCCTTGTGACGCGCAACCCTCCCTCTTTTTTTTTTTTTTTTTTTTTAGGATCCCTCCCCCCTCCCTCCAAGTCCCTTTTCTTATTCTCCTTTTCCTTTTCCCTTTTCCTCTTCCCCCTTTTAATGAGGTGAGAGAAAATTATCTGAAAAACAAATATGTTAATTATTTACTCTTTGAGCCTCTCCTGATGAGAGTAAGATTCACACAATGATTCTCCCCCTCACTAAGTTCCCTCACATATGGTGTATTTTCTATGCCTCTTCCTGGGATGTAGTTTCCCTCTTTTTATCATTCCTTCCCCTTTTTCTGAACCGACCTCCTTCCCTTTACTACACCCCCCTTTTTTTCTTTTATATCAGTAAAATCAAATTATCCTTGAGTACTTTTTATATACCCACAACAGAGTTACAGTTCTCAAGGGTTCTGTGTACCTTTTTCTGTTTCTCTTCAGTCTTGTGGATGTAGATCAAATTTTTTGTTTAAGTCTGGTTTTTTTCTTAGAAACATATAGAATTCCTCTATTTCATTGAATGACCATCTTCTTCCATTGAAAAAGATGCTAAACTTAGCTGGGTAGTTCATTCTTGGTTGCAGTCCTTGATCTTTTGCCTTACGGAATATCAGGTTCCAGGCCCTTCTATCTTTTAATGTGGAGGCAGCCAGATCTTGGGTGACCCTTATTGTGGCACCTTGGTGTTTAAATTGTTTTTTTCTAGCTGCTTGCAGGATTTTCTCCTTTTTGTGGTAATTCTGCAGCTTAGCCACTATATTCCGTGGTGTTCTTTTTTTAGGGTCTATTTCAGAAGGAGTTCGATGAATTCTTTCCACATCTACTTTCCCTTCTGTTTCTATTATCTCTGGACAGTTCTCTTTGATAATTTCCTGTAAAATCGAATCTAGGTTCTTTTTTTGGTCATAGTTTTCTGGAAGTCCAATAATCCTCAGATTATCTCTCCTAGATCTATTTTCCAGGTCTATAGATTTTCCCAGTAAGTATTTGACGTTGTTCTCCAGCTTCTCATTTTTTTTGTTTTGTTTGACTGATTCTTGGGTTCTCTGTGAATCATTCATTTCTATTTGTTCCATCCTGACTTTTAAGGAGTTATTTTCTTCTTTCACAGTTTTTAGTTCTTTTTGTAAATGCCCAATTTCGTTTTTAAATGAATTATTTTGCTCTATTGAATTTTTTTCCATTTCCCTAATTTTTTTTTTGAGAATTATTTTCTTTTTCCAATTCAGAAATTCTATTTTCTTGAGACTTTTTTATCTTTTCCAATTCAGAAATCCTACTTTCCTGTGTTTTTTTAACCTTTTCTAATTCATAAATTTTGTTTCCCTGCATCTCCTGTGAATTCTTTATTTTTTCCAACTCCAATTTCAGGACGTTGTTATTCTCTATCATAGCTTCCCTTTCCTTTCCCCATTTTTCTTCAAACTCCCTTAATTTTTTAAGAGCTTCTTCTAGGAGAGAGTTATGTGATGGGGGGCAGGAATCATTCCCCTTTAGGTTGTTATCTGCTGTCTCTCTGTTGTTAACTTCCTCGGGGTTGGATACCCGCTCTTTCTCTGTATAGAAGGAATCTATAGTTTTTCTGGCTTTTTTGCTCATATTTAAAAAATCTTTTGGGGTCTGTCCCTGGGGTAGGAAATTATTTATTTACTTCTTTTCCAGCTTCTTCCCAGACCGGATGGATGCAGCGGCTCCTGCGCCTGAGCTTAGAGAGAGGTCTGGGAGAGAGTTCCCCACCCCCTCCCTGGAAGTGCCTCAGAGGTGATTAGCACTGCTGTGCTCGAGGGCGTTTAATAGTAAAGACAGCACAAAGCCCAGCCTATGCATCCCGGTGGGGCGTGGATGTCTGCAGCAGGTGACGTGAAAAGCCCCTGTGCTCAAACTGGAAGTGTCTGCCAGAAACCACAGTCCCTAGTTCAAAGGTTCCGCTTCTCTGGGACTTCCTGGAGCTGAGTTCCACTCCCTCCAGCTAAGCTAGGCAGTGTGTGTTGCCTTGGGCAGTATCCACCCACTTGTCAATCTCTTAACTATTCTCAGGTGGTAGCTGAGGCCACACCCCCTGGTGCTGAGATCTGCTGAGTCACCTCCAGGGTCCGGGGAAAATCTAATCTGAGTTTTAAAATATTTTGGCTTTCTCTTCTGAACTGCTAAATAATTAGCAGAGAAGAGCTAACAGCCTGTGCCAGATTCCTTTACCTCAGTGGCTTCTCTGATCCCAGAGCCCTTCCCAGGGCAATGGGCGCAGTATGCGAGCACCCAGCCGTCTGTGCTGGCCTTTCTTCTTCCTCTCCTGGGGACTGACCTTGTCTGTTGAAACTCCAGATTCTCTTCAACTGGTAAGTCGTGCTTCCAGTTCTTGTGGTATCTATCAGTCCTGGGCTTATTTTGAGACTTAATTTATCTAATTGGTTGTGAGGGAGTGAGGATGTTCACAGAGTAGTGTGTTTCTTCTCCGCCATCTTGGCTCCACCCCCCCCCCCTTTTAAATAGTTTTTAATTAGATGTTGAATAGGCACATTTTATAGGATGTCTATTTGGAAGGGCACTTTTAGAAACAGGTCTAAAGCAACAAAAGTACATTAAATAGTATAAATTGTTTAGATCAGTCTTTATATCGTGTTGCCTCTCATAAAATTGTAGATAATGCTTAAAAAGCTTTTAAATGTTCTATTCCTATTTTTTGCCACTATATTACAAACTGGCAAATTTAATCCTCATGTATTAAATCTGAAATAATCAACGTTGATTCAATGATTGTGGATTAATAATGTTGTAGAATAATCATCAAGGAACTCAGCAATGAATCCTAGCATTAATGGTCATCATGCTAATGATAGCAGCTAAATTATTATATCCCCTGATGTAGTTCTAGGTATAATCATAACTATTACATAAAGCAATTAGTACAAGGATACACACACAGTAGGAGCTAAAAAAAAAAACAAGAAAACAAGAAAAAAAGCAAGAAAAATTTTTTTGAATTGTTCCTGTTCAACTTTCCAAGTCTGTTCTCTCCCTAAATGATTATTTTAGAGGTTGGAAAAACCAACCAATTTCATAGTGTGTTTTAAGTTTTTATACTTTATTTATTTTAAAATATACTTTATTTATACTTTTATTTTATACTTGATTTATATTATATTATCTAGGCTTACAGAATTTCTGAATGTAAAGGGACCTCAAAGTTTATCTACTTTGCTCCAAACTCATGCAAGAATCTGCTCTTCAGTATCTCTGACTACTAATCATCAAGATTCTAATATAACGATAACAGAATCTATGGTAGCAACTCAAGAACGTCAAATGAAAAAGAAGGTAGCCTAGCTGTACAAGATCTAAAATTATTGTATAAAGTGACTGTCATCAAAATCATTTGTACTGAAGTGAGTAGGGAGTATAAAAAAGCCAAGATGGTGGAACATAGACAGTTCTTTGTCCGATCTCTTCTTGGCTTCCCTCATATCAGCAAAAGATCAAGCCTCTGAACATGTTTTAGAGTGACAGAACCCCCAAACATTTGGAGTATAACAAATTTCCATTGGAAGGTACTTTGGCAAAATTTCAGGAAAGATCTGTTTCACTTGGGCAGAGTGTGGAAAGTTGGGAGGCAGGGGAGGAGATGGCCAAGTGCAGAGAAAGCACAGGGCCCTGCCTTAGACTGGTGTCCACATGCTGGGAAGAATCTATTGAGAAGCTTTAAGTCAAAGTACAGCAGTGTTGGCCACTCTATCCTGATTCAGAAGCCAGTGGATCAGTAGACTACCTGTAAGACCTCTGCTGCAACTACAGAGGGCAAATTGTAAACTCTGAACCCTAAGATAACACGGGACTTGGTGACTTCCACACAGCTTGGAAAGGAAGCCTGAAGCACCAGTCTCAGGGTAGTGTGAAGTCATTGTTGCCTGTAAAGGAATCTTGAGACAATCTCCCTAAGAGATTGTCTAATCTCTTAGAGATTATAGAGAATCTCTTAGAAATTAGAGAGAATTGCCCTAAAACAAATGTCAACCTTTTAAAATGAGCAAAAAAGCAAAAAGAGCTCTGACCATAGATAGCTTTTATGAAGACAGGGAAGAACAGACTTCAAACCCTGAGAACAATAAAGGCAAAATGTCTACAGATGAAGCCTCAAAGCGTGATATGAGTTGGTCTCCATCTCACAAGGCTCTTTGGAAGACTTTTAAAAGAATCTTAAAAAGAGATTTAGAAGAAAATAGAGAAAGGGAATGAGAATTTTGCAGAAGGGTTTGGAAAAGGAAACACAGAAATTATCTGAAGAATAGATTTAGTGAAATGGAAAAAGACTGTTACTCCTTAAATGTAAATATGATGAAATTAAAAAAAAAAAATAACTCCCTGAAAAACAGAATTTATGAAATGGAAAAAAATCCAATGAATAAAACAACTCATTTAAAAGTCAATTGGCCAAATGTAAAAACAGAAAAAAGCTAACTGGAGAAAATAATAAACTACAAATTAGAATTAAACTAATGGAAGTGAATGCTACAATGAGACATCAATAATCAGTAAATTTAAACCAAATAAAAGAAAGAAAAAAGAAGAATAAAGTATAAAATTCCTCATTGGAAAAACAACTGACTGATAAAAATAGCTTGAGAGGCAGCCTAAGAATTATTGGACTACCTGAAAACCGAGCTAGACAACATCTTTCAAGAAATCAACAAGGAACACTGTCCCAATGTCCTAGAAACAGAGGCTAAAATAACCATTGAAAGAATTACCAATCACCTCCTGAAAGAGACCTCAAAATGAAAACTGCAAGGAATACTATAGCTAAATTTGATAATTATAAGATCAAGGAGAAAATACTGAAAATAGCCAGAAAGAAAGAATTAACTTATTGAGGAGCCACAATAAGAATTAACTAGGACCAATCAGCATCCACTTCTATGCTTAACTATATAACCATTGTCTCATCAATTCCACTGAATTAGCATTTTGTAAGAATCCTTGTTTCAAGTTCAGAGTTCTGGCTCATAACACAATACATTGTTGATGGAATTGTGAGTGGATCCAACCACTCATCAGAGCAGTATGGAACTATGCCCAAAGGGCTATACTTTGAATTTGCATACTCTTTGATCCAGCAGTGTCTCTACTAGACTTGTATCTCAAAGATGACATAAAAAAGAAAAAAAAAATCCACATGTGCAAAATCTTTATAGCAGCACTTTTTTGTAGTGGCAAGGAACTGAAAACTTAGTAGATGCCCATCAGCTGGAGAATGGCTGAATAAATTATGATATATAAATGTTATGGAATATTATTGTTCTATAAGAAATCTTCAGCAGGATGATTTCAGAAAGACCTGAAGAGACTTACATGAACTGATGGTAAGTCAAATGAGTAGAACCAAGAGAACATTGTACACAGCAACAATAAGATTATACAATGATCAATTCTGATGAACATGCCTCTTTTCAGAAGTGAGGCTAGTTTCAATGATCTTGTGATAGAGAGAAACACGTCTGTACCCAAAGAGAGGACTGTGGGAACTGAGGTTGGATTATAACTTCTTATTTTCACTTTTTTTGTAATGTTTCCTTACATTTTGTATTTTTTCTCATTTTTTTTCTTTTTGATCTGATTTTTCTTGTGCAGCATGATAATTGTAGAAATATGTATAGAAGAATTATCCATGCTTTACATAGATTGGATTATGCACTATTTAGGGTAGGGAGTGAGGAGAATAGAGGGACAAAATAATTTGGAGCACAACATTTTGCAAGAGTGAATGTTGAAAACTATACATATGTTTTGCAACAAAAAGCTTTATAAAAATAATTTGATACTGGCTAAGAAATGGAGCAATGGATCTGCAGAATAAATTCGAGTTGTAAAACAATAGTATGTTACTATAATAATCTAGTGTTTGATAAACTCCAGGATTTCATCTTTTGAGATAAGAACTCACTATTCTACAAAAATTGATGGGAAAACTGGAAAATAATATGGCAGAAATTAAGAATTAACCAATATCACACTCACTATACTAACATAAGATTGAAAAAGGTTCATGATTTAGACATAAAGGGTAGTACTATAAACAGATTAGGAGAGCAAGGACTAGTCTATTTGTCAGACCTATGGTGATCAGAATCTATGGAGACCACAGGGATTTATGGTCAAGAAAGAACTAGAGAACATTATCAAATGCAAAAGGGAAATTTTAATTACATTAAATTATTATTTTTTTGCAGCCAAGATTAGGAGGCAAGCATGAAGCTAGAAAACTTTTTCTTACAGGATTCGATTCCAAAATATAGAGAGAATTGACTAAAATTTATATGAATATAATTAATTTTTAAATTGATAAATTGTCAAAGGATATGAATAGATAATTTTCAGATGAAGAAATTAAAATTATTTCTAGTGATATGAAAAATGCTTTAAATCACTCCTGGTTAGAAAAATGCAGATTAAGACAACTCTGAAGTGCCATTTCACAACTGTTGATTGGTTAAAATGACAGGAAGAAATAATGATAAATTTTGGATGTGATGTGTGAAAACTGGGACACTAATGTACTGTTGTCAGAGTTCTGAAGTGATCTATTGGTGGAATTATGAAATGACAGCCATTCTGAAGAGCAATTTGGACCTATGCTCAAAGGGCTATAAAACTGTATATATGCATAAAATTGTGCATATCCTTTGACCCAACACTGTCATTACAGGGTCACTAATCCCAGTGATTAGGACCCACATATGCAAAAATGTTTGTACAGCTCTTTTTGTGGTAACAAAGAATTGGAAAAAGGTAGATGCCCATCTATTCTCCAATTGGGGAATGCCTGAATAAGTTATGGTATAGAAAGATAATGGAATATTATTGTTCTATAAAAATGATGAACAAGTTGATTTTGGAAAGACCTGGAAAGATTTATATGAATTGATTCTGGGTGAAACAAGCATAATCAGGCACAATAACAGCAATAATGTGCAATAATCCTCTCTGAAAGACTTGGGTTTTCTTAGTAATTCAGTGATCCAAAACAATCCCAATACACTTTGGACAGAAAATGTCATATGAATCCAGAAAAAGAATTATGGAGACTGAAAGTAAATCAACACATTCTATGTTCACTTTTTTATGTTTTTTTCCCTTCTTCTGTGGTTTTTCCCTTTTGTTCTGATTTTTTTCTCCCAACATTTTTTACAAAGCATGTGTACTAAAATAAATCAATTAATTTTAAAAAAATGTGTAATCTTTGATCCAGTATTGCCATTACTGTATCCCAAAGAGATTATAAAAGAGGGGAAAAAATCCAGAAGTACAAAGATATGCATAGCATTTGTGTAATGGCAAGTAACTAGAAATTGAGTGGATGTCCATCAGGTAGAAAAATAGCTGAATAAGTTACAATATATGAATTTAATGGAATATTATTGTTCCATAAGAAATGATTAGCAGGCTAATTTCAGAAAAGTCTGGAAAGACTTACATGAACTGATGTGAGTGAAATGAGCAGAACCAAGAGAACACTGTGCACAGTAACAACAAAATTATATAATGGTCAACTGTGATGGACTTGGTTCTTTCAGCATTGTGATGATCTAAACTAATTCCAATAAACTTGGGATAGAAAGTGCCATCTGCATTCAGAGAGAGAAAATATGAAGCCTAAAAGTGGATCAATGCATATTATGTTCATCTTTTTGTTTGTTTGTTTGCCTTTTCTTTCTTTTTTTTTTTTTCTTTCTCCCTTTGGTCTGATATTTGTAGCACAAGAAAGATTTCATGTATTAAACGTATATTTGTTTACTTACTGTCTTGGGAGGGGGGAGTGAAGGGAAGAAGAGAGAAAAATCTGAAAAATAAAGTCTTACAAAAATTAATGTTGAAAATTATCTTTATACATATTTGAAAAAATCAAATATTATTGAAAAATAAAAGAAGTTACTATTTTTTTCTGAGCCCCTACTCTCAGGCTGTAGTTTTAATATTCTCCTCTCCTAGGTCCCTTATTCTACCCTTCAAATATAAAACATCATAAAGTAATAAAAGATAAATGACTTGAAATTTCCAAACTAACCCATAAGTAGTTTGCAATTGTCTAAAAGTAAAATGTGATTGTGCACATATGGTGCACATGTCACTAACCTAGAAAGACCTCACTTGACAACTAGTAACTTGCATTTTCTGTTTCATAGTTTAAATGTAAAGTTTCTGACTTATACTTATAATTTTGACACAAATGGCACTAAATGCCATGCCACAGAGCTGTCTTGCATTTTTTGAGATGTTAATTTTTTTTAACTTAACAAATGAATAATTAGTATCAAATTTTTTTCAAGTAATGGCATTCTGCACAGTGTGGTAATATTTAGCAATGCATTTCACTTTTCATATGAACATTTCTCTACCTATTTAAATGTTTTATTTATAGAGTCCCTTTCAGATGAAGAAATGAGAAAAGTTCAAAACTATTGCTTCATTTTTTTGTTTTATTTTTTGTGAGAGATAAAGAGACTGACATTCTCCACATAAGAAAGATGGAAAAATTGAGAGAAAGAAAATATGGGACTTAGTCAAGCTCATATGGCTTGTCACAGGTGTAGTCAATAATATCAATCTGTTATTTCCATAATTTCATTTTGATAGGTTTGGAACTGGAATAAGAAAGACCTGAGTTTTATTTGTATTTCTGCCATTTTCCATGAAGTTCTAAAATTTTCTAAAAAAGTTTCTTTGACTTCATACACCATTCTTATCTCATACAATCTGATTGACCCCATAGTCTCTGATGCAGCTTCCTGGCAGGGAAGCATAAAGGTTTCAGTCTTTTATAATCAGTATCTCTCAGATTTGGATAGTTGTCTGAACTCCATAAGCTACTATAACCTAATTGCTGACTGACCAGAAGCAGTTTGCAGATGGAGATGAGGAGAGGGGTAGTAACAAGAAGAGCTAAATGCCTTTGTATTTTTGAAATAATTGCTGTTGTAGGGCTCAATAAATCTACTTTCTTGTAAAGTATTCAGTGATTTCCAAGTGTCTCATTTTGTCCCAATAGCAAACCTAAACAAAAAAGGTCCTGATGTTAGAATACTTCTTACAATAGTCTTCTGATTAGATTGACATTTGTATATTTGAGAATGTGAGTCTATATACACCAACTACTTTTTTTTTTCATTTCTTCCATATATTTTTTCTTCCTTCTCCTTTTTCCTAAATCCTCTTCTTCTCTTGTTCCAGACCTTGTCTCCCTTATCTTTCAAGCTTCCTTTTCCTTAGTGACCATAAGTCTTAGATTTTGTAGAACATAATGATTTTCATTTTTTTCAACTTATTATATAGAAGAAAAATTTTTCTTACAGAGACTATGGCTATAGGATTTAAATTTTGGTGATGGGAGCATCAGTTGTGGTTTTCTACATTGGCCCTACATATATAGTCAGGGACCAAACTTATTAAATGTTATTCATGACCAGAAATTTTTCCATCAGGTAATGGTTTAAACTTATTTTTAAAGCCACAGAAGTTCCTTAAATATGTTTCCAAATTCATCAGGTTTCACTTTAGAAAATCAATTGTCCTTTGGAGTAAGACAGAACAAGACCACATCAGTGAAGGAGTTTGTAGCTCTAATCAAGTATCCAATTTTTTTTTTAGTAAATTACTGAATTGCAAAAATAATAATATAAGGATAATCAATATATTGGGACAGCTAGTGTGGCACATAGTACTGGGTTGAGAATCAGGAAAAAGAACTTCAACTTCCTGAGTCCAAATCTTGCCTCAGACACTTATCAGCTATGTGATCATAGTCAAGGCATTTCACTCTATTTGTCTCAGTTTCCTCATCTGTAAAATGAGTTGGAAAAGGAAATGGAAATATGCTCTAGAATATTTGCCAAGAAAACTGCAAGTGGAGTAAAAAAGATTCAAAAACAATTGAAAAATGAGTGAATAACAATTCATATAGTATTTCATAACTAGAAAGTAATTTAACTTGTGCTAGCTTTTTTTGTTTGTTTGTTTGTTTGATTTTTGCTCATCAGGACAATGCTATGGTAGGTAGTTCAAGAATTGTTAATTTCATTTCAAAGATAAGAAAATTGGGGTGCAGAAGCAAAATGACTGCAAAGTTCATAGAAAACAGCAGAGGTACAGCTAAAATCCATGTATTTTGTATAAGGCTTTTTATTTTTAAGACATATGCACGGATAATTTGACAACATTGACCCTTTCATAGCCTTGTATTTCAGATTCTCTCTCCTTTCCCCCAATTCCCTCCCCTAAATGGCAAGGAATCCAGTATGTGCTAAACATGTTAAAATGTATGTAAAATCCAATATGTATAAACATATTTGTACAATTCTCTTGCTGCACAAGAAAAACCAAATAAAAAAAGAAAGTAAGTGAGTAAGAAAACAAAATGCAAGGAAAAAACAACAAAAAGAGTGAGAATGTTATGTTGTGATCCACATTCAGTTCCCACAGTCCTCTTTCTGGGTTTAGATGGCTCTCTTCATCACAAGATTATTGGAAATGGCATCAATCATCTCATTGCTGCAAAGAGTCACATCCATCAGAATCGATCATTGTATAATATTAATGTTGTCATGTTCCATGATCTCCTGATTCTGCTCATTTTACTTAGCCTCAGTTCCTGTAAATTTCTCCAGGCCTTTCTGAAACGATCTTCATGATCATTTCTTATAGAACAACAGTATTCCACAGTATTCATATATCATAACTTATTCAGCCATTCTCTAACTGATAGGCATCCACTCAATTTCCAGTTTCTAGCCACTTTTTATAAAAAGGGCTTCCATGAACATTTTTGCACATGGGGGTCCCTTTCCTTTTTTTAAGAACTCTTTTGGATATAGGTCCAAGAGAAACACTGCTGGGTCAAAATGTATGCACAGTTTGATAACTTTTTGAACATTGATACAAATTCCTTTCCAGAATGGTTGAATCAGTTCACAATTCCACCAACAATGAATTAATGTCCCAGTTTTCATATATCCTCTCCAACATTCATCCTTGCCTTTTTTAAGATGACAATCTTAAGCAGTCTTTCAACCAGAGAGTTGTGTAGTGGTATCTCAGAGTTGTCTTAATTTGCATTTCTCTGATCAATAGTGATTTAGAACACCTTCACATATGATTAGAAATAGTTTTAATTTCTCCATCTGAAAATTGTCTTTGACCATTTATCATTTGGAGAATGGTTTGAAATCTTATAAGTTTGAGTCAGTTCTTTATATATTTTAGAAATGAAGCCTTTATCAGAACTCTTAAATATAAAAACCATTTCCCAATTTACTGCTTCCCTTCTGATCTTGTCTGTATTACTTTTGTTTGTACAAAAATTTTTAACTTAATATAATCAAAATCATCTATCTTGTGTTCAATTATGAGTTCCAGTTCTTCTTTGGACACAAATTCCTTCCTTCTCCAACAGATCTAAAAGGTAAACTATCCTGTGTTTTTCTAATTTGCTTATAATATCATTCTTTATGTCTAAATCTTGAACCCATTTAGATCTTATATATGTGGTGTTAGGTGTTGGTCAAGCCTTAATTTCTTCCATACTAGTTTCCAATTTTCCCAGCAGTTTTTTTTTTGTTTGTTTGTTTTTGTTTTGTTTTGTTTTTGTGCAATAGTGAGTTCTTATCCCAAAAGCTGGGATCTTTGGTTTTGTCAAACACTAGATTACTATAGTAATTGATTATTTTTGACCTTTAATCCTAACCTATTTCACTGTTCAACTACCCTATTTCTTATCCAGTACCAAATGGTTTTGATGAACACTTCATTATAATATTTTTAAGTCTGGCATACCTAGCCACATTGATTTTCATTTTTTTAATATCCTTGAAATTCTTGACTATTTGTTCCTCCATATGAATTTTGTTACTATTTTTATCTGTAAAATAATTTCTCAGGAGTTTGGTATGGCATTAAATAAGATTAATTTAGGTAGTATTGTCATTTTTAAAAAACATATTCACTTGGCCTACCATTGAGCACTTGATATTTTTCCAAGTGATTTAGATCTGACTCTGTGGGGAAAGTGTTTTGTAGTTGTGTTCATATATGTCCTAATTTTCTCTTGGCAGATAAATTTCCAAATATTTTATGCTATTGACAATTATTTTGAGTGGAATTTCTTTTTATATCTCTTGCTGCTAGACTTTGTTGGTAATAAAGAAAAATGCTACTGATTTATGTGGATTTATTTTGTATCCTGCAACTTTGCTAAAGTTGTGAATTGTTTCTAGTAGTTTTTCAGTTGATTCTCGAGGTTCTCTAAGTTTACCATCATATCATTTGAAAAGAATGATAATTTGGTTTCCTCATAATCTACTCTAATTCTTTTAATCTCTTTTTCTTCTCTAAGTGCCAAAGTTAACATTTCTAAATGCAATATTGAATAGTAATGGTGATAGTGGGCAACCTTGTTTCACACCTGACTTTATTGGGAATGATTTTACTTTGTCCCCATTCCATATGATACTTGCTGATGGTTTTAAATAGATGCTACTGATTATTTTAAGGAAAACTCCATTTATTCCTATATTTTCTAGTGTTTTCAATAGGAATGGGTGTTGGATTTTGTCAAATGCTTTTCCTGCATTTATTATATGATTTTTGTTAGTTTGGTTAGTGATATAGTTGATTATGCTAATGGTTTTACTAATATTGATCCAGCCCTGAATTCTTGGTATAAATCCTACTTGGTCATAGTGTATTATCCTGGGGATGACTTTCTATAATCTCATTTCTAATATTTTATTTGATATTTTTGCATCAATATTCATTAGGCAAATTGGTTTATAATTTTCTCTCTCTGTTTTTTATCCCCCCCAAAAAAAACCTGGTTTAGCTTTCAGCTCCATATCTATGTCATAAAAAGAATTTGGTAGGACTTGTTCTTTTCCTATTTTTTTCAAATAGTTAATATAGTATCAGAATTAATTGTTCTTTGAATGTTTTATAGTATTCACATGTAAATCCATCTGGCCCTCGATATTTTTTCTTAGAGAGTTGATTAATAATTTTTCTATATATTTTTCTTTTCTTTTTTTTTACATTTTAAAAATTAATTTTATAATTATAACTTTTTTCTGACAGTACATATGCATGGGTAATTTTTTACAACATTATCCCTTGCACTCACTTCTGTTCTGAATTTTCCACTCCTTCCCTCTACCTCCTCCCCTAGATGGCAGGCAGTCCCATACATGTTAAAAATGTCATAGTGTATCCTAGATACAATATATGTGTGCAGAACCGAATTTCTTGTTGCACAGGAAGAATTGGATTCAGAAGGTAGAAATAACCTGGGAAGAAAGACAAAAATGCAAACAGTTTACACTCATTTCCCAGTGTTCCTTCTCTGACTATAGCTGATTCTGTCTATCATTGATTGACTGGATCTGAATTAGAGCTTCTCTTTGTTGAAGATATCCACTTCCATCAGAATACATCCTCCTACAGTATCATTGTTGATGTGTATAATGATCTCCTAGTTCTGCCCATTTCACTCAGCATCAGTTAATGTAAGTCTCTCCAAGTCTCTCTGTATACATCCTGTTGGTCATTTCTTCCATAACATTCATATACCACAATTTAACCAGCCATTCTCCAAATGAATTTTCCAGTTTCTAGCCACTACAAAAAGGGCTGCCACAAACATTTTGGCACATACAGGTCCCTTTCCCTTCTTTAAAATCTCTTTGGGATATCAGCTCACTAGTAACACTGCTGGATCAAAGGGTATGCACAGTTTGATAAGTTTTTGAGCATAGTTCCAAATTGCTCTCCAGAATGGCTGGATGTATTCACAATTCCACCAACAATGTATCAGTGTCCCAGTTTTTCACATCCCCTCCAACATTCATCATTATTTGTTCCTGTCATCTTAGCCAATCTGACAGGCGTGTAGTGGTATCTCAGAGTTGTCTTATTTTGCATTTCTCTGATCAATAATGATTTGAAACACTTTCATATGAATGGAAATAGTTTCTATTTCATCATCTGAAAATTGTCTGTTCATATCCTTTGATCATTTATCAATTGGAGAATGGCTTGATTTCTTACAAATTAGAGTCAGTTCTCTATATATTCTGGAAATGAGGCCTTTATCAGAGCCTTTAATTGTAAAAAAATATTTTTCCCAGTTTGTTACTTCCCTTGTAATCTAGTTTGCATTAGTTTTGTTTGTACAAAAGCTTTTTAATTTGATGTAATCAAAATTTTCTGTTTTGTGATCAATAATGATCTCTAGTTCTCCTTTGGTCACAAATTCCTTCCTCCTCCACAAGTCTGAGAGGTAAACTATCCTATGTTCCTCTAATTTATTTACGATCTTGTTTTTTATGCCTAAATCATTGACCCATTTTGATCCTATCTTGGTATGTGGTGTTAAGTGTGGCTCCATGCCTAATTTCTGCCATACTAATTTCCAGTTTTCCCAACAGTCTATATCTTTTTCTAAAATGGGATGATTTAAAATATTTATTTCCTCTTCTGTTAACCTGGGCAATCTATATTTTTGTACATATTCTTTCATTTCATTTAAATTATCAAATTTGTTGGCATGTACTTGGGCAAAATGACTCCTAATTATTGCTCCAATTTCCTCTTCATTGGTGGAAAATTCTCCCTTTTAATTTTTGAGACTAACAATTTGATTTTCTTCTTTCCTTTTCCTAATCAAATTAACTAAAAATTATTTATTTTGTTGTTTTTCCATAAAATCAAGTCTTGGTTTTATTTATTAATTCAATAATTTTATTTTTATTTTCAATTTTATTAATTTCTCCTTTTATTTTCAAAATTTCAAATTTGGGATTTAATCGAGGGTTTTAATTTGTTCTTTTTCTAGTTTTGTTTTTTTTCATTGTAAGCCCAATTCATTGTTCTTCTCTTTCTCTATTTTATGCCAGTAAGCATTTAGAGATATAATATTTCCCATTATATCCACCTTTGCTGTATCCCACAAATTTTGATATGTTGGTTCATTATTGTCATTCTCTTGGATGAGATTATTGATTATGTATATGATTTGTTCTTTCATCCCTTCATTCTTTAGAAATTATACTATTTAATGTCCAATTAACTTTTGGCCTATTTTCTCTTGGCTTTATATTGCATTTGATTTTTATTGTATCGATATCTGAAAAAAATGTATTTACTATTTCTGCCTTCTTACATTTGATTTTGAGGTTTTTGTGCCCTAACACATGGTCAGTTTTTGGATAAGTTCTACGAATTGCTGAGAAAAGTAAATTCCTTTCTGTTTCCATTCAATTTTCTCCAAAGATCTATCATACATAACTTTTCTCACATTTTGTTTACCTCCTTAATTTCCTTCTTATTTATTTTATGGTTTGATTTATCTAGTTCTGAGAGAGCAAGGTTGAGATCCTCCACTAGTATTATTTTGCTGTCTATTTGTTCTTGTCTCTTAATTTATCCTCTAGGAATTTGGATGTTATACCACTTGTACATATATTTTTAGTATTGATATTGCTTCATTATCTATGGTACCCTTCAGCAAAATATATTTTCCTTCCTTATCTACCTTTGCTTTTGTTTTATCAGAGAACAGGATTGCTATCCCTGATTTTTTAACTTCACCTGAAGCATAATATATTCTACTCCAGCCCTTTACTTTCACTCTGTATATATCACTGTGCTTTAAATGTATTTCCTGTAAACAATAAATTGAAGGATTCTACCTTTTAATCCAGTCTGCTATCCACTTCCATTTTATGGAAGAGTTCATCCCATTCACATTCACAGTTAAAATAACCAATTCTGTATTTCCTGACATCTTATTTACCCCAAATTATGCTTTTCCCTTTTCCCCCCTTTCCTTTTCCCCAGTATTTTGCTTTTCATGATCACCTCCCTCAAGCAGTCCTCTTTTAGAGTCCCTCCTCCATTTTTACAACTTTCCCCTAATACTTCTGTTTTCCATTCTATTAGTCTTTCCCTTTCTTTTTCCCCTTTCTCTCCCACTTCCTACAAGGTGAGACAAGTTTGTATGTGAAACCAAATGTGTCTGGTATTCTCTCTTAGATCCAAATCTGATGAGAGTAAGATTCACACAATACTCACCCTCCTCTCTTCTTTACCTCATTTATAATAAGTTTTCTTTGCCTCTTCTTGAGATGTAATTTCTTTTTATTTTGCCTCCTTTTTCCTCTTTTTCCAGTACAATTCTTTTTCTATCTCTGGTTTCTTTTTCATATTATCATAATAAAATCAAATTATAACCGCATTCTCTAAGTATACCCACAAAAGAAATATATTTTTCAAGAGCTTTCCTTTTGTACCTTTTTCTGCTTCTCTTGACTTCTGTGTTTGGAGATCAAATGTTTTGTTAAGTTCTAGTCTCTTCATTAGAAATGAATGAAATATATATCATTCAATGTCTATCTTCTTCCCCAAAAGATAATGCTCATTTTAATGGGATAGTTTATTCTTTGATGTTCCTATGCCTTTCAGAATATCATATTCTAGCCCCATCAATCATTTAAGGAGGAACTATTAGGTCCTGAGTAATGCTACAGTCTGTAGGCTAGAGGTATTCTCTATAAATGTGCATAATCATCAATGTACTTTAATTTTGGTCTTACTCTTTCCTTGTTTTTATAAAGCAATATTGTTGTGCTCTTTGGGAAGTCTGTTTTGTAACTATAATTCTTTAACTAACCTGAGGTATTGAGTGGTTTAGTGACTTGTCTAAACTCATTCAACAAGCATATGTAAAAGATGATAATGGTTAATGGGAATTTATACTTCAAAACCAACTCCCCATACATTATGCTCTTTATTTCTTGAAATTTATATTTTTTATAAAGGACATAATTAATATACTTCCCTTTTAGTACTTTTTTTCAAAAAATCTGCCTTTTCTTCTTCCCACACATCTGCCCATCTAATCCTATCACTGAAAAAGCAAGAAAAATAAAACCCTTTTACAAAAAATATGTAGTCAAGCGAAACACATTTTTGCATTGCCTATGTCTAAAAAATATTGCAATCTATACTCTGAGTCTATTACCCTTTTACCAATTGTTGGTTCAATGTTTCCTCATGTTTCTTCAGAAATTGCAACTGGTCAGAGTTCCTAAGTTTTATAAATGCCTATATGCTTATATTACAAATGTTAATATTTATATGTGTATATAAAACAGACACATACAATACACATACAATATATATATATATATATGTATGTATAAACAGCATACATTTTGCTGTCATATACACATAAGTATTCGCTCAATATATATGTGCATGTAAATGTTCACAGATATGTATTTGCACATATGTGTACATGCATGCATAAACTCAAGCAAAATTAAATGTACCGTATACAAAGTAATAGCAATATTCTTGGATGACCAGCTGTAAATGACTTTTATATTCTCAGGAGAACAGTAATCCATGACTACTTTGAAACATTTATGATGAAAAATCCTATCCATACCCAGAGAAGGAACTATCTGAATACAAAATGAAGCATTCTCTCTCTCTGATCTCCTGTAATCTCTTTCTTAGCAAATATTATATATTTTATGTTGTAATGTATTATTTTTCTGGTTAATTGCCATACTTACTGCCCCTGCTGCCATTCCAGGTACAGTCTCTGAGATTCCAAGGTCCATATACAGTGATGTTCTCTGCAGCTATTCTCCAGCTGGCTCTCATACTAGCATCTCCATACTTTTTTTCTGTCTTCCTAAGCTGTTCAGCACTAAACAAATAACTTACTCTTACTTTTTATTGTCTTTTTCATTCAGTATTTGATTTCTTGATTTCTGTGGTCATTTTCTAGAAGTTTGAGGGAAGTCTGGCAGTTATGCCCTTCATGCCTTTATCTTGACTCTTCTTCCTTTATCTGTTCTTATAATTTTATTTTCTTTAGGATTATTCCCATTTTTAATCTACATTCCCTGTAATTTCATTTTTTGCCTCTTCCTTTTCTTCTTCTTTCCCTATTCCTAAATGTGTGCTTGTGTATATGTGTGTGTATTCTTACTTCTTTTGCCCAGTTCAAATGAGAATGAGATTCAAACAATACCTTCACCCATCCTTCCTGTTTGTATAGATGTTTACTTGTATATGACTACGTGAAATGATTTTCCCAGTCTATCTTTCCTTCTTCTCCCTTTCCTATTTTATCCTTCCCATCCTAGAGTACATTTTTCTTCCAATATCTTTCCACTGTTTTCTTAAGATGATCAAGACATAACATTATTACTCTGGGGCCTTCTTTTTTATTAAGTTTATAATTATAATTTTCTGATAGTACATATGCATGAGTAATTTTTTTATAACATTATCCCTTGTATTCATTTTTCCAAATTTTCCCCTCTCTCCCTTTATTCCCTCCCCTAGATGACAGGCAATCCTATACATATTAAATGTGTTACAGTATAACCTAGATACAATATATGTGTGTAAATCCACTTTTCTTGTTTAACATTAAGAATTGGATTCCGAAGGTATAAGTAACGGGGTAGAAAGGCAGTAGTGCTAATAGTTTACATTCAATTCCCAGTGTTCCTTCTCTGGGTGTAGCTGTTTCTGTCCATCATTGATCAACTGGAAGTGAGTTGGATTTTCTTTATGTTGAAGATATCCACTTCCATCAGAATATATCTTCATACAGTATTGTTGTTGAAGTGTATAGTGATCTTCTGGTTCTGCTCATTTCACTCAGCATCAGTTCATGTAAGTCTCTCCAAACCTCTCTGTATTCCTCCTACTGGTCATTTCTTACAGAGTAATAATATTCCATAACCTTCATATACCATAACTTACCCAACCATTCTCCAATTGATGAACATCCATTCATTTTCCAGTTTCTAGCCACTACAACAAGAGCTGCCACAAACATTTTGGCACATACAGGTCTCTTTCCGCTCTTTAGTATTTCTTTGGGATATAAGCCCAGTAGTAGTACTGCTGGGTCAAAGGGTATGCACAGTTTGATAATTTTTGAGGCATAGTTCCAAATTGCTCTCCAGAATGGCCGGATTCTTTCACAACTCCACCAACAATGCATCAGTGTCCCAATTTTCCCACATCCCCTCCAACATCCATCATTATTTGTTCCTATCATCTTAGCCAATCTGACAGGTGTGTAGTGGTATCTCTAAGGCCTTCTTTAAGTGGATTCTCTTTATGGATATGAATGATATGGATTAGAGAGAGCACATATATCAGTTACTCATATTTGAATGTTAGCAGTTTGTTTTAGTCTTTATCTTTTTCATTCATGCTAACATTGTATTACATTTCCCTTCACTTCTATGTTTGTATTCCAAAGTTTTTCAATAGTTCTGTCTTTTTTATTGCGAATGCTTGGAAGTCCTCTAATTTATTATTTTTTCTCCTGTAACATTATATTCTGTTTTGTTGAATAAGTTATTCTTGGGTATAAGCATCCATAAACATCCATTATCTGCAATGTGACATTTCAAGTCTTCTGGAATGAGATATTTCATGTCTGGCCTTTTTTACAGCAGAGGATATTAAATTACTTGTGATCTTGACTGTTGCTTTTCAATACCTGAATTTCTTTTTCTTCCTGAGTGTTTTCAATATTTTTTTCTTTATCCGGAAACTATGTATCTTGGCCATGATGTTTATGGCTATTTTGATTTTGCAATTTGGGGGGAATTCTTTCTATTTCCACTTTGTTTTCTAGTTTAAAAATATCTTGGCAGATTCCTCTTAAGATTTCTGGAAATATAATGTCTTGGCTTTAGTTTTATAAGGGTGATATTGGTTTTTTTCCACTTCCATCAATTTTCCAAGTCTCTTGTTTTGGTCATGAGATAACTTTTATTTTCTTCTACTTTTTTCAATATTTTGATTTTGATTTTAATATTTCTCATTCCCTCAGAGAGCCATTACATTCTAATTGGTTTATTCTGATTTTCAGTGTTTGATGCTTGTGTTAAATTTTGTGCCAGGTTATTAATTCCCTTTCCAAATATTTATCTCTCAGTTCCATTAAAAATGAAACAAAGCAAAACATATTTAACTGTTTTGCTCAAACTTTCTTTATCTCTTCCAGGAATTATAATTAAATTTGTGAGAAAATTATGATCCCACTCACCCAGCTCTGCTAAAGTTATGAAGGGAAGGTCTGGTCTAGTCTTTTGCTGCTTTATTTTTTTTTATTTTTAATTTTTTTTTAAATTTAAAGTTGTTATTTACATCTCAGGAATAGCCTGGGGACCTCCAAGTTTTCAGTTCTCCAAAAAATAGTGTGATTCAGTTTGATGATTCTTTCTCTTTCCTGATTTGAGCTCTTGAAGTTCCTGACCTAATTTGGGTCTGTGAAAGAGTAGTCACTCAATCACTATCACCAAGCTGTAAAGCTCTAAAATTCTGTTGGCTCAAAGATGAATTGTATACTTCCCTTTGGTCTGGAATTTTGGCCCTCTTTATCCTTCTTCATGTTGACCTCGATCTGAAAGTGATATCCTGCTTCCCCTTGGTTATGAACCACACTATTGCTACTGCAACATCTTTCTTAAATTCCTCATTTATACATATATATATATATATATATATATATATATATATATATACATAATCAAGAATCTTTCTAGCCAGAAAATCACTCCCTTGCTCAAATTTCATTTCTCAGTTCAATCTAGATCTATGACATAGGATTGGTTGGTGGGCAAGAAACTTGCTAATTTGCAACTGTGCCCTTCATGATTAATCAGTAAAAGTCTGGAATTGTTCTATTTTATGCCTGGGAAGTTCTCCAGCTCTTGTGGGCACTTTTTCCTGGATGCTGAAGAGTTACACTTGATTTAGTCACATACATCTCTGTTTTTCTCCTTATGCAGACCTGAATTGACCAAAAGAGTTATTGTAACTTATTCTGGACTTTTAGGATTCAATTTGTTGAATTTTCTAAATCTATCTGGAGGAATCTGTGATACTTCCTATCACTCCCTCATCTTGCCAAAGCAAAACATAATAATTTTGATGGTAAAAATACTAATTATTTTTGATATTAGAAAGATGTAAAAATAAAAATGTAATAATTATTTATGAATTTGTATGCCTTAAAACATAAAAATTTAAATGTTGTTAAATGAAAGATATCGATTATAGACTATAAATTTCTCTTTAATAATTGTAAAATTTGTCATTTTTTATCATTCCTTTTTTTTCAGATATTCTTTCTGGTAGATTCACCTAAGTCTTAAAAAGTCTAACTTAAGTTTTTGTGCATATAAATTTAGTTTTCTTTCAAGCACATGAATGTTATTCCACCTGATGCTTATATAAAACTCCATATTTGTACTACCTTTAAATAAAATATAGTGTCTCTGTTTTCTTTCTTGACAATATCTCATTTTTGACCCCAAAAATTCCTACTCATGCTCCCAGAGCTTGAATGAAATGAGAATCCCTAATTCTAATTTTACTTGTGAGCTAGACCAACAAGCCTTACTGTTTGTTCTGCTATTAACTCTGAATTCACTTCAGAGACTTTACTGTCTCTGCCTTCTTCAGAAACCTAGAATTGTCATCTCACCAAGTAAATCTAAGCATCTCTGATCTTTGTCATTCACTATACTGTTGAACAGTTTGGACTGGTCATCATTCTTAACCTTTTTATATGCATTTCCTTTGAAGTTTTATAAGTTGTCTCTCCCTAATGAGAAAGTGAATTTCTTAAAATTAGGCACTATTTTACCTTTTCTATTTATATCAGAGCTTAGTATAGTGTTTGGTATATAATGAGTAACAGATAAATGGTTTTTAAAAGTCATGCTTCTACAAGACAATCAACAACAAATCCATGGCTACTCCTGTTCTTTTAAAAATCTTTATTTTATAAATAAAATTAATAAAACTTATTCAGATATATACATTTTGTGAATGATTTCTTCCCCTTTATTAGTACAGATACTTGTTTATTATAAAATTACTCATGTGGAGAAATATGTGATGCCAAATTAAGATGGGCACAAAATAGATGTTTTTTTTTTTCTTTTTATGTAAATAATTAAAAGATCGATGAACCAAGAGTAATTGTAGTATCAGTACTCCACCTCTACCCAACCACTCCTTTAAGGTAATTTTTTTTTGGGGGGGAGCAATAATCCCATGTAATAGCATTAGTCTCATGGATCACCCATTCTGTATTCCCTGGCAACTGGGCAATAACTTTGGGCAATTCAGGACATATCTTAGGAATAGTTTCACAAATTAATTCAACATTAGTGTGAGTGTAGGACTACATATATATATAATGGAGCTATATATGTCTTCATTCTCCTTCACAACATCTATACAAAATATTTTAAGGAAGGGAAGCATAACTTAAATAATAATATGCTATTTTGTGGAATAAAATGTCCTAGGAGAGACACATCAGCTACTTAATGTAAAAGGGATACCCAATTAATTTATATTCCCTTGACAGTTTATTGCTCCATTAGGTAGCTTGTGCATTGTATAGGAGATAGAAAATACTCTGCTGCCAAATCAAGTAATAGAAAAATGAAATGGGACCAATGTCAGAGGAAATTATTGTAGGTGAATTTTTAGTAGTAAATGTTTAGTAGTGAATCATTGGTTTCACAGAAGCAGAAAATCTGTAATCAGTAAAGATGCGTTGGGAGTTTCAAAAGAAATTTTTGAAACTCGCTTGCTTGACCAATGGAAAGTAATGATGTGATCCCATCTAAGCTAGGGGGTAACATCATGGTTAATGTGTACCATAGATGAGGAAGGTGGTTCATACCACTCAAGGCACAAGAAAATACATTATCATTCCAAATGAAAGTGGGTAACGTCCCAGGGTACTGATAGACATGTATGTATGAACATGTTAAACATGAACATATGTGAGTGTATGTATGTATCTCTAGGTATATACACACTTGTGTATACACATATACATACACACATATTTTCCTTAAGCAACTCACAATTCCCACCAAAGATTACCTCCCCACATAATTTCTTGGCAACATAGCAACTGGTTAAGTTCCCTTTGAACAAAACTGTGAAAGTAGCACAGGTATAATATACTTCTGTGATAAGCCAGTGAATATATGATGCTTTTCACCTAAGTAAAATCAAACTTGGCAGAGTAATCTCCATCATAGAAACAACAATAAAAATAAAATCTTCACTAAGTAAACTATTTAAAACCATGACCTACTGAGTAGCTTAATCAAAGCTCAAACTGATTCAAGTGTAAGACTATTGGCAGAAGCCCAACTGAGTCTAAAAAAGTAAATATTAGATAATCTTTGTTCTAAAGTTCAGCACACTGGGAAAAGCCTAGCTTCAGGGCCTGATTTTGTGATTCCATCACTAAATTCTGCATTGATAGCTGGTATCATTCCACTGATCATCACTACAATTTGTAAACTAGGTGCTCCTGTACACGCACCCACCTACAACCCCCTCACACACATCTTTCAGGGTAGATGAAAGAAAAGGGCAGTTCATAGACCAAGACAATTTTCCACTGGGGTTGAGCCTCTCAAAAATATAGTAACAAATTCATGAAAATCTCCAATACCTTAGGGACATATTTTGGATAGATCTCAGATACTTCCACTCAGTAATAAAAGGCTACTGGCAATACCAATTTAATAAAAATCAAAGGCAGATATCACACGTGCATAATAAGATTTATTATGTGTATGCCAGAAGACAAAAACCTTAAGCCTTCTAGTTACATCAGGCCCTTTGCCGAAATAGGCATGTTATACTTTATTCATAGTGTCTTAAGCCTGATGCTGCTTGTGGTCTAACACAAAAGAGAAATCTTTCCTTGTTATGATAATTGGGGAATAATAAAATTTACAGATAAAGGATGTTTTGGCACTAAATTACAAATTTCTAAAAATTGCACAAATTTTGTGCAAAGAGTACAGATCCTTCATGGAATGTAGAATAAACTGATTTCTCCCACTGGCTGCTGAGGAATATTGCTATGATCAATGAAGGCTGAACTTGGGCCATATTTACCACTCAGACTCAATCCAAGTTGATGGATGAACTTGTAAACTGCAAGTCCTTCTAAGAAGGTTCCTTTCATAAAAATGTTATTGATGCATAAGTGAATTGAGATATTAGGCTTCCATAGATTTTGGCGAAGGTCTGTCATTGACAGAGAGGACTGAATTTCAGTCTTCTAATGTAGCTTCATGGCCACTTGAGTACAAAACAGCTAGGACACAAAAAGATGAAGCTACTCCCTCATGCCTATGAACTCAGTTCAGCAGAATGAACAATACTGTGTAATTCTGCTCTACTGATAAGTTTTTATTTTTGCCATGGATGAACATCCTTTCCATATTATAGATGATTTTTCCCATGCTTTGACCATCATCTTTTTTATCATTTAGTCGATAAATTTTAGATTTCTTATTTCTAATCTAAATGGCCAGTGCTGAATTAGACCTAGCCCACAATATCTCTCAAACCATCTATACTAATCTCCTTTCTTCTGAATTGATCAGGGTTATCATGGATAACCACGTTCACAGAACAAACCAGTGGACATTTTAGTATTTCATTAATACTATTATTAATATTATTATGACAATAAATGACCTTCAAAATTTAGGTAGAAATATAGCATAAAACTAACATGATCCACTTTGTGTTCTTGGTCCAGAAGACAGCACTGAGACAACAGGGTTTTAAAATTATAGAAGGCAGTCTCTCTTGGAGTAGTAGCCTGATGAGCAATGCTGCTGATTCAGATGGTTAGCTTATGGACAGTTACTTAATGTGGAAATCAAATTTCCATAGTGTCAAGCTAGAATATTTGTTTTCTTTCTACTGGTTGTTAGTATAGACTCATACAAGGGCTGACAGTAAGCTCTATTCTGGCTCATTGCTCAGCAATCACCAGCAAATCCCTGTGGAGCCAAGAACCCTGTAAGATGTCCTAGAGTAGACATCTAGGAACTGAGTTCATGCTATCATTTTTCCCTAAGTTAATCAGACTTTTGGATTTCTCCACCCTATATTAAGCAGTAAACTTAGGTAAATAGCAGTTATTCCCATCTTAAGATTGTCACTTCACCAATATATGTTTAGGATAGCCCATACAGGTAAGCTAGCTTCCTGAGGACTAGGTCTGACTGTTATTAAGGGCAGCAATGTGTGCAATGTGATAAAAAAAATACAGGGAAATATCATGTTTAGTAGGAATACAATCTCCTGGCCAGTATTTCAGATATTTTTAATTATCTTTTAAGACAATGGAATTCCAGAGATCTGTATCAATTCGAAGAATATATTGATCCAGTAACATGTTGAGTTCTGTTGGTCTTGAAACTGATTCTATATAGCAGTTAACTTTTGTAGGTATGGAAGGAAGCTAGAGACACCCTATAAACCCTTGCTCCAATCACTATGCAACAACCATCCCATGAGTTTGTTTGTTTGTTTTCTCTTTGTTTTTTCTTGGCTGAGGCAACTGGGGAAATGTCTGAGATCAGATCTGAACTCAGGTCCTCCTGAAGGCAGGGCTGGTCCTCTATCCACCTAGCTGCCCTGAGTGAGTGTTTGTTGTTGTTGTTGTTTTGTTTTGTTTTGTTTTTTAAGAAGATGTAAACATAATTTGTTCAGTCTATGCAAATCTGTAGGCAATGACATTTTTTTTTTCATATTATTGCCTCTACTATTCCTTTTGTTTTGAGGGAGAATAAGGAAATGTAATTTTTATTTATTTGTTTTGACACATGAAACTGAAAATCCATACTATATAACTTGTTCTTCCTTTTAAATATATAATAAAGCCATCATGTAAATTTCTTGTGTTTTTCATTTTTTTCTTCTGATGTAAATAGTATCTTTCTTCATAAGTCCTTTATAGTTAATTTGGTTAATTATAATTATCAAAATGATATTCATTCAAAATAATTTTAAAATAATATAGGAATAAAACAATTCCCCAAAAACAAGAGATAGAGAACAAAGTTAAATACAAAATGGATAATTTTGATAACATTAAATTAAAACATTTTTATGTAGATAAAATAAATGTAGACAAGATCAGAAGGAAAGAAGAAAATTAGGATAACAATTGTATAGTAAATTTCTCAGATAAAGGTCTCATATTTCAAATAT
The DNA here is from genome assembly GCF_048593235.1 of Sminthopsis crassicaudata. Lineage (NCBI taxonomy): Eukaryota > Metazoa > Chordata > Mammalia > Dasyuromorphia > Dasyuridae > Sminthopsis > Sminthopsis crassicaudata. The sequence continues at coordinate 181,011,768 of NC_133621.1, forward strand.
ATAAAAACCCATTCTCAAATCTACAAGTATACAAGTCCTTCCAACAATGCATAAATGGTCAAAGAATATGATTAGAGAATTTTCAAATGAATAAATCAAAGCATAGGAAAAATTTTTACACAAAATTTATGCATAGGTAATTTTCCAGCATTGACATTTGAAAAACCTTTTGTTCCAACTTTTCCCCTCCTTCCCCCCACCCCTTTACCCAGATGGCAGGTTGACCAATACATGTTAAATGTTACATATAAGTTAAATACAATATATGTATACATATCCAAATAGTTATTTTGTTGTACAAAAAGAATCAGACTTTGAAACAGTGTACAATTAGCCTGTGAAGGAAATCAAAAATGTAGGCAGACAAAAATATAGAGATTAGGAATTCTATGTAGTGGTTCATAATCAAATCCCAGAATTCTTTCACTGGGTGTAGCTGGTTCAGTTCATTTCTGCTCTATTGGAACTAATTTGGTTCATCTCATTGTTGGAAAGGGTCTCATCCATAAGAATTGATTATCATATAGTATTGTTGTTGAAGTCTATAATGATCTCCTTGTCCTGCTCATTTCACTCAGCATCAGCACTCCAGGCCTTTCTGAAATCATCTTGCTGGTCATTTCTTATTCAACAATAATATTCCATAACTTCCATATACCACAATTTATTCAGCCATTTGCCAATTAATAGACATCCACTCAGTTTCCAGTTTCTGGCCACTACAAAGAGGGCTGCCACAAACATTCTTGCACATACAGGTCCCTTTTCCTTCTTTAAAATCACTTTGAGATATAAGCCCAGTAGTAATGCTGCTGGATCAAATGGTATGCACAGTTTGATAACTCTTTGAGCATAGTTCCAAATTGCTCTCCAGAATGGCTGGATGTATTCACAATTCCACCAATAATGTATCAGTGTCCCAATTTTCCCACATCTCCTCCAACATTTTGCATTATCTTTCCCTGTCATTCTAGCCAATCTGACAGGTGTGTAGTGGTATCTCATAGTTGTCTTAATTGCATTTCTCTGATTAATAATGACTTAGAGCATCTTTTCATATGGCTAGAAATAGTTTCAATTTCTTCATCTGATAATTGTCTGTTTATATCCTTTGACCATGGATGGCTTGTAAATCATTATTGATAAAATAAATATAAATTGAAACAACCTTGAAATAATTTTACACATCAGATAAATTAAAATTATTGAAGAGAAATTGCCAAATATATGAGGAGCTGTAGAAAATGTACCCCCAACCAAAAATTAAACTTGAAATACAAAAATTAAAAGGAGAAATCAATAATATTGAAAGTAAAAAAAACAAAAAACTATTGAATTAATAAATAAAACCAAGAGTTGGTTTTATGAAAAAGCCAATAAAATAGATAAACCTTTGGTAAATCTGATCAGAAAAAAGAAAGAGGAAAATCAAATTGTTAGTCTTACAAATGAAAAGGGGGATCTTTCCACCAATGAAGAGGAAATTAGAGAAATAATAAGGAGTTACTTTGCCCAACTTCATGCCAATAAATTTGATAACTTAAGTGAAATGGATGACTTCCTCCAAAAATATAGGCTCTCTAGATTAACAGAGGAGGAGATAAATTGCTTAAATAGTCCCATTTCAGAAAAAGAAATAGAACAAGCTATTAATCAACTCCCCAGGAAAAAATCCCCAGGACCAGATGGATTCACATGTGAATTCTACCAAACATTTAAAGAACAATTAGCCCCAATGCTACATAAACTATTTGAAAAAATAAGGGATGAAGGAGTCCTACCTAACTCCTTTTATGTCACAGACATGGTACTGATACCTAAACCAGGTCAATCAAAAACTGAGAAAGAAAATTATAGACCAATTTCCTTAATGAATATTGATGCTAAAATCTTAAATAAGATATTAGCAAAAATACTTCAGAAAATCATTTCCAGGATAATACACTATGATCAAGTAGGATTTATTCCAGGAATGCAGGGCTGGTTTAATATTAGGAAAACTATTAGTATAATTGACCATATTAATAATCAAATTAATAAAAACCATATGATCATCTCAATAGATGCAGAAAAAGCATTTGACAAAATCCAAAATCCATTCCTACTAAAAACTCTTGAAAGTATAGGAATAAATGGACTATTCCTTAGAATAATCAGGAGCATATATTTAAGACCGTCAGTAAGCATAATATGCAATAGAAATAAACTGCAACCTTTCCCAGTAAGATCAGGAGTGAAATAAGGTTGCCCACTATCACCATTACTATTCAATATAGTACTAGAAATGCTAGCCTCGGCAATAAGAGCCGAGAAAGAGATTCAAGGAATTAGAGTAGGAAATGAGGAAATCAAACTATCACTCTTTGCAGATGACATGATGGTATACTTAGAGAACCCCAAAGACTCTGCTAAAAAGCTATTAGAAATAATTCAGAATTTCAGCAAAGTGGCAGGATACAAAATAAATCCACATAAATCCTCAGCATTTTTATACATTACCAACACAATCCAACAACAAGAGATACAAAGAGAAATTCCATTCAAAATAACAGTCGATAGTATCAAATATTTGGGAATATATCTACCAAATGAGAGTCAGGAATTATATGAGCAAAATTACAAAACACTTGCCACAAAAATAAAGTCAGATTTAAATAATTGGAAAGACATTCAGTGCTCTTGGATAGGCTGAGCAAATATAATAAACATGACAATACTCCCCAAACTAATCTATTTATTTAGTGCTATACCAATCAGACTCCCAAGAAACTATTTTAATGACCTAGAAAAAATAACAACAAAATTCATATGGAAGAATAAAAGGTCGAGCATTGCAAGGGAACTAATGAAAAAAAAACTCAGAGGAAGGTGGTCTAAGTGTACCTGATCTAAAGCTATATTATATAGCAGCAATCACCAAAACCATTTGGTATTGGCTAAGAAATAGACTGGTAGATCAGTGGAACAGTATAGATACAAAGGACAAAAAAGGGTACATCTATAACAATCTAATCTTTGACAAACCCAAAGATACCAACATTAGGGATAAAAAATTCATTATTTGTTGGGAAAACTGCAAATTAGTATGGCAGAAATTAGATATCAATCCACACTTAACACCATATACCAAGATAAGATCAAAATGGGTCCATGATTTAGGCATAAAGAATGAGATAATAAATAGATTAGAGAAACAAAAAATAGTCTACCTCTCAGACCTGTGGAGGAGGAAGGAATTTATGACCAGAGGAGAACTAGAGATAATTGTTGATCACAAAATAGAAGATTTTGATTTCATCAAACTAAAAAGTTTCTGTACAAACAATACTAATGCAAACAAGATTAGAAGGGAAGTAACAAATTGGGAAAATATTTTTTAAAGTAAAGGTTCTGACAAAGGTCTCATTTCCAAAATATATAGAGAAATGACCCTAATTTATAAGAAACCAAACCATTCTCCAATTGATAAATGGTCAAAGGATATGAACAGACAATTCTCAGATGATGAAATTGAAACTATATCCACTCATATGAAAGAGTCCTCCAAATCACTATTGATCAGAGAAATGCAAATTAAGACAACTCTGAGATACCACTACACACCTGTCAGATTGGCTAAAATGACAGGAACAAATAATGATGAATGTTGGAGGGGATGTGGAAAAACTGGGACACTAATACATTGCTGGTGGAGTTGTGAAAGAATCCAGCCATTCTGGAGAGCAATTTGGAACTATGCCCAAAAAGTTATCAAACTGAGCATACCCTTTGACCCAGCATTGCTGCTATTGGGCTTATATCCCAAAGAAATACTAAAGAGAGGAAAGGGACCTGTATGTGCCAAAATGTTTGTGGCAGCTCTTTTTGTTGTAGCTAGAAACTGGAAGATGAATGGATGTCCATCAGATGGAGAATGGTTGGGTAAATCATGGTATATGAAGGTTATGGAATATTATTGCTCTGTAAGAAATGACCAGCAGGAGGAATACAGAGAGACTTGGAGAGACTTACATCAACTGATGCTGAGTGAAATGAGCAGAACCAGAACACTTCAACAACAATATTGTATGAGAATGTATTCTGATGGAAGTGGAAATCTTCAATATAAAGAAGATCCAACTCACTTCCAGTTGATCAATGATGGACAGAGGTAGCTACACCCAGAGAAGAAACACTGGGAAGTGAATGTAAATTGTTAGCACTAATGTCTGTCTGCCCATGTTACTTGTACCTTCGGAATCTAATGCTTATTGTGCAACAAGAAAATGGTATTTACACACATATATTGTATCTAGGTTATATTGTAACACATGTAAAATGTATGGGATTGCCTGTCATCGGGGGGAAGGAGTAGAGGGAGGGAGGGGATAATTTGGAAAAATGAATACAAGGGATAATATTATAAAAAATATAATAAAAAATAAAATTAAAAAAAAAAGAAAATGTGGGACACATTTATTTTTAGCGGAATTGTGAACTGCTTCAACCATTTTTGAGAGCAATCTGGAATTATGCCCAAAGTTATTAAACTCCCTATAACCTTTGACCAAGAAATACCACTACTTGACTATTTCCAAAGATGAAGAGGGGAAAAGGAAAAGAACATATGTTCTAAAAATGTACATGTTATTTATGGTGGAAAAGAATTGGACATTTCAGGGATATCCATCATTTGAGGAATTGTTGAATAAATTGTGTATGATTTTGATAGAATAGTACTATTCTATAAGATGATGAAGTCAGTAATTTTAGAAAAATGTAGAAGGACTTGCATGAAATGATGATGAAAACAATGAGTGAAAGTAAAATAACACTACATACATTATAAACAAGAACTTTCAAAGTCTATGTGTAACAAAGCAAATGAACATCACTGAATTCTGATGAGTAGGGGGCAGCTAGCTGGCGTAGTGGATAGAGCACCAGCCCTGAATTCAGGAGATCCTGAGTTCAGGTCTGGTCTCAGACACTTAACACTTCCTAGCTGTGTGACCCTAGGCAAGTCACTTAACCCCAGCCTCCAAAAAAAAAAAAAAAAAAAAAAAAGAGAATTCTGATGAGTTTTGTGGGCTAATAGCATAGTATAGGAGGGGCCTAAAATATGTTTACTTTTGCTATTAGAGATAGTCTAGGGGGAAGAGAGAGAATGTAAATTTTCATCTTATTTTAAAGGTTAGCGAAAGTGATCAAGGCAAGGTAAGGTAATATTATCATATTTCAAAGAGTCCTTTCCTCTGGATTCTAAACCATTTCCCCAAGGTATTAACTTTAATCAGAGGGATCCCATATGATACAAGTTAAGTAATGAAGATTGGAGAGGAATCTAGGAAGATTACAGAATAGATTATAAAATAAGCAAACTCTCCAGATTTCTCCCAGAAACAAAATGAAATTAGACCTTATGATGAATGTATCAGTGGAAAAACAAATAAGATTTGGGGCACAATAGGGTTCCTTCTGGAACAACCAGAAATCTGAAGAAAAACCGTGGTCGGGGATTTGACCTACTGGAAATGTAAATACCTATAGATTAGCTCCACTGCAATATCAAACGAGGAACCCTTATGTTAGGTGGGTTCTGAGCTACTCTGAATTCCAAAATGGGACTTCAATTCCTGGATAGTGTGGGGAGTCAAAAGTCTGAGTCCAAGAAGATTGAGGGAACCTTTGTTGACAAGGTAAGGCAGTCACAGTTCTGCTGAGACATGGCCCTGTATGAGAAGGAACCAGCACACTCCTAGTGAGTACAAAAGCAGTGAGACAAGTTGTCTGTTGGGTACAAGTACTTGTGAGATGGTGGAATTCATGGTTTTTGTTCCAGGACTGAGGGAAGAACTGGAGTTAAACCAGAGGTACCATCCCTCCCATCCCAAGAACAAAAGGCAAATATACTAAAAAGCTCTTATTAAAAAAAAAAATAGGTGAAGGAGAAAAAAACCAATTATAGAAAGTTAGTATGGTAATAAGGAAAACAGGGGTCCATCTTCAGAGGGAGATATTAAAGTAACCAAAGCCTCTCCTGCCCCAAATAGTGACATTAAGTAGAGAGCCAGCAAGAAAGAATTCACAGAAGAACTTAAAATAAATGACTTTAAAATCAAAGGAGATTGAGGAAAATCTAAAAAAAAAAAAAAAAGAATAAGAAAAATCCAATAAAAGCAAGATTATGAAAAGAAAGTTGACCAATTAGCAGAGTCTTAAGGCAGAAAATAGGTCTTTGAAAATTAGAATTGGGCAAGGGGAAGCCAGTAAAGTTATGAGACCAAGAAATAGTAAAACAAAATATAAAGAATGAAAAAAAAATAAATGAAAATATGAAATATCTTATAAAAACAGTAGATCTTGAGAACAGACAAGGAAGAAAAAACACAAAAATAATTTCATGATATGAAAGCTATGACTCTCCCAAAAAAGTTATGACTTGATGCAATAAAACAAGAAATAATCAAAGAAAATTGTCCTCAAGTGGTAGAACAAGAGATGAAAGTAGAAAAAAAAAATTTTAATCACTGATTACTACCTAAAATAGATCCTACAATAAAAACGCAGGAACATCATTTAAAAAATGAATAAGCTCTTTAATAGAAGCTTTTTTTTTTTAACTCAAAATGCATGCAAGATGGACTTCCCACCAAGATGGCAGAATGGAGGCAGACAGCTGCTTGAGCTCCGTGTTTTCTCTCAGGACTTAACTTCATGACAAGCCTCTGAATTAATGCTTGACCAGAAAAACAACCCACAAATAATCACCAACAGAAGACATCTCCACGCCCACCCGTAGTGACTCAGCTTGTTCTTAGAGCCTCAGAGCACAGACACAGCACAGCCATCACTGTCCTGTTAGTGCCTGGCTGCGGTCTCCCACAGTCTGTAGAGAAAACCCTGTAACATCATCCAGCCCCATCTCCCCCCAAAAAACAGACCCATTTTTTTTTCTTGTCAATTTCTTTTCTTCAATTTCCACTCTGACAAAGTGAACAAAAAATTTAATAGGACTCTAAACATAGACAGTTTCTGTATGGAGAGAGAGCAGATTCAAATATGGGGAAACTAAAAGCAAATTGTCTACAGAGGAATCCCCTAAGAAGGATGTGATCTGCTCTTCAATACATAAGAATCTCATAGAGGAAATCAAAAAGGCTCTCACAAGACAGCTAGAAGAGAAATAGGAAAAGGAAAGGGAAGCTTGGCAAGAAAGTCTGGAGAAGTAATCCCATGCATTTAAAGACAGAGGGGATAAAGAAATCAAGTCACTGTAAAACAAAATTAGTGAATAAGAAAAGGTAAACAACTCTAAGGAAAATAGGATTAGTGAATTAGAAAAGGTAAACAACCACAAGGAAAACAGGATTAGTGAGCTGGAAAAAGAAAACAGCTCTCTAAAAAATAAAATGGATAAGATGGAAAAAAATTCCATACAAGAAAAAAAACTCTCTTAAAAACTCAATTGGACAATTACAAAAAGATATAAAAAAAGTGAGTGAAGAAAATACATCATTGAAAATTAGACTCGAACAAGTAGAAATGAATGACTCAAGGAGAAACCAAGAAGTAGTCAAGCAAAACCAGAAAAACAAAACAATTGAAAAGAATGTTAAGTACCTTATTGGAAAGACAACAGACCTGGAAAACAGATCCAGTAGAGACAATTTGAGAATAATTGGAATCCCTGAAAAATGTGAGGGAAAAAAGGGTTTGGACATTATATTTCAGGAAATTATCAAAGAGAACTGCCCAGACGTTTTGGAAACTGAGGGTAAAATAGACATTGAAAAAATTCACCGATCACTGACTGAAAGGGACCCTAAAATCAAAACGCCAAGAAATATAGTGGTCAAGTTCAAGAACCATCAGGTGAAGGAAAAAATATTGGAAGCTGCTAGAAAAAAAACAATTCAGATATGGAGGAGCCACAATAAGGATAACCGAGACTCTAGCAGCATCCACATTAAAAGAACAAAGGGCCTGGAATATGATATTCTAGAAGGCTAAGGAACTTGGTATGCAGCCAAGAATAACTTATCCAGCAAAAATGAGCATCTCTTTCCAGGGAAGAAAAAAGCAGATCTACACAAAATAATTGATCTTCAAATACAGAACTCAAGAGATTTCTAAAAAGGTAAAAAGAAATCTTGAGAAGTATATTTCTGCCATAAAGATATGTAAAGAACACATGTATAATTTATCCTAGAAACTAGAGGTAGAAAGGAAATTATATCACAAAAAAGGGTAAAGTGTGATACTACATCTTATGAAGAGGCAAAGGTAACCTATTATATCTGAGAGAAAGAAAGAAGGGGGATGAAAATAGTGTGTATCAATAGATATATTTGATTTATGATGAATCTTCTTCCACTTCATTGAAAAGTGAGAGGGACGGAGTAAGCTAAGGGGAAGGCAAAAAAGAAATTGTGAGCAAAAAGGGGTAAAATAGGAAAAGGAACTTTAAGGTGGAGGAGGGATACTAAAAAGGGAGGGCTGTGAAAAGAAAGTAGTGTTCACAAGTTTAATAATGGGTAGGAGGGTAAGAGGGAAGGAAAGGAGAAAAGCATAAGCAGGGGTTCATAAGCTGTCAAGCAATATAGAATTAGTCATTCTAACCAAAAATATGAATGGGGTAAACTCCCTCATAAAGAGAAAGCATTTAGCAGACTGGATTAAAAGCCAGAATTCTACAAAATGTTGTTTACAGGAAACACACCTGAAACAGGGTGATACATTCAAAATAAAAGTAAAATGGTGGAGCAGAATCTACTATGCTTCAGGTGAAGCCAAAAAAAGCAGGGGGTACCCATCCTCATCTAAGATCAAGCAAAAACAAAAACTGATCTAATTAAAAGAGATAAGGAAGGGCATTATACCCTGCTAAAGGGTAGCAAAGATAATGAAGCAGTATCAATATTAAACATATAAGCATCAAGTAGTGCAGCGTCTAAATTCTTAAAAGAGAAATTAAGAGAGCTGCAAAAAGAAATAGACAGTAAAACTAAAATAGAGGGAGAACTCAACCTTGCACTCTCAGAATTAGATATATCAAACCACAAAATAAATAAGAAAGAAGTCAAAGAGGTAAATAGAATACTAGAAAAGTTTGATATGATAGATCTTTGGCGAAAGCTAAACAGAGTAGAAAAGAGTACACTTTCTTCTCAGCAGTTAATGGAACCTATACAAAAATTGATCATATACTAGGGCATAAAATCCTCAAAATCAAATGCAGTAAGGCAGAAATAGTAAATGCATCCTTTTCAGGCCACAGTGCAATGAAAATTACATTTAATAAAAAGACAGGGGAAAATAGGCCAAAAATAATTGGAAACTAAATAATCTTATACTAAAGAATGATTGGGTAAAACAGCAAATCATAGGCAAAATTAATAACTTCACCCAAGAAAATGACAATAATGAGACATCATACCAAAATGTGTGGGATACAGCCAAAGCAGTAATAAGGGGAAGTTTTATATCTCTGGAGGCCTACTTGCATAAAATAGAGAAAGGGAGGGTCAGCGAATTGGGCTTACAACTAAAATTGCTAGAAAATGAACAAATTAAAAATCTCCAGACAAACACGAAACCTGAAATTCTAAAAAAAAAAAAAAAAAGTGAGACTAATGAAATTGAAAGTAAAAAACAAAAAACAACAAACAAAACAAAACAAAACAACAACAACAACAACAACAAACTATTGAATTAATTAAAAAAACTTAGAGTTGGTTCTATGAAAAAACCAACAAAATAGACAAACACTTAGTAAATCTGATTAAAAAAAGGAAAGAGGAAAAGCAAATTGTTAGTCTTAAAAATGAAAAGGGTGAACTTATCACTAATGAAGAGGAAATTAGAACAATAGTTAGGAGCTACTTTGCTCAACTTTATGCCAATAAATTCGATAACTTAAATGAAATGGAAGAATACCTTCAAAACTATAGCTAGTCTAAACAGTCCCATTTCAGAAAAAGAAATAGAACAAGCTATTAACCAACTCCCTAAGAAAAAATCCCCAGGACCAGATGGATTTACATGTGAATTCCATCAAACATTTAAAGAACAACTAACTCCAATGCTATAGAAACTATTTGGAAAAATAGGGATTGAAGGAGTCCTACTAAATTCGTTTTATGACACAGACATGATACTGATACCTAAACCAGGTAGGTTGAAAACTGAGAAAATTATAGACTAATTTCCCCAATGAATATTGATGCTAAAATCTTAAATAAAATATTAGCAAAAAGACTACAGAAAATCAGCCCCAGGATAATATACTATGACCAAGTGGGATTTCCAGTAATGCAGGGCTGGTTCAATATTAGGAAAACTATTAGCATAATTGACTATATCAATAACCAAATTAACAAAATCTCAATAGATGCAGAAAAAGCATTTGATAAAATCCAACATCCAGTTCTACTAAAAACATTTGAGAGTATAGGAATAAATGGACTATTCCTTAAAATAATAACGATCATATATTTAAAACCATCAGTAAACATCATATGTAATGGCGATAAACTGGAACCTTTTCCTGTAAGATCAGGAGTGAAAGAAGGTTGCCCACTATCACCATTACTATTCAATATTGTACTAGAAATAGTAGCCTCGGTAATAAGAGTGGAGAAAGAGATTCAAGGTATTAGAGTAGGAAATGAGGAAATCAAACTATCACTCTTTGCAGATGACATGATGGTATACTTAGAGAACCCCAAAGACTCTGCTAAAAAGCTATTAGAAATAATCCAGAACTTTAGCAAAGTTGCAGGATGCAAAATAAATATACATAAATCCTCAGCATTTTTATACATCACCAACACAATTCAACAGCAAGAGGTACAAAGAGAAATTCCATTCAAAATAAGAGCTGATAGTATAAAATATTTGGGAATATATCTACCAAAAGAAATTCAGGAATTATATGAGCAAAATTACAAAACACTGCCACAAAAATAAAGTCAGATTTAAATAATTGGAAAGACATTCAGTGCTCTTGGATAGGCCGAGCAAATATAATTAAGATGACAATACTCCCTAAACTAATCTATATATTTAGTACTATACCAATCAGACTTTCGAGAAACTAGTTTAATGACTTAGAAAAAAATAACAACAGCATTCATATGGAACAAGAAAAGGTCGAGAATTTCAAGGGAAGTAATGAAAAATGAAGGTGATCTAGCTGTACCTGATCTAGAACTATATTATAAAGCAGCAGTCACCAAAATCATTTGGTATTGGCTAAGAAATAGACTAGTTGATCAGTGGAATAGAATAAAAATAGCAATCTAGTGTTTGACAAACCCAAAGATCCCAATTTCTGGGATAAGAATTCATTATTTGACAAAAAGTGCTGAGAAAATTTGAAATTAATATGGCAGAAACTAGGCATGGACCCACATTTAACACCACATACTAAGATAAGATCAAAACAGGTCCACAATTTAGGCATAAAGAATGAGATCATGAATAAATTAGAGGAACATAGGATAGTTTACCTCTCAGACTTGTGGAGGAGGAAGGAATTTGTGACCAAAGAACTAGAGATCATTATTGATCACAAAATAGAAAATTTTGATTACATCAAATTAAAAAGCTTTTGCACAAATAAAACTAATGCAAACAAGATTAGAAGGGAAGTAACAAACTGGGAAACATTTTTATAGTTAAAGGTTCTGATAAAGGCCTCATCTCCAAAATATACAGAGAATTGACTTTAATTTATAGGAGATCAAGCCATTCTCCAATTGATAAATGGTCAAAGGATATGAACAGACAATTTTCAGATGATGAAATTGTAACTATTTCCACTCATATGAAAGAGTGTTCCAAATTACTACTGATCAGAGAAATGCAAATTAAGACAACTCTTTGATACCACTACACACCTGTCAGATTGGCTAAGATGACAGGAACAAATAATGATGAATGTTGGAGGGGATGTGGAAAAACTGGGACACTGATACATTGTTTGTGTAGTTGTAAAAAATCCAACCATTCTGGAGAGCTATCTGGAATGATGCCCAAAAAGTTATCAAAATGTGCATACTCTTTGATCCAGCAGTGCAACTACTGGTCTTATATCCCAAGGAAATACTAAAGAAGGGAAATGTACTGGTATGTGCCAAAATGTTTGTGGCATCCCTTTTTTGTAGTGGCTAGAAACTGGAAAATGAAAAGATGCCCATCAATTGGAGAACGGTTGGGTAAATTATGGTATATGAAGGTTATGGAATATTATTGCTCTGTAAGAAATGACCAGCAGGAGGAATACATAGAGGCTTGGAGAGACTTATATGAACTGATACTGAGTGAAATGAGCAGAACTAGGAGATCATTATACACTTCAACAATGATACTGTATGAGGATATATTTTGATGGAAGTGGATATCTTCAACATAGAGAAGAGCTAATCCAATTCCAATTGATCAATGATGCACAGAATCAGCTATACCCAGAAAAGGAACACTGGGAAATGAGTTTAAACTGTGAACATTTTTTGTTTTTATCCCCAGATTATTTTTACGTTCCAAATACAATTCTTCCTTTGCAACAACAACAACAACAAAATTCGTTTCTGCACATATATATTGTACCTAGGATATACTGTAAGATATTTAATATATGTGGGAATGCCTGCCATCAAGGGGAGGGGTGGAGAGAAGGAGGGGAAAAATTCGGAACAGAAGGGAGTACAAGGGATAATGTTGTGAAAAAAAATTACCTATGCATATGTACTGTCAAAAAAAGTTATAATTATAAAATTAATTAAAAAAAAGAGTACAGTTAGGTTCTGAAGCTCTGGAGAGATATTTTTATATAATAGATATGATTTATTGATGTAATTAATCTAAACTTTCCTCTTAAGTGATATTAGTTATCTATGTTATGCTATATCACTTTATGTTGTTATGTTATATTGTATAAATAAAACAATAAACATTAAAAAATGTCTAAAAATGCATGCAAAATAATTTTCAACATTTACCCTTACAAAACCCTGTTTTGTAATTTTTTCCCTCCTTCCCTCCTCCTTCTCCTAAAATGCTATTAATACAATATAGCTTAAGCATGTGCAATTCTTCTAAACATATTTTCACATTTGTCATGCTAAACCTCGAAAAATAAGATTAAAAGGGGAAATATGACAGAAAAAAACAAGCAAACAAAACCAGCAAAAATTGTTAAAATAATATCCTTTGATTTGCATTCTTTTCCATAATTCTTTCTTTTTCCATCACAAATTGCTTGGAATTGCCTTGAATTGCCTTATTGTTGAAAAGAACCAAGTTCATCACGGTTGATATCACATTATTGTGTTGTTGCTAAGTATAATCTTTGCTTAATTCTGCTTTGCATCAGTTTATGTAAGTCTTTTCAGGCTTTTCTGAAATCAGCCTGCTCATCATTTTTATAAAACAATAATATTTCATTACATGACTGATTTAGTCATTTCCCAACTGAGGACATCTACTCTGTTTCCAATTCCTTGCCACTATAAAAAAGGCCTACTATAAACATTTTTGAACATATGAGTTCTTTTCCCTTTTTTATGATCTCTTTGATAAACAGACCCAGTAGAAATACTGCTAAATCAAAGAGTAGAAATTATACATATATATGTATAATATATATGTATATTTTGTTGCACCTAGTTACTAATTGCTCTCCAGAATGGTTGAAACATTTCATAACTCCATCAACAATGAATAGTGTTCCAGTTTTCTTATATCTCGTCAAACATTTATCATGATATTTTCCTGTCATCTTAGCCAATTAGAAGAGTGTGAAGTGGTTTCTAAGAGTTGTCTTAATTTGCATTTCTCTAATCAATAGTGATTTAGAACATTTTTACATATGACTAGAAATTGTTTTAGTTTCTTAATTTGACCATACATAAACTGGGGAATGTCTTCTATTCTTATAAATTTGACAGTTCCTTATATATTTTAGAAATGATACTTTATCAAAAACATTGGTTATAAAAATTTCCCCCAGCTTTGTGCTTCCATTCTTTTTTTTCCCTTTTTTAAAAATTAATTTTATAATTATAACATTTTTTTGACAGTACATACGCATAGGTAATTTTTTTTACAAAATTATCTCTTGTACTCCCTTCTGTTCTGAATTTTTTCCCTCCTTCCCTCCACCCCCTCTCTTAGATGGCAGACATTCCCATACATATTAAATATATTATAGTATATCCTAGGTACAATATATATGTGCAGAACCGAATTTTGTTGTTGTTGTTGTTGCAAAGGAAGAATTGTATTCGGAAGGTAAAAATAATCTGGAAAGAAAACCAAAAAAAAATTTGTGCTTCCATTCTTATTTTATTTGTGTTGCCTTTGTGCAAAAATTGTTAAATTTAATATAATCAGAGTTGTCAATTTTGCATTTCATAATGTTCTCTGGTTCATTTGACCATAAATTCCTCTCTTTTTCATAGAGCTGAAAGGTAGACTATCCCTTGTTCTCCTAATTTGCTTATATTACCAGCCTTTATGTCTAAATCATGAACCCATTTTCATCTTATCTTGGTAGAGAGTTTTAGGTGTTGGTCCGTGACTAGTTTCTGCCATACTATTTTCCAGGTTTCCCAGCAATTTTTGTCAGATACTGAGCTCCTAGAAGCTGGAGTTTTTTAGATTATCAAAAACTAGATTGCTATAGTCATTGACTACTCTGTCATGTGAACTTAACCTACTCCATTGATCTAATTATTCTATTTCTTATACTTTACCAAATGGTTTTGATGACCACTGCTTTATAATATAGTTTTAGATCTGATATGGCTACATCACTTTCTTTTGCATATTTTCATTAATTTCCTTGAAATTCATGAATTATTGTTCTCCCAGATGAATTTTGTAATTATTTTTCTAGATCTGCAAAGTAATTTGTTGCCAGTTTGATTGGTATGGTATTGGATAAGCAGATTAATTTAAGTAGAATTGTCATTTTTATTATATTAGCTCAGCCCACCCAAGGACACTTGATATTTTTACAATTGTTTAGATCTAACTTTCCTTGCATAAAGTGTTTTATAATTGTGTTACTATACTTCCTGGTTTTGTCTTGGCAGGAAGATTCCCAAATATTTCATATCATTTATAGTTATGTCAAATGAAATTTCTATTTCTCTCTCTTGCTGATTTGCTTTGTTGGTAACATATAGGAATGTAGGTGACATATGAATTAATTCTATATCCTGCATCTTTGCTTAAACTGTTGTTTCTAGTAGTTTTTAGTTGAGTCTCTTGGATTTTTCAAGTATACCATCATTATATACAAAAGTGATAATTTTGTTTTCTTATTATCTATACTAATTGCTTCAATTTCTTTTTTCTTTCTTTCTTTCTTTTATTACTAAAGTTAACATTTCTAGTATAATATTGAATAGTAGTGGTGATAATAAGAAACCATGGTTCATCTCTGATCTCATTGGGAATGTTTTTTAGTTTATCCCCATTACATATAGTGTTTGCTAATGGTTTTGGATAGATGCTACTTATCAAGAAAAAAAATTATTCCTATTCTCTCTAGTGTTTTTAATAAGAATGAGTATAGGATTTTGGTAAGGACCTTTTATTGCATCTATTGGAATAATCATTTGATTTTGTTAGTTTGGTTATTGATATTGTCATTTTTGTTAATAGTTTTCCTGATATTGAATCAGCCCTGCAATCTCGGTATATATCCTACATGGTCATAGTTCATTATGTTGATGATAAGTTTTTGCTATCTCTTTGCTAATCTTTTATTCAAAATTTTTGCATCAATATTTACTAAAGGAAATATATATGTGTATGTATGTTTCATTAGTTGTTCTTTAATTGTTTGGTAGAATTCACTTGTAAACTCATCAGGTCCTAGAGATTTTTCTTAGGAAGTACATTGATAACTTGTTCAATTTCTTTTTCTACAATTTGATTATTAAATATTTTCTTAGCTATTAAATTAGGAAATCTATAATTTGTAAGTACTCATCCATTTTGCTTAGATTAACATATTTATTGGCATGCTGTTGGGCAAATTATCTCCTAATAATTGCTTTGATTTCCTCTTCCTTGGTAGTAATAAACCTTTTTTATTTTTGATACTGGTAATATGATTTTCTTTTCTTTCCATAATTAAAATATCCAAAAGTTTATCTATTTTGTTTTCTCCCCAAACAAAACCAGATCTTAGTTTCACACAGGAACATCATTGCTAAATTCTGAAATCCTCAAATCAAAGAGAGAATTTTATAAGCAAAAAAAAAGTTAAAGTATAGAATGATGCATAAATCATCAACAGTTATAATAAAAAAACACAGGTCTTGGAATACTACATATAATCAATGAAAGGAATTAGGGTGGTAGCTAAAAATATTATGTTCAGCAAAATTAAGTATAATATCAAATGAAAAAAAGGGCATTCAATGAACTGATACATTTTAAGGATTTTGTTGCAAACAAATATGAACTCAATAGAAAATTTGACATAATAACAACCAACATCAAAATTAATGTCAATAGACTCAATAAGGACAAACTCTTTGTTTTATACATGAGAATGTAAATACTATGTCTAAGATTGTCATTAGTAATTAGGTAGTCCAAAACCAAGATAGGGTTAGGGCTGAGTATGATGTGACTCTAAAAATCAAAACTATCTAGGAAAAGGTAAAAGTCATTATGCTATATGAATGAGGTATGGGAGCAAGAACTGACACAGAGGAATAACATAAGGGAGAAGTACTAGTAGTTCTGAAATCCTACTCACATAGAAAATGTGTTAAAGAGGGAACTCTATACAAACACATACACACATTCTTAGAAGGACATAACATCTATAGAGAATTAAAAAAGAGACAGAATAAAAAAAGATAAGTAGAGAAGGGTATGTAAATTAATTGGAGTAGGATAAGATTATGTAAGTGAATGAGAATGGGATAAAGAGGAAGGGAAAAATTTGAAAAGCGAATAAGGGTGAGATTCATGTCCCTGGGAGTAGATGATTAAAATAGCAAGGCAAGCTAGTGGTTAGAAGCAGAAGAGTTATCAGGAAGAGGAAACAAAAAGATATACACAAAAACAATAATAATTTTCAGGAATAGAAATTTTTAGAAAAAAAATGTTCGGGTACAGTCATTGATCTCAGACAAAATCAAAGTTAAAAAAAAGACTGAATGAAAAGAGAAAAAATTTACATTGTATATCTGCCATATTAAAATTGTTTTAAATGTTTGTGTGCATGTGTGTATGTATGTATGTAGGTGAATGTGTATGTTTATTATGTAAGCAAATATCAGTATATTCCCTGCTTAACTGCAGTCTGCTAATAGAATAAAATGGAGTATAGAAGGATGCATAGATTAACTGGAGAAGGATATAGTGTGTTGATTAAAGAGAAAAGGATAAACAGGCAGGGAAAGGATTGGGGGAAATGATGAGGGGATGGCTTCTTGAGACTAGGGGAGGTTAAATAATAGCAAAATAAGCTAGTAGATAAAAGTAGAAAAATTAGCAGGGATAGGAAACAAGAGATATTACACAAATAATGGCAATAACAATGGCAGGAATAGAATTTATGAGGAAAAAAATTGAGGGTAATAATCATTGATCTAAAAGTCAAAGTTAAAAAAGATTAAATCAAAACAGACGAATATCCATTATATATCAGCCATATTAAGATTGTTTTAAATGTATGCACATATACATATATATATATATGTGTGTATGTGTGTGTGTTTGTATGTATTAATGTATGTATATAGGAATTTATATACCTGTGTGTATGCATGCATAAATATATCATTGCTTAATTATAGCCTGCTTGGAGGAAATAGTGAAGAAAAAAGGGGTAAAAAATAATAAAGTAAAAACTGTACAGCAAAAAAAAAAAACTTACAAAAAAGCAAAGATGGACTATTTTGAAAACAATGTTTTCTATTATATGTGCTTTCTTGAAATGGAATGTATTTTTACATATTTTGAATTCTTTCACATTTTGTTGTTCACATGACAAATGTTTGGCTTTTTTTCTATTTTGTATTTAAGTTTTAAATAAATAAAATATTGAAGCTTGTTAGCAAACTTTTTGTTAGGTTTTTGCATTAGAGCTTTGAAAAGAAAAAAAAAAATCTCCCTCAGTGGTAGTATTTGGTGATAGTGGGTGATAGTAGGGGACATTTGAAGATTGCATACATACTTTTCTAAAACCTAAATATTAATATTGAGTGCCTTTTCTCTATGTCAGAAAGCATAAACCAGCTTAAGCTGCCATCTGTGGCGCTTTTTGCTTTAAAGTGTTTAACTATAATTTCCTTAACTAACACCTTTAGCTTCTCAAGTCTCTATGAGACCCCAGAACAGAGCAGATGATAATCTAGAGAGACACCTGTGCAGTTAGTATTCTTATGTATTTGTTACTTCCAAGTTCTTCTCTCCCTTCTCAGGTGCTGGTACCTTCATTTCCCAAATTATCCTTCCATTTATTCTCTCTGTTTATCACTTGGTTCCTAGATTTTTTCTTTAAAATCCTAAGTAAAATACTACTTCAAGTTAGTTGGCATATCCATGGTAGTTTATTTGATGTTGCTTTGATGTTGCCAAAACAAAGGCACACATATACACACACACACACACACACACACACACACACACACACACACACACACATATATATATATATATATATATATATATACATATATATATATATATATATATATATATATATATATATATATATATATATATGTATATATATATATACACACATATACATGCACACATTCAGACACATTAGAAAGGAATTCAATTAAGCAAAAGATGTAACAAATTGGCTAATTAGACAATAATTAGTGAGCTTAAATGTTCGATTTTATTATCTATTTTTCTTGTAAAATGTATACTTTCTGGCCAATTGGAATATAAGAAGAATTTTGTTTTCTTTGTATTTTTATTACTTAGCAAAGTATATGACAGACAAAAATGATTTAATTTTTAAAAATTAACTTATTATTTAACAGGCTTTCATTATCAACCTTAAATGGCTTATGTCATTTACACCTTCATAAATCATTACTATCTGAATGTTACTAAGCAAATCTTGCAGAATGAGATGCAAATAGAAATTGTGTTTATAAAAAGTCAACACGCCCATTACTTTAGAGTCTACATGTCAAGACATATATTTGAACTTTATTAACATAGCCATAAAATATTTAATTAAATTGGACAGATCTAAAAATGATGATAAACATTTATTTATTTTTTATTATAGCTTTTTATTTTCAAGGCATAATCATGGTAATTTTTTTTATCATTGACCCTTGTAAAATCTTCTATTCCAATTTTTCCCCTCCTTCCCCCTGTCCCCTCCCCTAGATAACAGGTAAAACAATACATGTTAAATATGTTAAAGCATATGTTAAATACAATATATGTATACATATTTATACAGTTATCTTGCTGCACAAGAAAAAATCAGATTTAGAAATAATTTAAAAATAATTTGAAAAAGAAAACAAAAATGCAAGCAGACAAAAACAGAAGGAGTGAAAATGGTATGTTGTGTTCCACACTCATTACACTGGGTATAGCTGGTTCTCTTCATTATTGAACAATTGGAACTGATTTGGTTCATCACTGTTGAAGGGAGCCACGTCCATCAGAACTGATCATCATATAGTATTGTTGTTGAAGTGTATAATGATCTCCTTGTCCTGCTCATTTCACTCAGCATCAATTCATGCAAGTCTCTCCAGGACTTTCTGAAATCATCCTGCTGGTCATTTCTTACAGAACAATAATATTCCATAACATTCATATATCACAACTTATTCAGCTATTCTCCCATTGATGGCCATCCATTCAATTTCCAGTTTCTAGCCACTACAAGTAGGGCTACCACAAATATTTTTGCACATACAGGTCTTTTTCCCTTCTTTAAGAACTTTTTGGGATATAAGTCTAGTAGTAAGACTGCTGGATCAAAAGTTATGCACAATTTGATAATTTTTTGAGCATAGTTCCAAATTGCTCTCCAGAACCAACAATGTATCAGTGTCCCAGTTTTCCCACATCCCCTCCAACATTTATCATTTTCTTGTCCTGTCATCCCAGCCTATCTGAGAGGTGTGTAGTAGTATCTCCGAGTTGTCTTAATTTGCATTTCTCTGAACAATAATGATTTGGAACATCTTTTTGTATGGTTAGAAAGTTTCCATTTCTTCATCCAAAAATTATCTGTTCATATCGTTCGACCATTTATCAATTGGAGAATGGCTTGATTTCTTATAAATTAGAATCAATTCTCTATATATTTTGGAAATAAGGCATTTATAAGAACTTTTGACTGTAAAAATGTTTTCCTAGTTTATTACTTCTCTTCTAATCTTGTCTGCATTAGTTTTGTTTGTAGAAAAACTTTTTAACTTGATATAATCAAAATTTTCTATTTTGTGATCAATAATTATTTCTAGTTATTCTTTGGTCATAAATTCCTTCCTCCTCCACAGGTCTGAGAAGTAAACTATCCTATGTTCTTCTAATTTATTTATAATCTCATTCTTTATGTTTAGATCATAAACCTATTTTGACCTTATCTTGGTGTATGGTGTGAAGTATGGATCAATGCCTAGTTTCTGCCATACTAATTTCCAATTTTCCCAACAGTCTTTGTTGTACAGTGAATTCTTATCCCAAAAGCGGGGTCTTTGGGTTTGTCAAACACTAATTATAGTTATTGACTATATTGTCTTGTGAAACGAACCTATTCCATTGATCACCTCATCTATTTCTTAGCTAATACGAAATGTTTTGGTGACCGGTGCTTTATAATATAGTTTTAGATCTGGTACAGCAAGTCCACCTTCATTTGATGAGGATAAACATTAATTACTCAATGGTAAGACCAACCAACAAAATAAAAATGATGATACTACCTAAACAATTAATCAGTGCTATACCAACCACATTACCAAGTCCTGTTTTGATATGTCAAAAGTATCACCTGAAGATACAAAAATTCAATAATCATAAGGAAAAATGTTCTTTTAAATAGGAATGAAGGGGATGGAGCCAAGATGGCAGAGAAGCCACACAGACCTTTTTAAGCTCTCTCATTCCTTTTCTACCAACTATTTAATTCAACTTCAAAAACAGTGCTTTACTGGTAAAACCCACTAAGTTTGGAAGTACAACAACTTACCAGTGGGAGAGAATCTGGAATATTGCCAGAAAAGGTTTGACCTGAGGAGGTGGGAGTAGACCAGCACAGAACAGGGATAGAAATGGGAGTGGGGCAGCCTCTGCTATTGGAAGATTTACATAGAGCTCTCTGCCATAGGCTGACTGCTTTGCTTCAGTGGTGGAGTAGTGGACCAGCAGAGAAGTTGGAGCCTAAGGTAGTGGGTACTCTGAGGGACACCAAAGCCCAAGAGGATCTGGTTGTACCCACCCAGGACCAGAAGTGACTCAGTGCAGACCATAACACAGCTCTTCTCAGTGAGGGGCTCATGTTGGGGGGCAGTCACACACAGCAGGCTTTCATCTGCACAGTGAGGGGTTTGGCCTAGGGTAGTGGAATTTCCCCAGCTTGACTGGGCTCCCCAGGTAGAGACACTTCCAATGTGGTGAGAGATAGGACAATTGCTAATACTCAACACATACCTTTGCTCCCAAGGCAGCCACTAATTGTCACAGCAGGGCTTCTTGCAGGGCATGTACACAGCCCGGGCTGTGATACCCAGGGATACTCACTTCTGTGTGGAGCTCTTCCCAGAGCCCTCTCACAGCTTGGTCGGTCCTTTCAGACCATTGAGAGGACAAATACTGTTCATATACCCATCCTTGCTCTGTAGAGGAAGCTGGTAACCTCCTTGTACTGATGGCAGACCCTGAAGGCTTTTAAAAATTGAGTAAAAAATGAAGAAAATGATTGACAGCTTCTATGCAGAAAAAGAGCGGGTTTCCAACCCTGAGGAGACTAACAGCAGACAGCCTGCAGATAATACCCCAAATAATGCTCTCCTAGAAAAGATTATTAAAAATCTAAAAAGAGAATTAGAAGAAAAATGGGGAAAGGAAAGAGAAGCTATGCAAGAGAATTACAACGTCCTGAAATGTGAGTTAGAAAAGGTAAACAACTTCCTGAAATGTAAATTGGAAAAGGTAAAGAATTCACAGGAAGTGCAGGGAAACAGAATTAGGGAATTGGAAAGGCTAAAGAAATCACAGGAAAGTAGGATCTGGGAATTGGAAAAGATAAAGAATTGCCAAGAAAGTAGGATTTGTGAATTGGAAAAAGAAAATAACTCACTAAAAAACAAATTTAGTGAAATAGAAAAAAATTCCATAGAGCAAAACAACTCATTTGAAAACTCAATTTGACACATACAAAAAGAAGTAAAAAAAGCTAATGAAGAAAATAACTCATTAAAAATCAGACCTGAACAAATAGAAATGAGTGATTCATTGAGACATCAAGAATCAGTCAAGCAAAACCAAAAAAAAAAAAAAAAAAAAGAAAATCCAGACAAAAATGTCAACTATCTACTTGCAAAAATGACAGACCTGGAAAAAAGATCTAAGAGACACAATCTGAGGAATATTGGACTTCTCAAAAATTATGATGAAAACAAGAGCCTAGATACTATTTTACAGGAAATCATCAAAGAGAACTGCATGGAAGTAATAGAACCAAAAGGTAAAATATGCATGGAAAGAATCATTGAACACCTTCTGAAAAAGACCCTAAAAAAACCCCAACAAC
Organism: Sminthopsis crassicaudata; assembly: GCF_048593235.1. Classification (NCBI taxonomy): domain Eukaryota; kingdom Metazoa; phylum Chordata; class Mammalia; order Dasyuromorphia; family Dasyuridae; genus Sminthopsis; species Sminthopsis crassicaudata. Next base: position 181,034,527 of record NC_133621.1, read on the forward strand.
AACAACAACAAACTCCACAGAATATTGTGGCCAAATTTCAGAACTATCAGACTAAGGAAAACATATTACAAACAGCCAGGAAAAAAAAAATTAAATACCAAGGTGCCATAATAAGGGTCACTCAAGATCTGGCTGCCTCTACATTAAAGGAGTGAAGGGCCTGTAACCTGATTTCCAAAAATGTAAAAGAACTTGGGATTCAGCCAAGAATAAACTACCCAGTTAAGTTTAGCATTTTCTTCCATGGAAGAAGATGGGCATTTAATGAAACATATGAATTCCATATGTTTCTAAGGAAAGAACAGATCTAAACAAAAATTTTGATTTCCAATCGCAGAACTCAAGAGAAGCAGAAAAAGGTAAAAGGAACTTTTAAGAACTGTGTTTCTGTTGTGGATATATATTAAGACTACATGTATAATATGATTTTAATGACATAACAAAAAAAAGGGGGAAGTAGAAATGGAAAGGAGATAGTGTCAGAAAAAGGGAAAAGGGGAGATAGAAAGAGGGAAACTACATCCCACAAAGAGGCAAAGAAAGCCTATCATATCTGAGGGAAATTAGAAAGGGAGAGGAACATTGTGTGAACCTTACTCTCATCAGAATTGGCTCAAAGAGAAAATAATTGATATATTGCTTTACAGAAAATTCTTTCTCACCTCATTAAAAAGGGGGAGAGGAAAAGGGAAAAGGAAAAAAGTAATATGGAAGGGGAACAAGAAACGGAAAATGATTTAAAGGGAGGAGGAAGGGATACTAAAGAAGAGAGAGGCTGCATGACACGAGTGGGGATCATAAGTTTAATGTTGGGGAAGGGGTTCACGGGAGCAAGGGAAAAAAGCATAATCTGGGGATAATATGATGGTAGGAAATGCAGAATTAGTAATTTTAACTGTAAATGTGAATGGGATGAGCTCTCCCCTTAAGTGGAGACGGATAGCAGACTGGATCAAAAGTCAGAATCCTACAATATGTTGTTTACAGGAAACAAATTTAAAGCAGGGAGATATATACAGAGTAAAGGTAAAAGGCTGGAGCAGAATCTATTATGCTTCAAGTGAAGTCAAAAAATTAGAGTAGCCATCCTTATCTCAGATCAAGCAAAAGCAAAAATTTATCTAATCAAAAGAGATAAGGAAGGAAACTATATCTTGCTAAAGGGTAGCATAGACAATGAAGCAATTTCAATACTAAATATATATGCACCAAGTGGTATAGCATCTAACTTCGTAAAGGAGAAGTTAAGAGAGTTGCAAGAAGAAATAATCAGCAAAACTATAATAGTGGGAGATCTCATACTTGCACTCTCAGAATTAGATAAATCAAACCACAAAACAAATAAGAAAGAAGTTAAAGAGGTAAATTGAATATTAGGAAGATTAGGCAAGATAGATCTTTGGAGAAAACTGAATGGTGACAGTATACTTTCTTCTCAGCAGTTCATGGAACCTATACAAATATTGACCATATATTAGGACATAAAGATCTCAAAATTAAATGCAGGAATGCAGAAATAGTAAATGCTTTCTTTTCAGATCACAATGCAATAAAAACTACATTCAACAAAAAGTAAGGCACAAATAGACCAAAAAGTAATTTGAAACTAAATAATCTCATCTTAAAGAATGATTGGATGAAACAACAAATTATAGACACAATTAATAATTTCACTCAAGATAATGACAATGATGAGACATCATACCAAAATTGGTGGGATGTAGCTAAAGTGGTAATAATGAAAAAATTTATATCTTTAGAGGCTTACTTGAAGAAAATAGAGAGAGAGAAGATCAATGAATTGGGCTTGCAACTTAAAAAGCTAGAAAAAGATCAAATTAACCCCCCCAATCAAATATTAAACTTGAAATTCTAAAATTAAAAGGAGAAATTAATAATATTGAAAGTAAAAATACTATTGAACTAGTAAATAAAACTAAGAGTTGGTTTTATGGAAAAAAAACAATAAAATAGATAAACCTTTGGTAAATCTGATTAGAAAAAGGAGAGAGGAAAATAAAATTGTTAGTCTTAAAAAGAACTATTTATCAAATGAGGAAATTAGAGAAATAATAAGGAGTTACTTTGCCCAACTTTATGCCAATAAATTTGATAATGTAAGTGAAATGGAGGACTACCTCCAAAAATATAGGCTTTCCAGAATAATAGAGGAGGAAATAAAAAGCTTAAATGGTCCCATTTCAGAAAAAGAAATAGAACAAGTTATTAATCAACTCCCTAAGAAAAAATCTCCAGGACCAGATATATTTACAGATGAATTCTACCAAGCATTCAAAGAACAATTAGTTCCAATGTTATATAAACTATTTGAAAGAATAGGGAATGAAGGAGTCCTACCAAATTCCTTTTATGACACAGACATGGTACTGATATCCAAACCAGGTAGATTGAAAATGGAGAAAGAAAACTATAGACCAATTTCCCTAATGAATTTATTGATTCTAAAATCTTAAATAAGATATTAGCAAAAATACTACTGGTCTTATATCCCAAAGAAATACTAAAGAAGGGAAAGGGACCTGTATGTGCCAAAATGTTTGTGGCAACCCTTTTTATAGTGGCTAGAAACTGGAAAATGAACGGATGCCCATCAATTAGATAATGGTTGGGCAAATTATGGTATATGAATGTTATTGAATATTATTGTGCTGTAATAAATGACCAGCAGGATGAATACAGAGAGGCTTGGAGAGACTTACATGAACTGATACTGAGTGAAATGAGCAGAACCAGGAGATCATAATACACTTCAACCCCAATACTGTATGAAGATGTATTCTGATTGAAGAGGCTATCTTCAACATAGAAGAGATCTAATTCAGTTCCAGTTGATCAATGATGGACAGAATAAGTTATACCCATAGAAGGAATACTGGGAATTGAGTGTAAACTGTTTGCACTATTATCTTTCTACCCAGGTTACTTTTACCTTCTGAATCTAATTCTTACTGTGCAACAAGAAATTTGGTTTTACACCCATATATTGTATCTAGGATATACTGTAACACATTTAACATGTATGGGATTGCCTATCATTTAGGGGAGGGGATAGAGGGAAGGAGAGGAAAATTTGGAAAAGAAATTAGTACAAGGGATAATGTTGTAAAAAAATTACCCATGAATGTGTACTGTCAAAAATTATAATTATAAAATTAATAAAAATACATATATTAGCAAAAAGACTACAGAAAACCATCCCCAGGATAATACATCATGATCAAGTAGGATTTATACCAGGAATGCAGGACTAGTTCAATATTAGGAAAACCATCAGTACAATTGGCCGTATTAATAACCAAATTAACAAAAATCATATGATCATCTCAATAGATGCAGAAAAAGCATTTGATAAAATCCAACATCCATTCCTAGTAAAAACACTTGAGAGTATAAGAATAAATGGACTATTCCTTAAAATAATCAGTAGCATCTATTTAAAATCATCAATAAGCATCATATGTAATGGGGAAAGATTGCAACCATTCCCAATAAGATAAGGAGTGAACCATTACTATTCAATATTGTATTAGAAATGCTAGCTTTGGCAATAGGAGTGGAGAAAGAGATTCAAGGAATTAGAATAGGTAATGAGGAAACCAAATTTTTTGCTGATGATATGATGGTATACTTAGAGAACCCAAAGATTCAACTAAAAACTATTAGAAATAATCCACACCTTTAGCAAAGTTGCAGGTTACAAAATAAACCCACATACATCATCAGCATTCTTATATGTCACTAACAAATTCTAACAGTTAGAGTTATAAAGATAAATTCCATTTAAAGTAACTACTGATAGTATAAAATATTTAGGAATCTATCTGCCAAGGGAAAATCAGAAACTATATGAGCAAAACTACAAAACACTTTCCACATAAATTAATTCCAATCTAACCAATGGGAAAATATTAAATGCTCTTGGATAGGGCGAGCAAATATAATAAAGATGATAATACTACCTAAACTAATCTATTTATTTAATGCCATACCAATCAGACTCCCAATAAACTATTTTAATGAACTAAAAAAATAACAACAAAGTTCATATGGAAAAACAAATGGTCAAATATTTCAAGGGAATTAATGAAAAAAAATCAAATGGCCTAGTTGTACCAAATCTAAAATTACATTATAAAGCAGCGGTTACCAAAACCATTTGGTATTGGCTAAGAAATAGACTAGTTGATCAGTAGAATAGGTTAGGTCCAAAGGACAAAATAATCAATAACTCTAATAACCTAGTGTTTGACAAACCCAAGGACCCCAACCTTTGGGATAAGAACTCAATGTTAGACAAAAATTTCTGGGAAAATTGGAAATTAATATGGCAGAACTAGGCATTGACCTACACTTAATACCATATGTCAAGGTCAGGTCAAAATGGGTTCATCCCCCAGGAATAAAGAATGAGATTATAAATAAATTAGAGGAACATAGTCTAATTTAGCTCTCAGACCTGTGGAAGAGGAATAAATTTATGTCCAAAGAACTACAGATCATTATTGATCACAAAGTAGAAAACTTTCATTATATCAAATTGAAAAGTTTTTGTACAAACAAAACTAATTCTAGTTTCTAGCCACTATGAAAAGGGCTGCCACAAACATTTTGACACATACAGGTCCCTTTCCCTTCTTTAGTATTTTAATATTTCCTTGGGATATAAGCCCAGAAGTAGCACTGCTGGGTCAAAGGGTATGCATATTTTTTTTCTTTTTTTTTTTTTATTTTATTATATATATATATATATATATTTTATAATATTATCCCTTGTATTCATTTTTCCAAATTACCCCCCCTCCCTCTATTCCCTCCCCCCGACGACAGGCAATACCATACATTTTGCATGTGTTACAATATAGTCTAGGTACAATACATGTGTGCGAATATCATTTTCTTGTTGCACAATAAACATTAGAATCCGAAGGTACATGCAACCTGGGCAGACAAATATTAGTGCTAACAATTTTCATTCCCCTCCTAGTGTTTCTTCTCTGGGTGCAGCTACCCCTGTCCATCATTGATCAACTGGAAGTGAGTTGGATCTTCTTTATGTTGAAGATTTACACTTCCATCAGAATACATCCCCATACAGTATTGTTGTTGAAGTGTACAGTGATCTTCTGGTTCTGCTCATTTCACTCAGCATCAGTTGATTTAAGTCTCTCCAGGCCTCTCTATATTCCTCCTGCTGGTCATTTCTTACCGAGCAATAATATTCCATAACCTTCATATACCACAATTTACCCAACCATTCTCCAACCGATGGACATCCATTCATCTTCCAGTTTCTAGCTACAACAAAAAGAGCTGCCACAAACATTTTGGCACATATATGTCTCTTTCCGCTCTTTAGTATTTCTTTGGGATATAATCCCAGTAGTAGCACTGCTGGGTCAAAGGGTATGCACAGTTTGATAACTTTTTGGGCATAATTCCAGATTGCTCTCCAGAATGGCTGGATTCTTTCACAACTCCACCAGCAATGTATTAGTGTCCCAATTTCCCCACATCCCCTCCAACATTTGTCATTATTTGTTCCTGTCATCTTAGCCAATCTGACAGGTGTGTAGTGGTATCTCAGAGTGGTTTTAATTTGCATTTCTCTGATCAGTAGTGATTTGGAACACTCTTTCATGTGAGTGGATATAGTTTCAATTTCTTCCTCTGAGAATTGTCTGTTCATATCCTTTGACCATTTATCAATTGGAGAATGGTTCGGTTTCTTATAAATTATGGTCAGTTCTCTATATATTTTGGAAATGAGACCTTTGTCAGAACCTTTGTTTTTAAAAATATTTTCCCAATTTGTTACTTCCCTTCTAATCTTGTTTGCATTAGTATTATTTGTACAGAAACTTTTTAGTTTGATGTAATCAAAATCTTCTATTTTGTGATCAATAATGATCTCTAGTTCTCCTCTGGTCATAAATTCCTTCCTCCTCCACAAGTCTGAGAGGTAGATTATCCTCTGTTCCTCTAATCTATTTATTATCTCCCTCTTTATGCCTAAATCATGGACCCATTTTGATCTTATCTTGGTATATGGTGTTAAGTGTGGATCCATATCTAATTTCTGCCATATTAATTTCCAGTTTTCCCAACAGTTTTTTCCGAATAATGAATTTTTATCCCTAATGTTGGAATCTTTGGGTTTGTCAAAGATTAGATTGCTATAGATGTACCCTTTTTTGTCCTTTGTATCTAATCTGTTCCACTGATCTACCGGTCTATTTCGTAGCCAATACCAAATGGTTTTGGTGACTGCTGCTATATAATATAGCTTTAGATCAGGTACACTTAGACCACCTTCCTCTGAGTTTTTTTTCATTAGTTCCCTTGCAATTCTTGACCTTTTATTCTTCCATATGAATTTTGTTGTTATTTTTTCTAGGTCATTAAAATAGTTTCTTGGGAGTCTGATTGGTATAGCACTAAATAAATAGATTAGTTTGGGGAGTATTGTCATCTTTATTATATTCGCTCGGCCTATCCAAGAGCACTGAATGTCTTTCCAATTATTTAAATCTGATTTTATTTTTGTGGCAAGTGTTTTGTAATTTTTCTCATATAATTCCTGACTTTTCTTTGGTAGATGGATTCCCAAATATTTTATACTCTCAACATTTGTTTGGAATGGAATTTCTCTTTGTATCTCTTGCTGTTGCATTTTGTTAGTGATATATAAAAATGCCGAGGATTTATGTGGATTTATTTTGTATCCTGCCACTTTGCTGAAATTTTGAATTATTTCTAGTAGCTTTTTAGCAGAGTCTTTGGGGTTCTCTAAGTATACCATCATGTCATCTGCAAAAAGTGATCATTTGATTTCCTCATTTCCTATTCTAATTCCTTGAATCTCTTTCTCGGCTCTTATTGCCGAGGCTAGCGTTTCTAGTACTATATTGAATAGTAATGGTGATAGTGGGCAACCTTGTTTCACTCCTGATCTTACTGGGAAAGGTTGCAGTTTATTTCTATTGCATATTATGCTTACTGACGGTCTTAAATATATACTCCTGATTATTCTAAGGAATAATCCATTTATTCCTATACTCTCAAGAGTTTTTAGTAGGAATGGATGTTGGATTTTGTCAAATGCTTTTTCTGCATCTATTGAGATGATCATATGGTTCTTATTAATTTGATTATTAATATGGTCAATTATATTAATAGTTTTCCTAATATTAAACCAGCCCTGCATTCCTGGAATAAATCCTACTTGATCATAGTGTATTATCTTGGAGATGATTTTCTGAAGTCTTTTTGCTAATATCTTATTTAAGATTTTAGCATCAATATTCATTAAGGAGATTGGTCTATAATTTTCTTTCTCAGTTTTCGATCTACCAGGTTTAGGTATCAGTACCATGTCTGTGTCATAAAAGGAGTTTGGTAGGACTCCTTCATCCCCTATTTTTTCAAATAATTTATATAACATTGGGGCTAATTGTTCTTTAAATGTTTGGTAGAATTCACATGTGAATCCATCTGGCCCTGGGGATTTTTAACTGGGGAGTTGATTAATAGCTTGTTCTATTTCTTTTTCTGAAATGGGACTATTTAAACAATTTATCTCCTCCTCTGTTAATCTAGGGAGCCTATATTTTTGGAGAAAGTCATCCATTTCACTTAAGTTATCAAATTTATTGGCATAAAGTTGGGCAAAGTAACTCCTTATTATTTCTCTAATTTCCTCTTCATTGGTGGAAAGATCCCTCTTTTCATTTGTAAGACTATCAATTTGATTTTCCTCTTTCTTTTTTTTGATCAAATTTACCAAAGGTTTATCTATTTTATTGGCTTTTTCATAAAACCAACTCTTGGTTTTATTTATTAATTCAATAGTTTTTTTACTTTCAATTTTATTGATTTCTCCTTCTAATTTTTGTATTTCGAGTTTAATTTTTGGTTGGGGGTTTATAATTTGGTCTTTTTCTAGCCTTTTAAGTTGTAAGCCCAATTCGTTAATCTTCTCTTTCTCAATTTTCTTCAAATAAGCCTCTAAAGATATAAAATTTCCCCTTATTACTGCTTTAGCTGCATCCCAAAGATTTTGATATGATGTCTCATCATTGTCATTATCTTGGGTGAAATTGTTAATTGTTTCTATAATTTGCTCTTTCACCCAGTCATTCTTTAAGATGAGATTATTCAGTTTCCAATTACTTTTTGGTCTATTTACCCCTAACTTTTTACTGAATGCAGCTTTTATTGCATTGTGATCTGAGAAGAAGGCATTTATTATTTCTGCCTTCCTACATTTAATTTTGAGATCTTTATGTCCTAATATATGGTCAATTTTTGTATAGGATCCATGAACTGCTGAGAAGAAAGTATATTCCTTCCTATTGCCATTCAGTTTTCTCCAAAGGTCTATCATACCTAGTTTTTCTAATGTTCTATTTACTTTTTTAATTTCTTTCTTGTTTGTTTTGTGGTTTGATTTGTCTAAATCTGAGAGTGCAAGGTTGAGATCTCCCACTATTATAGTTTTACTGTCTATTTCTTCTTGCAGTTCTCTTAACTTTTCCTTTAGAAAGTTAGATGCTATACCACTTGGTGCATATATGTTTAGTATTGATATGGCTTCATTATTTATGCTACCTTTCAGCAGGATATAGTTTCCTTCCTTATCTTTTTTAACGAGATCTACTTCTGCTTTTGCTTGATCTGAGATAAGGATAGCTACCCCTGCTTTTTTGGCTTTACCTGAAGCATAATAGGCTCTGTTCCAACCTTTTACCTTTACTCTGTATGTATCTCCCTGCTTTAAGTGTGTTTCCTGTAGACAACATATTGTAGGGTTCTGCTTTTTGATCCAATCTGCTATCCGTCTCCGTTTGATGGGATCGTTCATCCCATTTACATTTACAGTTAAAATTACTAATTCTGTGTTTCCTGCCATCGTATTATCCCCAGATTATACTTTTTTCCCTTGACCCACCTGATCCCCCTCCCCGATATTTAATTTACAGACCCCCCCTTGTGACACGCAACCCTCCCTCTTTTTTTTTTTTTTTTTTTAGGATCCCTCCCCCCTCCCTCCAAGTCCCTTTACTTATTCTCCTTTTCCTTTCCCCTTTTCCTCTCCCCCCTTTTAATGAGGTGAGAGAAAATTCTCTGAAAAACAAATATGTTAATTATTTACTCTTTGAGCCTCTTCTGATGAGAGTAAGATTCACACAATGATTCTCCCCCTCACTAAGTTCCCTCAGATATGGTGTATTTTCTATGTCTCTTCCTGGGATGTAGTTTCCCTCTTTTTATCATTCCTTCCCCTTTTTCTGAACCGACCTCCTTCCCTTTACCACACCCCCCTTTTTTTCTTTTATATCAGCAAAATCAAATTATCCTTGAGTATTTTTTATATACCCACAACAGAGTTACAGTTCTCAAGGGTTCTGTGTACCTTTTTCTGTTTCTCTTCAGTCTTGTGGATGTAGATCACATTTTTTGTTTAAGTCTGGTTTTTTTCTTAGAAACATATAGAATTCCTCTGTTTCATTGAATGACCATCTTCTTCCATGGAAAAAGATGCTAAACTTAGCTGGGTAGTTCATTCTTGGTTGCAGTCCTTGATCTTTTGCCTTTCGGAATATCAGGTTCCAGGCCCTTCTATCTTTTAATGTGGAGGCAGCCAGATCTTGGGTGACCCTTATTGTGGCACCTTGGTATTTAAATTGTTTTTTTCTAGCTGCTTGCAGGATTTTCTCCTTTGTGTGGTAATTCTGCAGCTTAGCCACAATATTCTGTGGTGTTCTTTTTTTAGGGTCTATTTCAGAAGGAGTTCGATGAATTCTTTCCACATCTACTTTCCCTTCTGTTTCTATTATCTCTTGACAGTTCTCTTTGATAATTTCCTGTAAAATAGAATCTAGGCTCTTTTTTTGGTCATAGTTTTCTGGAAGTCCAATAATCCGCAGATTATCTCTCCTAGATCTATAGGTCTATAGATTTTCCCAGTAAGTATTTGACGTTGTTCTCCAGCTTCTCATTTTTTTTGTTTTGTTTGACTGATTCTTGGGTTCTCTGTGAATCATTCATTTCTATTTGTTCCATCCTGACTTTTAAGGAGTTATTTTCTTCTTTCACAGTTTTTAGTTCTTTTTGTAAATGCCCAATTTCGTTTTTAAATGAATTATTTTGCTCTATTGAGTTTTTTTCCATTTCCCTAATTTTTTTTTTTTTGAGAATTATTTTCTTTTTCCAATTCAGAAATTCTATTTTCTTGAGACTTTTTTATCTTTTCCAATTCAGAAATCCTACTTTCCTGTGTTTTTTTAACCTTTTCTAATTCACTAATTTTGTTTCCCTGCATCTCCTGTGAATTCTTTATTTTTTCCAACTCCAGTTTCAGGACGTTGTTATTCTCTATCATAACTTCCCTTTCTTTTCCCCATTTTTCTTCGATCTCCCTCAATTTTTTAAGAGCTTCCTCTAGGAGAGAGTTATGTGATGGGGGGCAGGAATCGTTCCCCTTTAGGTTGTTGTCTGTTGATTCTTTGCTGTCAACTTCCTCGGGGTTGGATACCCGCTCTTTCTCTGTATAGAAGGAATCTATAGTTTTTCTAGCTTTTTTGCTCATACTTAAAAAAATCTTTTGGGGTCTGTCTCTGGGGTAGGAAATTATTTCCTTCTTTACCAGCTTCCTCCCAGACCAGATGGATGTAGCGGCCCCTGCGCCCGAGCTAAGAGAGAGCTCTGGGAGAGAGTTCCCCACCCCCTCCCTGGAAGTGCCTCAGAGGTGATTAGCATTACTGTGCTTCGAGGGCGTAGAATAGTGAAGACAGCACAAAGCCCAGTCTATGTGTCCGGGTGGGGAGTGGATGTCTGCAGCAGGTGACGTGAGAAGCCCCTGCGCTCAAACTGGAAGTGTCTGCCAGAAACCGCGGTCCCTAGTTCAAAGGTTCCGCTTCTCTGGGACTTCCTGGAGCTGAGTTCCACTCCCTCCAGCTAAGCTAGGCAGTGTGTGTTGCCTTGGGCCGTATCCACCCACTTGTCAATCTCTTAACTATTCTCAGGTGGTAGCTGAGGCCACACCCCCTGGTGCCGAGTCTGTTGAGTCACCCCCAGGGTCCGGGGAAAATCTAATCTGAGTTTTAAAATATTTTGGCTTTCTCTTCTGAACTGCTAAATAATTAGCAGAGAAGAGCTAACAGCCTGTGCCAGATTCCTTTACCTCAGTGGCTTCTCTGATCCCAGAGCCCTTCCCAGCGCAATGGGCGCAGTGTGCCCCTACCCCACCGTCTGTGCTGGTCTTTCTTATTCCTCCCCTGAGAACTGACCTTTCCTGTTGAAACTCCAGATTCTCTTCAGCTGGTAAGTCGTGCTTCCAGTCCTTGTGGTATCTATCAGTCCTGAGCTAATTTTGAGACTTAATTTATCTAATTGGTTGTGAGGGAGTGAGGACGTTCACTGAGTCGTGTGTTTCTTCTCCGCCATCTTGGCTCCGCCTTCCAGGGTATGCATATTTTGATAACTTTTTGGACATAATTCAAGATTGCTCTCCAGAATGGTTGGATTCTTTCACAACTCCACGAATAATATATCAGTGTCCCAGTTTTCCCACTGCCCTTCCAACATTCATCATTATTTGTTCCTGTCATCTTAGCCAATCTCACAGGTGTGTAGTGGTATCTCAGAGTTGTCTTAATTTGCATTTCTCTGATCAACAGTGATTGGGAACACTCTTTCATATGAGTGGAAATTGCTTTAATTTCATCATCTGAAAATTGTCTATTCGTATCCTTTGACCATTTATCAATTGGAGAATGGCTTGATTTCTTATAAATTAAAGTCAATTCTCTGTATATTTTGGAGATGAGGCCTTTATCAGAACCTTTAACTGTAAAAATGTTTTCCCAATTTATTACTTCCCTTCTAATCTTGTTTGCATTAGTTTTGTTTGTGCAGAAACTTTTTAATTTGATGTAATCAAAATTTTCTATTTTGTGATCAATAATAGTCTCTAGTTCTCCCTTGGACACAAACTCCTTCCTCCTCCACAAGTCTGAGAGGTAAACCATCCCATGTTCCTCCAATTTATTAATGATTTCATTCTTTATGCCTAAATCTTGGACCCATTTTGATCTTATCTTAGTATGTGGTATTAGATGTGGGTCCATGCCTTGTTTCTGCCATACAAATTTCAAGTTTTCCCAGCACTTTTTGCCAAATAATGAATTCTTATCCCAAAAGTTGGGATCTTTGGGTTTGTCAAACACTAGATTGCTATTTTTATTCACTATTTTGCCCTGTGAACCTAACCTATGCCACTGATCAACTAGTCTATTTCTTAGCCAATACCAAATGGTTTTGGTGACTGTTGCTTTATAATATAGTTCTAGATCAGGTATAGCTAGACCACCTTCATTTATTTATTTTTTTTTTTTCATTACTTCCCTTGAAATTCTTGACTTTTTGTTGTTTCATATGAATTCTGTTGTTATTTTTTCTAGATCATTAAAATAGTTTCTTGGGAGTCTGATGGGTATAGCACTAAATAAATTGATTAGTTTAGGGATTATTGTCATATTGATTATATTCGCTCGGCCTATCCAAGAGCACTGAATGTCTTTCCAGTTATTTAAATCTGACTTTATTTTTGAGGCAAGTGTTTTGTAATTTTTCTCATATAATTCCTGACTTTTCTTTGGTAGATGGATTCCCAAATACTTTATACTCTCAACATTTGTTTGGATGGAATTTCTCTTTGTATCTCTTGCTGTTGCATTTTGTTGGTGATATGTAAAAATGCTGAGGATTTATGTGGATTTATTTTGTATCCTGCAACTTTGCTAAAATTCTGAATCGTTTCCTGAAACTTTGCTAAAATTCTAAATTATTTCTAATTGCTTTTTAGCAGAGTCTTTGGGGTTCTCTCAATATCCCATCATGTCATCTGCAAAGAGTGATAATTTAATTTCCTCATTTCCTACACTAATTCTTTGAATCTCTTTCTCGGCTCTTATTGCAGAGGCTAGAATTTCTAGTATTATATTGAATAGTAATGGTGATAATGGGCAACCTTGATCTTACAGGGAAAGGTTCTAGTTTATCGCCATTACATATGATGTTTATTGAAGGTTTTAAATATATGCTCATTATTATTTTAAGGAATAGTCCATTTATTCCTATATTCTCAAGTGTTTTTACTAGGAATGGATGTTGGATTTTATCAAATGCTTTTTCTGCATCTATTGAGATGATCGTATGGCTTTTATTAATTTGATTATTAATATGGTCAATTATACTAATAGTTTTCCTAATATTAAACCAGGCCTGCATTCCTGGTATAAATCCCACTTGGTCATAGTGTATTATCCTGGAGATGATTTTCTGAAGTCTTTTTGCTAATATCTTATTTAAGATTTTAGCATCAATGTTCATTAAGGAAATTGGTCTATAATTTTCTTTTTCAGTTTTCAGCCTACCTGGTTAAGTATCAGTACCATGTCTGTGTCATAAAAGGAATTTGGTAGGACTTCTTCAATCCCTATTTTTTTCAAATAGTTTATATTGCATTGGAGTTAGTTGTTCTTTAAATGTTTGGTAGAATTCACATGTGAATCCATGTGGTCCTGGAGATTTTTTCTTAGGGAGGTGGTTAATAGCTTGGTATATTTCTTTTTCTGAGATGAGACCATTTAGACTACTTACTTCTTCCTCTGTTAATCTGGGCAAGCTACATTTTTGAAGGCATTCTTCCATTTCATTTAAGTTATCAAATTTATTGGCATAAAGTTGAGCAAAGTAGCTCCTAACTGTTGTTCTAATTTCCTCTTCATTAGTGGTGAGTTCACCCTTTTCATTTTCAAGACTAACAATTTCCTTTTTCTCTTTCCTTTTTTTAATCAGATTTACTAATGGTTTGTCTATTTTGTTGTTTTTTTTCATAGAACCAACTCTTAGTTTTATTAATTAATTCAATAGTTTTTTTTTTTTACTTACAATTTTATTAATCTCACCTTTTATTTTTTGAATTTCAAGTTTTGTGTTTGGGAGGTTTTAATTTGTTCCTTTTCTAGTAATTATAGTTGTAAGCCCAATTCGTTGGCCCTCTCTTTCTCTATGTTATGCAAGTAGGCCTGTAGAGATATAAAACTTCCCCTTATTACTTCTTTGGCTGTATCCCACACATTTGGTATGATGTCTCATTATTGTCATTTTCTTGGGTGAAGTTATTTATTATGTCTATGATTTGCTGTTTTACCCAATCATTCTTTAGTATAAGATTATTTAGTTTCCAATTATTTTTTGGTCTATTTTCCCCTGGCTTTTTGTTAAATGTAATTTTGATTGCATTGTGATCTGAAAAGGATGCATTTACTATTTCTGCCTTACTGCATTTGATTTTGAGGTTTTTATGCCCTAGTATATGATCAATTTTTGTATAGGTTCCATGAACTGCTGAGAAAAAAGTATACTCCTTTCTGTCTCCATTTAGCTTTCGCCAAAGATGTATCATATCAAACTTTTCTAGGATTCTATTTACCTCTTTGACTTCTTTTAAGCCCTTAAACCTTTTTTATGATATAATTTCCTTTCCACCTCTAGTTTCTAGGACAAATTATACATACATTCTTTACATATTTTTATGGCAGAAATATAGTTCTCAAGATTTCTTTTTACCTTTTTAGAAATCTCTTGAGTTCTGTATTTGAAGATCAAACATTTTATGTACGTCTGGTTTTTTCATCAAAAATAGATGGAATTCATTTGTTTCGTTAAATGTCCATCTTCTTCCCTGGAAAAGGATGCTCATTTTTGCTGGGTAAGTTATTCTTGGCTGTATACCAAGTTCCTTAGCCTTCCAGAATATCATATTCCAGGCCCTTTGTTCTTTTAATGTGGGTCCTGCTAGATCATGGGTTATCCTTATTGTGGCTCCTCCATATCTGAATTGTTTTTTTTTCTAGCAGCTTCCAATATTTTTTCTTTCACCTGATGGTTCTTGAACTTGGCCACTATATTTCTTGGCGTTTTGATTTTAGGGTTCCTTTCAGTAGGCGATCGGCGAATTTTTTCAATGTCTATTTTACCTTCTGTTTCCAAAACATCAGGGCAGTTCTCTTTGATGATTTCCTCGAAAATAGTGTTCAAGCTCTTTTTTTCCTCACATTTTTCAGGGAATCTGATTATTCTCAAATTGTCTCTCCTGGATCTGTTTTCCATGTCTGTTGTCTTTCTAATAAGGTACTTGACGTTCTTTTCAATTGTTTCATTTCTCTGGTTTTGCTTGACTACCTCTTGGTTTCTCCTTGAGTCATTCATTTCTATTTGTTCAAATCTAATTTTCAACGATGTATTTTCTTCACTTTTTTTTTTTTTTATATCTTTTTGTAATTGTCCAATTGAGTTTTTATCTTCTATGGAATTTTTTTCCATTTTATCCATTTTATTTTTTAGAGAGCTGATTTCTTTATCCAGCTCACTAATCCTGTTTTCCTTGGAGTTGTTTATCTTTTCTAATTCACTAATTTTATTTCTCAATGATTTGATCTCTTTATCCACTCTGGATAACTTCTCCAGGCTCTCTTTCCAAGCTTCCATTTCCTTTTCCTATTTCTCTTCTAGCTCTCTTGTGAGAGCCTTTTTGATTTCCTCTATGAGATTCTTTTGTATTGAGGAGCAGATCATATCCCCCTTAGGGGGGGACAGTCTGTTTTTAGTCTCCTCAGTATTTGAAGTCTGCTCTCTCTTCATACAGAAGCTGTCAATGATTAGAGCCCTTTTAAATTTTTTGGTCATTTTGTCAAGACCAGAATGGAAGAAAACAAATTGACAAGAGAAACTATTGATCTGTTTTGGGTGTGATGGGGCTGGATGGTGTTAATGGGCTTCCTATACAGACTGGTGGTAGGGCAAGAGAGAGCCACTAACAGGACAGTGATGGCTGCACTGCATCTGCGCTCTGAGGCTCTGAGAACTCCGAGTCACTCCAGGTGGGGGTTGGAGGTGGCCGGTTACTGAGGGATGCTAGCTTTCCGGGGTTTTAATCTTCACCTCTGGTGTTTACTCCCTCTCCGTTGCTCCTGGCTTGCTGTCAAGACATAATATCCACACTGGGGTAAAAGCCTTTTTACAGAAATGTCAGAGATAGTACCCCTCCCCCCTGGGGTCTGAGCTGTGTGAGCTGTCTGTCTTGCTCTGGCTTTCCTGCCCTCAGTCTGAGCCCAGTCTGTTCGGCCCTCCCCCTAGCAAACATAGACATTCTCTGGCGAATTTCAAGAATTCTGTTGGTGATTATTTTTGGGTTTCTTTTCCAGTCAAGCATTAACTCTGAGGCTTGTCATGAAGTAAGTCCTGAGAGAAAACATGGAGCTCAAGCAGCTGTCTGCCTTCACACAGCCATCTTGGCCAGAAGTCTGGGAAAAGTCTTTACAGCAGTGCTTCTGATAAAGGTCTCATTTCTAAGGTACATAAAGAATGGTTTCAAATTTATAAGAATATATGTCATTTCCCTGTTGAAAATGGTCAAAGGATATGAACAGACAACTTTCAGATGATGACTGTAAAGCCATATGTAGTCACCTGAAAAAAATGCTGTAAATCACTATTGATTATAGAAATAAAAATTAAAACAATTGTGTGGCACCACCTCACATCTCTCAGATAGGCTAAGATAAGAGGAAAGAACAATGATATGTATTAGAGGGGCTGTGAGAAAACTGAGACACTAATACATTGTTGGTGGAGTTGTGAAATGATCCAACCATTCTGGAAAGAAATTTGGAACTATGCTCAAAGAGTTTTTAAACACACTCTTTGACCCAGTAGTGACATTCCTATTTCTGCATGCTAACAAAATCATGAAGAAGGGAAAAGAACCCATATGTGCAAAAATATTTGTAGCAACCCTTTTTGTGGTAACAAAGAACTGAAAAGTTAGTAGGTGTCTATCAGTTGCAGAATGACTGAATAATAAGTTGTGGTATATGAAGATAATGTAATATTATTGTTCTATAAAAATGATGAAGAAGCTGATTTTAGATAAAACTAAAGGGATTTACATGCAGTGGTGCTGAGTGAAACAAGCAGAATCAGGAAGACACAGTATAAAATAACAGCAAGAATGTGCGATGATTAACTATGAAATATTTGGTTCTTCTCAGTGGTTCAATGATCCAAAGTAATCTCAGTAGGGTTTGGATAAGAAAAAACATCTGCATCCAGAAAAAGAACTATGAGATTGAATGTAAATAAACACATGTTCTGTTCACTTCATTTTTATTTTTATTTTTCTTTCCCATGGTTTTTCTTTTTACTTCTGGTTTTTCTTTCCCAACATGATTCATAAAACAATGTGCATGAAAAATAAATAAAAGAAACAAAAGAAATCAATATATTAATATCTTTCAGGTATAATTGACCTTTTACTATATGATAATAACAAATTATTTTTCTTAGTAGCAGTAATTAATATGAACTAATCCTTTAACAATCTGCCTAGTTTTTTATGTAAGCAAAATGATACATTTGTAATAGTTATGACTGGGAATAGGAATGCTGCACAATAATGGAAAAGTAAATGGGTCTTATAAAAAGATCAGCAATGGCTTCATTCGTATCATGTTCATACTATAATAAGAGTAATGTCAACTCAAGCTGGATACTTTATTTTTATTTAATTAATTATTTTAGAACACAATGAAAACATTGTGCTTCAGAGGAATAAGACTAAGACATTTAGCAATCTTCCAGATCATTTAAGTATGGAAGTTCAATGGGAGGATGGGATTCCTCATGCTTTATGCTACCTAGTAACAGAACACAAGATCGAATACAAATGTAAATATATGATCCTATGGCCGAGAGAATCAGTGCTATATCCTTGCTTAATATACATTTCATTCATTTGTTAAGATAACTTCCTTTTTAAAAATATTGTTTGGTATATAAGTTTATCATTTCATTCCAATTCCATGCCTAGACTACTGGAAAGTCTGGAGCCAGGTTTGGCCCAGAATAATCTAATTAGACATTGTTTCAAAATTATTCCATATGACATATTTTCTTGATTTTGTAATCAGAATGATCACATGTTAATCATTTTAAGTGTTTTTAAATGGTTCTTTTCTTTGTCATTTTAATTAAACACATTTTCTATTTAGCTTCTAGTAAAAATAGTTTGCAATTTGATAGGAAGATATTAAAGTATTAAGCAATATATGAAGTGGTGTAAAGAGAAGCAGATTTGATGAGTCCATCCATCATGACAAGTGCATACACAGGTCACAAAAGCTGCCAATTTCTTTCAGCTCAGTAATTAAATGCACCCTCAGTATAGATTTCATATAAGAGTGTCACTTGTTCATCAGATGTCTGTTACAAGGACAGATTACATTTCAGCATCATTTCACTTGTTTTCTAAATATAGTATGCAAAAGTCATGATCCCATCCATATTTCTCTTATTTCTAAAGTAGGAATCCATTTCCTAATATGTAATATAAAATATTTGGGTTAAAAGGAAAAAAAAATATATATATACATATATATATATATATATATATCAATGTCAATCATATTCTATAGAACTGAAATATTTTAGTGCCTTACCAGGTATTTCCAATTCATATTTATTGCCTTCATTGTATTTTTGTGTAAAATAATTTGATTATTGCTAATAATTAGCATTTTATAAAGAAATAGTTTTAATTATTAGTTTCTAATTGTAATAATTATACCTGATAATTAAAGTTTCTGTATCATGTGATAAATAAAAGATAATTATGATTATAAGAACCTAAATACTTTATCTTACTTTCATCATAAGGAAATAGCTAACTAATATTTATAAAAATATGTATATTTTATCATTTTAAGATATGATCTTCTGCAACACTTATTCTTATCCTTTCATTTGATCTAATCATCAAATAAACACCAAGAAATTGATCCCTGGTTAGGTAATTTGTGAATAGGAGATACCTCAAAGAAAATAGTACATTTCTTTCCTTCCACTCTTCCTCTCTCCCTCCTTTCCTCTCTCACCTCCTTCCTTCCTTCCTTTCTTTCTTCCTTTCTTCCTTCCTTCCTTCCTTCCTTCCTTCCTTCCTTCCTTCCTTCCTTCCTTCCTTCCTTCCTTCCTTCCTTCCTTCCTTCCTTCCTTCCTTCCTCTCTCTACCCCTCCCTCTATCCTTCCCTTTTCCCCTTCCTTCTTTACACCTTCCCTTTCTTCCTTTTTTATTTCCTGCCTCACTCCCTACCCCTTTCCCTCTTCTTTCTTTGATATCTTGGGGATCAAGAAAGATTTCTTTCTTAAGGATTTTGCCTTAAACTCAAACTACTTTATGTTAGGATTATTACTAGGTGCTAAATTAGTTGTTTCATACTTAACAATTCTCTTGTTCATAGTTCATACCTTTAAAGGAGTTCAAACCTTTAAAGGAGTTTACACCTTTAAAGGAGCTCGCTTATTAGTTCTGGAAGGAGTTTCCACAAGCCCATGGAGTAACCACAATCCTATTCTCTGGGAGGATATAAGGAGCCGACATTGAGTGGGAAAGTTAGAGTCTGGATTGAGTCAAGGATAGGACTTGCCAGGAAAACTTCAGGGAAGCTCAAGGAGATTCAGAGAGCCAGATTTCAGTGTTCTCAAGTCCAACAGATTCACAAGTCTAAAGAAAAAGCCTGCTTGTGGAATTCTGGGAGATTCATATCTAGGACTGAATTCTGGGACACCCACAATCCCACACTTTTGGAGGCAGAGTTTGATTAATTCCCACATCTACCTTGGTGCTAGCTGGAGGCTTTGGATTCAGAGGGAGCTAGAGACTGAAGCTGGCTGGAGACATTCTGACAGGAAAAGATTCAAGACTTTGAAGGACACAATATAGGATCTGGACTTTAACTCCTGACTGCATTTTGGGATTATTGAACTGAACTGAAAGTAAGGTTGCCTCTAGAAACTCCCCCAAGAAGATCTGCTCCCAGAGAAGGATTACAATCTAGAGAAAGAGAACATTACAACTTTATCTCTTATTGATTGGCTAGCAGAAGGTCCCACACCAATCCTAGTTGATTTTTTTTAGGCCCTGATTAGCTCAGAGTGAATGAAAATAAAAATTGTTCTTATATTGAATGGATACTCTGAGTATCTTCTCCCATATTTATTTCTTTCATATATTTATTTATTTCATATATTTATTTATTTGTTCATTCATTTATTTAGTCTTGGTTAAAAAGTCTATCCTTAGCCTTGTTTCTTTCTTACCCAGCCTTAATCAATGAATAGGCTTTGTCTCTGTCAAACTGAAACTTGTTAAAGATCTTACCTTAAAATGGCCAAGATCTATCTCTGCATCCTGGACCATTTTCACTCATCCTGATATTATATCTAGCTACTGGGCACAGATGATTCTGGAAGAGAAAATGATGCTGGTGAATGCCAGTGACTATGCACATCTCTCCCTCACTGTAATTCAATTTACATGCTTGTAATCACATATTATATTGCTGCATCCATCCAGGTCTGGGAGGAAGCTGGTAAATAAATAAAAAAAGTAATATCCTACCCCAGGGACAGACCCCAAAAGATTTTTCAAGTATGAGCAAAAAGCCCAGAAAAACCATAGATTCCTTCTACACAGAGAAACAGCGGGTATCCAACCCCGAGGAAGTTAACAGCAGAGAGTTAGCAGATAACAACCTAAAGGGGAATGATCCCTGCCCCCCCATCACATAACTCTCTCCTAGAAGAGACTATTAAAAAGTTAAGAGAGTTTGAAGAAAAATGGGGAAAGGAAAGGGAAGCTATGATAGAGAATAACAACGTCCTGAAATTGGAGTTGAAAAAATAAAGAATTCACAGGAGATGCAGGGAAACAAAATTTGTGAATTAGAAAAGGTTAAAAAAACACAGGAAAGTAGGATTTCTGAATTGGAAAAGATAAAAAAGTCTCAAGAAAATAGAATTTCTGAATTGGAAAAAGAAAATAATTCTCAAAAAATTTAGGGAAATGGAAAAAAATTCAATAGAGCAAAATAATTCATTTAAAAACGAAATTGGGCATTTACAAAAAGAACTAAAAACTGTGAAAGAAGAAAATAACTCCTTAAAAGTCAGGATGGAACAAATAGAAATGAATGATTCACAGAGAACCCAAGAATCAGTCAAACAAAAAAATGAGAAGCTGGAGAACAACGTCAAATACTTACTGGGAGAATCTATAGACCTGGAAAATAGATCTAGGAGACATAATCTGCGGATCATTGGACTTCCCGAAAACTATGACCAAAAAAAGAGCCTAGATTCGATTTTACAGGAAATTATCAAAGAGAACTGTCCAGAGATAATAGAAACAGAGGGGAAAGTAGATGTAGAAAGAATTCATCAAACGCCTTCTGAAATAGACCCTAAAAAAAGAACACCACGGAATATTGTGGCTAAGCTGCAGAATTATCACACGAAGGAGAAAATCCTGCAAGCATCTAGAAAAAAAAACAATTTAAATACCAAGGTGCCACAATAAGGGTCACCCAAGATCTGGCTGCCTCCACATTAAAAGATAGAAGGGCCTGGAACCTGATATTCCGAAAGGCAAAAGATCAAGGACTGCAACCAAGAATGAACTACCCAGCTAAGTTTAGCATCTTTTTCCATGGAAGAAGATGGTCATTCAATGAAATAGAGGAATTCTATATATTTCTAAGAAAAAAAGCCAGACTCAAACAAAAAATTTGATCTACATCCACAAGACTGAAGAGAAACAGAAAAAGGTACACAGAACCCTTGAGAACTGTAACTCTGTTGTGGGTATATAAAAAGTACTCATGGGTAATTTGATTTTACTGATATAAAAGAAAAAAAGGGGGGTGTAGTAAAGGGAAGGAGGTCGTTTCAGAAAAAGGGGAAGGAATGATAAAAAGAGGGAAACTACATCCCAGGAAGAGGCATAGAAAATACACCATATGTGAGGGAATTTAGTGAGGGGGAGAATCATTGTGTGAATCTTACTCTCATCAGAAGAGGCTCAAAGAGTAAATAATTGACTTATTTGTTTTTCAGAGAATTTTCTCTCACCTCATTAAAAGGGGAGAGAGGAAAAGAGAAAAGGAAAAGGAGAAAAAGTGAAGGGACTTGGAGGGAGGGGGGAAAGATACTAAAAAAAGAAAGGGCTGCGCTTCACAAGGGGGGGTCTGTAAATTAAGTATCGGGGAGGGGGATCAGGGGGGTCAAGGGAAAAAGCATAATCTGGGGATAATATGATGGCAGGAAATACAGATTTAGTAATTTTAACTGTAAATGTGAATGGGATGAACGCTCCCATCAAACGGAGACGGATAGCAGATTGGATCAAAAATCAGAACCCTACAATATGTTGTCTGCAGGAAACACACTTAAAGCAGGGAGATACATACAGAGTAAAGGTAAAAGGTTGGAACAGAGCCTATTATGCTTCAGGTAAAGCCAAAAAAGCAGGGGTAGCTATCCTTATCTCAGATCAAGCAAAAGCAGAACTTGATCTAGTTAAAAAAGATAAGGAAGGAAACTATATCCTGCTGAAAGGTAGCATAAATAATGAAGCCATATCAATACTAAACATATATGCACCAAGTGGTATAGCATCTAACTTTCTAAAGGAAAAGTTAAGAGAATTGCAAGAAGAAATAGACAGTAAAATTATAATAGTGGGAGATCTCAACCTTGCCCTTTCAGATTTAGACAAATCAAACCACAAAACAAATAAGAAAGAAATTTAAAAAGTAAATAGAACATTAGAAAAACTAGGTATGATAGAACTTTGGAGAAAACTGAATGGCAATAGAAAGGAATATACTTTCTTCTCAGCAGTTCATGGATCCTATACAAAAACAGACCATATATTAGGATATAAAGATCTCAAAATTAAATGTAGGAAGGCAGAAATAATAAATGCCTTCTTCTCAGATCACAATGCAATAAAAGCTACATTCAGTGAAAAGTTAGGGGTAAATAGACCAAAAAGTAGTTGGAAAATGAACAATCTCATCTTAATGAATGACTGGGTGAAAGAGCAAATTATAGAAACAATTAACAATTTCACCCAAGATAATGACAATGATGAGACATCATACCAAAATCTGTGGGATGCAGCAGAGGAAATTTTATATCTTTAGAGGCTTATTTGAAGAAAATAGAGAAAGAGAAAATTAACAAATTGGGCTTACAACTTAAAAAGCTAGAAAAAGGCCAAATTAAAAACCCCCAACCAAAAATTAAACTTAAAATACAAAAATTAAAAGGAGAAATCAATAATATTGAAAGTAAAAAAACTATTGAATTAATAAATAAAACCAAGAGTTGGTTTTATGAAAAAGCCAATAAAATAGATAAACCTTTGATAAATCTGATCAGAAAAAAGAAAGAGGAAAATCAAATTGTTAGTCTTACAAATGAAAAGGGGGATCTTTCCACCAATGAAGAGGAAATTAGAGAAATAATGAGTTATTTTGCCCAACTTTATGCCAATAAATTTGATAACTTAAGTGAAATGGATGACTTCCTCCAAAAATATAGGCTCCCTAGATTAAAAGAGGAGGAGATAAATTGCTTAAGTAGTCCCATTTCAGAAAAAGAAATAGAACAAGCTATTAATCAGCTCCCCAGGAAAAAATCCCCAGGACCAGATGGATTCACATGTGAATTCTACCAAATATTTAAAGAACAATTAGCCCCAATGCTACATAAACTATTTGAAAAAATAGGCGATGAAGGAGTCCTACCAAACACCTTTTATGTCACAGACATGGTACTGATAGCTAAACCAGGTCGATCAAAAACTGAGAAAGAAAATTATAGACCAATTTCCTTATTGAATATTGATGCTAAAATCTTAAATAAGATATTAGCAAAAAGACTTCAGAAAATCATTTCCAGGATAATACACTATGATCAAGTAGGATTTATTCCAAGAATGCAGGGCTGCTTTAATATTAGGAAAACTATTAATATAATTGACCATATTAATAATCAAATTCATAAGAACCATATGATCATCTCAATAGATGCAGAAAAAGCATTTGACAAAATCCAACATCCATTCCTACTAAAAACTCTTGAGAGTATAGGAATAAATGGACTATTCCTTAGAATAATCAGGAGCATATATTTAAGACCGTCAGTAAGCATAATATGCAATAGAAATAAACTGCAACCTTTCCCAGTAAGATCAGGAGTGAAACAAGGTTGCCCACTATCACCATTACTATTCAATATAGTACTAGAAACGCTAGCCTCGGCAATAAGAGCCGAGAAAGAGATTTAAGGAATTAGAGTAGGAAATGAGGAAATCAAACTATCACTTTATGCAGATGACATGATGGTATACTTAGCTATTAGAAATAATTCAAAATTTCAGCAAAATGGCAGGATACAAAATAAATCCACATAAATCCTCAGCATTTTTATATATCACTAACACAATCCAACAGCAAGAGATACAAAGAGAAATTCCATTCAAAATAACAGTCGATAGTATCAAATATTTGGGAATATGTCTACCAAAGGAGAGTCAGGAATTATATGAGCAAAATTACAAAACACTTGCCACAAAAATAAAGTCAGATTTAAATAATTGGAAAGACATTCAGTGCTCTTGGATAGGCCGAGCGAATATAATAAAGATGACAATACTCCCCAAACTAATCTATTTATTTAGTGCTATACCAATCAGACTCCCAAGAAACTATTTCAATGACCTAGGAAAAATAACAACAAAATTCATATGGAAGAATAAAAGGTCGAGAATTGCAAGGGAACTAATTGAAAAAAAACTCAGAGGAAGGTGGTCTAAGTGTACCTGATCTAAAACTATATTATATAGCAGCAGTCACCAAAACTATTTGGTACTGGCTAAGAAATAGAACTACGGGTAGATCAGTGTAACAGATTAGATACAAAGGAC
The DNA here is from genome assembly GCF_048593235.1 of Sminthopsis crassicaudata. Lineage (NCBI taxonomy): Eukaryota > Metazoa > Chordata > Mammalia > Dasyuromorphia > Dasyuridae > Sminthopsis > Sminthopsis crassicaudata. The sequence continues at coordinate 181,059,440 of NC_133621.1, forward strand.
AAAAAAGGGTACATCTATAGCAATCTAATCTTTGACAAACCCAAAGATACCAACATTAGTGATAAAAATTCATTATTTGGAAAAAAACTGTTGGGAAAACTGGAAATTAATATGGCAGAAATTAGATATGGATCAACACTTAACACCATATACTAAGATAAGATCAAAATGGGTCCAAGATTTAGGCATAAAGAGTGAGATAATAAATAGATTAGAGGAACAGAGGGTAGTCCATCTCTCAGACCTGTGGAGGAGGAAGGAATTTATGACCAGAGGAGAACTAGAGATCATCAGTGATAACAAAATAGAAGATTTTGATTATATCAAAGTAAAAAGTTTCTGTACAAACAATACTAATGCAAACAAGATTAGAAGGGACGTAACAAATTGGGAAAATATTTTTAAAAACAAAGGTTCTGACAAAGGTCTCATTTCCAAAATATATAGAGAAATGACCCTAATTTATAAGAAACCAAACCATTCTCCAATTGATAAATGGTCAAAGGATATGAACAGACAATTCTCAGATGAAGAAATTGAAACTATATCCACTCATATGAAAGAGTGTTCCAAATCGGTACTGATCAGAGAAATGCAAATTAAGACAACTCTGAGATACCACTACACACCTGTCAGATTGGCTAAGATGACAGGAACAAATAATGATGAATGTTGGAGGGGAGGTGGGAAAACTTGGACACTAATACATTGCTGGTGGGGTTGTGAAAGAATCCAGCCATTCTGGAGAGCAATTTGGAACTATGCCCAAAAAGTTATCAAACTGTGCATACCCTTTGACCCAGCAGTACTACTACTGGGATTATATCCCAAAGAAATACTAAAGAGCGGAAAGAGACCTGTATGTGCCAAAATGTTTGTGGCAGCTCTTTTTGTTGTAGCTAGAAACTGGAAGATGAATGGATGTCCATCAGTTGGAGAATGGTTGGGTAAATTATGGTATATGAAGGTTATGGAATATTATTGCTCTGTAAGAAATGACCAGCAGGAGGAATACAGAGAGGCTTGGAGAGACTTACATCAACTGATGCTGAGTGAAATGAGCAGAACCAGAAGATCACTGTACACTTCAACAACAATACTGTATGAGGATATATTCTGATGGAAGTGGAAATCTTCAACATAAAGAAGAGCCAACTCACTTCCAGTTGATCAATGATGGACAGAGGTAGCTACACCCAGAGAAGAAACACTGGGAAGTGAATGTAAATTGTTAGCACTAATATCTGTCTGCCCAAGTTACATGTACTTTTGGTATCTAATGCTTATTGTGCAACAAGAAAATGGCATTTACACACATGTATTGTATCTAGGTTATATTGTAACACATGTAAAATGTAAAATGTATTGGATTGCCTGTCATCGGGGGGAGGGAGTGGAGGGAGGGGGGGATAATTTGGAAAAATGAATACAAGGGATAATATTATAAAAATATATATAATAATAAAAAAAGAAAAAAAAAAGGATTGAAATCTTGCTCTACAGACTTGTTGTTAGCACATGGACAAATCTGTTTGCCTCTCTTAGAACCTCAATTTCTTTTATTTAAATGAGTTTGGTAATACATATGTCACTTACCTCACAGGCTTGTCTCCAGTGAAATGTTTTAGAAACTTCCAGCACAAAGAAATGTAAATTAATGTTAAAATAATAAATATAAGATAACATAGTTAATTCTAGTTAATCTAAATGTGAGGCAACAGGGCTTCTTTCTTAACTATGATCATTATTCTAACTACTTACTTACTGCTGCCATAATGAAATAAAGTAAATATGTTCAGTTGCATTCTACTAAGGCTTCCTCCACATAAGTATCAAGCAAACATTCTCTAATCTCTAGCCTCCATGCAGACTCCTTCTCTAGTAAAAAGTATTGGAAAAATGTTTGCTTTAAAGATACCTTTTGACTTCTGGCAAAGATGGCAGCATGAAGGCAGACAGCTGCTTGAGCTCCGCGTTTTCTCTCAGGACTTACTTCATGACAAGCCTCAGAGTTAATGCTTGACCGAAAAAAAAAAAACAAACCCACAAATAATCACCAACAGAAGACATCCTTGAAATTCGCCAGAGAAGGTCTGTGTTTGCTAGGGGGAGGGCCGAACAGACTGGGCTCAGACTGAGGGCAGGCAGCCAGAGCAAGGCAGGCAGCTCACACAGCTCAGACCAGACAGGGGAGGGGTAAGATCTCTGCCTTTTCTGTGAAAAAGACTTTTACCCCAGTGCAGATACTCAGTCTCGGCTGCAAGCCAGGAGCAAGGGAGAAAGTGTAAACACTGGAGGTAAAGAATAAAACCCCAGAAAGCTGGTGTCTCTGGGACCCAGCCACGCCCACCCCTACCCCTACCCAGAGTAACTCAGGGCATTCTTAGAATCTCAGAGCGCAGAGGCAGCACAGCCATCACTGTCCTATTAGTTCCTCAATACTGTCTCCCTCAGTCTATAGAGGATGCTCATTAACATCATCCAGCCCCATCCCCCCCCAAACAGACCAATTGTTTCTCTTGTCAATTTGTTTTCTTCTATTCCCGCTCTGACAAAATGAACAAGAAAATTTAAAAGGGCTCTAACCATTGACAGCTTCTGTGGGGAGAGAGAGCAGACTTCAAATACTGAGGAGACTAAAAACAGACTATCCTCATAGGAATCCCCAAAGGGGGATATGATCTTCTCCTCAATGCAAAAGACTCTCATAGAGGAAATCAAAAAGTCTCTCAGAAGAGAACTAGAAGAGAAATGGGAAAAGGAAAGGGAAGCTTGTCAAGAGAGCCTGGAGAAATCATTCCACGTATTTAAAGACAGAGTGGGTAAAGAAAACAAATCATTGAGAAATAAAATTAGTGAATTAGAAAAGATAAACAACTCCAAGGAAAACAGGATAAGTAAGCTGGAAAAAGAAAACAGATTTTTTAAAAATAAAATGGATAAAATGGAAAAAAAATTCCATAGAAGATAAAAACTCAATTGGACAATTACAAAAAGATAGAAAAAAAAAGTGAGGGAAGAAAACACATCATTGAAAATTAGACTTGAACAAGTAGAAATGAATGACTCAAGGAGAAACCAAGAAGTAGTCAAGCAAAACCAGAAAAATGAAACACTTGAAAAGAATGTCAAGTACCAACAGATCTGGAAAACCGATCCAGGAAAGACAATTTGAGAATAATCGGACTCCCTGAAAAAATGTGAGGAAAAAAAGAGCCTAGACACTATTTTCCAGGAAATTATAAAAGAGAACTGCCCGGACGTTTTGGAAACAGAGGGTAAAATACACATAGAAAAAATTCATCGTTCACCTACTGAAAGGGACAACAAAATCAAAACACCAAGAAATAAACTGGCCAAGTTCACGAACCATCAGACAAAGGAAAAAATACTGGAAGCTACTAGAAAAAAGCAATTCAGATATGGAGGAGTCACAATAAGGATAATCCAGGATCTAGCAGCATCCACATTAAAAGAATGAAGGGCCTGGAATATGATATTCCAAAAGGCTAAGGAACTTGGTATGCAGCCAAGAATAACTTACCCAGCAAAAATGAGCATCCTTTTCCAGGGAAGAAGATGGACATTTAACGAAACAAATGAATTCCATCTATTGTTGATGAAAAAACCAGATATAAACAAAATGTTTGATCTGCAAATACAGAACTCAAGAGATTTCTAAAAAGGTAAAAAGAAATCTTGAGAACTATATTTCTGCCATAAAGATATATAAAGAACACATGTATAAATTGTCCTAGAAACTAGAGGTGGAAAGGAAATTATATAATAAAAAAGGGTAAAGTGGTGGTACTACATGTCATGAAGAGGCAAAGGTAACCTATTATATCTGAGAGAAAGATAGGAGGGGGATGAACATAGTGCGTATCAATAGACATATTCAATTTATGGTGAAACTTCTTCCACTTCATTGAAAAGTGAGAGGGAAGGAGTAAACTAAGGGGTAGAAAATACAGAAATTGTGAGGAAAAGGGGCAAAATAGGGGGAGGAATTTTAAGGTGTGGGAGGGATACTAAAAAGGGAGGGCTGTAAAAACAAGTGGTGTTCACAAGTTTAATACTGGGGAGGGGGGTAAGAGGGAAGGAAAGGAGAAAAGCATAAGCAGAGGTTAACAAGATGGCACGCAATATAGAATTAGTCATTCTAACAATAAATGTGAATGGATAAACAGCCTCATAAAGAGGAAGCATTTAGCAGACTGGATTAAAAGCCAGAATTCTACTATATATTGTTTACAGGAAACACACTTGAAACAGGGTGATATATTCAAAATAAAAGTAATAGGATGGAGCAAAATCTGCTATCCTTCAAGTGAAGCCAAAAAAGCAGAGGTAGCCATCCTCATCTCAGATCAAGCAAAAACAAAAATTGATCTAATTAAAAGAGAAAAGGAAGAGCATTACATCCTGCTAAACGGTAGCATCAATAATGAAGCAGTATCAATATTAAACATATACGCACCAAGTGGTGCAGCATCTAAATTCTTAAAAGAGAAATTAAGAGAGCTGCAAAAAGAAATAGACAGCAAAACTATAATAGTGGGAGATCTCAACCTTGCACTCTCAGAATTAGATATATCAAACCAAAAGATAAATAAGAAAGAAGTCAAAGAGGTAAATAGAATCCTAGAAAAGTTTGATATGATACATCTTTGGCAAAAGCTAAAGGGAGACAAAAAGGGAGTACACTTTTTTCTCAGCAGTTCATGGAACCTATACAAAAATTGATCATATACTAGGACATAAAAACCTCAAACCCAAATGCAGTAAGGCAGAAATAGTAAATGCATCCTTTTCAGACCACAATGCAATCAAAATTACATTTAATAAAAAGCCAGGGGAAAATAGACCAAAAAATAATTGGAAACTAAATAATCTTATACTAAAGAATGATTGGGTAAAACAGCAAATTATAGACATAATTAATAATTTCACCTAAGAAAATGACAATAATGAGACATCATACCAAAATGTGTGGGATACAGCCAAAGAAGTAATAAGGGGAAGTTTTATATCTCTACAGGCCTACTTGCATAAAATAGAGAAAGAGAGGGTCAGCGAATTGGGCTTACAACTAAAATTGCTAAAAAATGAACAAATTAAAAACCCCCAGACAAACACGAAACTTGAAATTCTAAAAATAAAAGATGAGATTAATAAAATTGAAAGTAAAAAAACTATTGAATTAATTAATAAAACTAAGAGTTGATTCTATGAAAAAACCAACAAAATAGACAAACCCTTAGTAAACCTGATTAAAAAAAGAAAAAGAAAAAGCAAATTGTTAGTATTGTAAATGAAAAGGGAGAACTCACCACTAATGAAGAGGAAATTAGAACAATAGTTAGGAGCTACTTTGCTCAACTTTATGCCAATAAATTTGATAACTTAAATGAAATGGAAGAATACCTTCAAAAATATAGCTTGCCCAGATTAACAGAAGAAGTAAGTAGTCTAAACAGTCCCATTTCAGAAAAAGAAATAGGACAAGCTATTAACCACCTCCCTAAGAAAAAATCCCCAAGACCAGATGGATTTTCATGTGAATTCTACCAATCATTTAAAGAACAACTAACTCCAATGCTATATAAACTATTTTTAAAAAATAGGGATTGAAGAAGTCCTACCAAATTCCTTCTATGACACAGACATGGTACTGATACTTAACCAGGTAGGCTGAAAATTGAAAAAGAAAACTATTGACCAATTTTCTTAATGAATATTGATGCTAAAATCTTAAATAAGATATTAGCAAATAGACTTCAGAAAATCATCCCCAGGATAATACATTATGACCAAGTGGGATTTATACCAGGAATGCAGGGCTGGTTTAATATTAGGAAAACTATTAGTATAATTGACCATATTAATAATCAAATTCATAAGAACCATATGATCATCTCAATAGATGCAGAAAAAGCATTTGATAAAATCCAACATTCATTCCTACTAAAAACGCTTGAAAGTATAGGAATAAATGGACTATTCCTTAGAATAATCAGGAGCATATATTTAAGACCATCAGTAAGCATAATATGCAATAGAAATAAACTGCAACCTTTCCCAGTAAGATCAGGAGTGAAATAAGGTTGCCCACTATCACCATTACTATTCAATATAGTACTAGAAACTCTAGCCTCTGCAATAAGAGCCGAGAAAGAGATTCAAGGAATTAGAATAGGAAATGAGGAAATCAAATGATCACTTTTCTCAGATGACATGATGGTATACTTAGAGAACCCCAAAGACTCTGCTAAAAAGCTATTAGAAATAATTCAGAATTTCAGCAAAGTGGCAGGATACAAAATAAATCCACATAAATCCTCAGCATTTTTATATATCACCAACAAAATGCAACAGCAAGAGATACAAAGAGAAATTCCATTCCAAACAAATGTTGAGAGTATAAAGTATTTGGGAATCCATCTACCAAAGAAAAGTCAGGAATTATATGAGAAAAATTACAAAACACTTGCCACAAAAATAAAGGCAGATTTAAATAATTGGAAAGACATTCAGTGCTCTTGGATAGGCTGAGCAATTATAATAAACATGACAATACTCCCCAAACTAATCTATTTATTTAGTGCTATACCAATCAGACTCCCAAGAAACTATTTTAATGACCTAGAAAAAATAACAACAAAATTCATATGGAAGAATAAAAGGTCGAGAATTGCAAGGGAACTAATGAAAAAAAAGTTAGAGGAAGGTGGTCTAAATGTACCTGATCTAAAGCAATATTATATAGCAGCAGTCACCAAAACCATTTGGTATTGGCTAAGAAATAGACTAGTTGATCAGTGGCATAGGTTAGGTTCACAGGGCAAGATAGTGAATAAAAATAGTAATCTAATCTTTGACAAACCCAAAGATCCCAAATTTTGGGATAAGAATTCATTATTTGACAAAAACTGCTGGGAAAACTGGAAATTAGTATGGCAGAAACTAGGCATGGACCCACATTTAACACCACATACTAAGATTAGATCAAAATGGGTCCAAGATTTAGGCATAAAGAACAAAATCATAAATAAATTGGAGGAACATGGGATGGTTTACCTCTCAGACTTGTGGAGGAGGAAGGAGTTTGTGTCCAAGGGAGAACTAGAGACCATTATTGATCACAAAATAGAACATTTTGATTACACCAAATTAAAAAGTTTCTGCACAAACAAAACTAATGCAAACAAGATTAGAAGGGAAGTAACAAATTGGGAAAACATTTTTACAGTTAAAGGTTCTGATAAAGGCCTCATTTCCAAAATATACAGAGAATTGACTTTAATTTATAAGAAATCAAGCCATTCTCCAATTGATAAATGGTCAAAGGATATGAACAGACAATTTTCAGATGATGAAATTAAAACTATTTCCACTCATATGAAAGAGTGTTCCAAATCACTATTGATCAGAGAAATGCAAATTAAGACATCTCTGAGGTATCATTACACACCTCTCAGATTGGCTAAGATGACAGGAACAAATAAGGATGAATGTTGGAGGGGATGTGGGAAAACTGGGACACTGATGCATTGTTGGTGGAGTTGTGAAAGAATCCAACCATTCTGGAGAGTAATCTGGAATTATGCCCAAAAAGTTATCAAAATGTGCATACCCTTTGCCCCAGCCATACTACTACTGGGCTTATACCCCAAGGAACTACTAAAGAAGGAAAAGGGACCTGTATGTGCCAAAATGTTTGTGGCAGCCCTTTTCATAGTGGCTAGAAGCTGGAAGATCAATGGATGTCCATCAATTGGAGAATGGTTGGGTAAATTATGGTATATGAATGCTATGGAATATTATTGTTCTGCAAGAAATGACCAACAGGAGGAATACAGAGAGGCTTGGAGAAAGTTACATGAACTGATGCTGAGTGAAATGAGCAGAACTAGGAGATAATTATACACTTCAACAGTGATACTGTATAATGATGTATTCTGATGGAAGTGGATATCTTCAACATAGAGAAGATATAATCCAGTTCCAATTGATCAATGATGAACAGAATCAGCTATACCCAGAGAAGAAACACTTGGAAACAAGTGTAAACTGTTTGCATTTTTTTGTTTTTCTTCCCAGGTTATTTTTACCTTCTGAATCCAATTCTTCCTTTGCAACAACAACAGCAACAACAACAACAACAAAATTCAATTCTGCACACATATATTGTATTTAGGATATACTACAACACATTTAATATGTATGGGAATGCGTGCCATCTAGGGGAGGGGATGGAGGGAAGGAGGGGAAAATTCGGAACAGAAGGGAGTACAAGGGATAATGTTGTAAAAAATTACCTATGCATATGTACTGTCAAAAATGTTATAATTATAAAATTAATAAAAAAATTAAAAAACATAATTGGGAAAATTTTTATTAAAATAAATAAAATACAATAAATAATAAAAAAAGAATCAGTCAAAGAAAATGAAAAAAATGGAAGAAAATGTGAAATGCCTCACTGGAAAACCAGCCAACTTGGAAAATATATCCAGAAGAGACAAATTTAAAATTGTTATAAAATGTTTAAAATTGTGTCTGAAGTCCATGACCAAAAAAATTCTGAATAGCATTCTACAAGAGGTCATGAAGGAATACTGCCCTAATAATCTAAAAACAGATGTGGAAATACTCTTTGAAAGAATCCAGTTGGGAACTACAATCTCACATGAAAAAATACTGTAAGCTGCCACACAAAAATAATTCAGATATCAAGAAGCAACAGTCTGGATTACCCAGGATCTGGTAGCTTATAAAATAAAGAATTGCATGGTCTGGAATACCATATTCTGGAAGGCAAAGGATCTGGGGTTACAACCAAGAATTAACATCCCAGTGAGACTCAGCATCATCTTTCAAGGGAGGATCTTCAATGAAGTAAGAGACGTTTAATCATTTTTATTGAAAAAACTAGAACTATACAGAAACTTTAATCTATAAACAGATGACTTAAGAGAAACATAGAAAGATAAACAGAGGGAAATTATGTATTATCTAAAGATTAAATTTTTCATATCCCATATGGGAAAATGATATTTATAACTCTTAAGATCTGTATCTGTCACTGTGGCAGACAGACTGGAGCATCACATGACTGAAGGTGTGGCTATGAATGGATATGATATGATACGATGATATGATGAAATCAAAGCAAAAGACATCAATGTGTGGAAAAATGTTCTATAATTCTCATGGTCCTCTCTCTCAGTTTAGATGGCTCTCTCTCTTCATCAGTGAACAATTGGGACTGCTTTGAATCATCTCATTGTTGAAGAGAGCCATGTCCATCAGAATCGATCATTGTATAATCTTGTTGTTGCTGTGCATAATGACCTGGTTCTGCTCATTTTACTTAACATCAGGTCGTGTAAGTCTCTGCTGAATCAAAGGGTATGCACAGTGTGATAACTTTTGGAACATAATTCCAGATTGCTCTCCAGAATGGTTGGATCCATTCACAATTCCACCCACAATGTATCAATGTCCCAGTTTTTCCACGTCCCCTTCAACATTCGTCATTATCCTTTCTTGTCATCTTAACCAATCTGAGAGGTATGTAGTGGTATCTCAGGGTTGTCTTAATTTGTTTGCAAAGCACTTTGATAAATATTTTATTATTTTGTCCTTACAAGTACTTTGTGAATAATAAATATCTAATGCAGAAATTGTATTCAAGTAATTTTCACAATGTTATGCACTCTTTCTACTTTTATCTCCCTTATCTTTATTACTTCAATAACTATTAGTTTTTTTGATTTGTTGCAAATGTTCTATGTATTGTGGGCTGAAAACATACAAATTAAAGCAGAATATACTCAATATGAAATATATCCTTTGAAATGGAATAATATATTAATCAGTGAAAGAAATATGACCAACAAGCTTAGAATTAAAGCTTATATAATACATATTTAAATAATTTAATGGTTCAAGTAACAAATCATTACAATAAAAATCACTTGATAACAATGTGTTAATTTCTTAATATTTGCGGGATGCATATAAAGGAGTTGTCAGAGTAGAAAACAAGAAAGAAAAGAGATAGAAAGCACAAGAGACATCGACATAAAAACAGAACAAGAGATCCAGCATGCTACAAAACTAAAACCAAACCAAACCACAAAACTATGAAACTAATAAAATGATAATTCTCATACAAAAAAGAAATGTCTGATGATGAAAGAAAAAGATAAATACAATTTTAAAAGCATTGTGGGATGATAAAACTAATGTTTTCTTGAAAATAGGGTAGCCAAACAGTGGACTAGATAAAGTTCACAAGAAACAATAGTCAATTGCTATAGAAACCTAGTATTTGACAAAGCCAAAAATCCCAAATTTGGGGATAAGAACTCACTATTTGACAAAAGCTTCTGGGAAAATTAGAGATAAGTCTGGCAGAAATTAGGCATTGATACACACCTGACACCTTATACCAAGATAAAGTCAAATGGGTTCATAATTTAGATATAAAGAATGATGTTATAACAAAATTAGAAAAACAAATAATAGTTTACCTCTCAGAGATCTGTAGAGAAGGAAGGAATTTGTGGCCAAAAAAATCACTGGAATACATTATTGTATACAAAAATGGATAAATTTGATGATAATAAGTTAAAAAGTTTTTATACAAACAAAACCAATGTGGACAAGATTAGAACGGAAGCAATAAACTGGAAAAAACCTATTTACATTCAAGAATTCTGGTAAAAGGCTCATTTCTAAAATATATAGAAAATTGACTCAAATGTGTAAGAATTTCAGCTATTCTCCAATTGATAAATATTCAAACAATATGAATAATTTCCAGATGAAGAAATTGAAACAATTTCTATTCATATGAAAAGGTGCTCTAAATCATTATTGATTGAAGAAATGCACATTGAGACAACTCTGAGATGCCACTATGCACCTGTCAGATTGGCTAAGATGACAAGAAAAAATAATGATGAATGTTGGAGGGGATTTGGGGAAACTGGGACACTGATACATTGTTGGTAGAACTGTGAACGGATCCAACCATTCTGGAGAGCAATTTGGAACTATACCCAAAGGACTATCAAACTGTACATATCCTTTGATCTAGCAGTGGCTCTACTGAGCTTGTATCACAAAGCGATCATAAAGGAGATAAAGAGACCCAAATTATTTCATTTGTTTCATCATTTTAATCTATCATAATCATAATTCCAAAATCAGATGTCTTAGTTATCCCTCCCAGGTTCATGTCATCAACAAATTGTTAAGTATGCCAGTGAACCTTTATTTATAGCACTTATGAAATATTTGAACAGGACAGAGATAAGGACAGAATCTTAAGACATTTTATCTAGGCTGATATTCCATTGAATCATTATTGCAATCAATCCAGCTCAATTCAATAAATATTAAGTATCTATTATGCTTAAGGTAATGGGTTCAGAGTTGTAGTTAATATAGAAAAATAAAACTCTCAGGTGTCAAGAATTTGGCATTTTATTGTGGGTACACACAAAAGCCACAACTATTGCAGCTGCTTAATGTACTAGAATCATGGGATTTGAATTTAAATACTGCATCTGCTACATTTTATGACTGATATGCTCTTGAACAAATCACTTAACCTCTTTGGTCCTCCTTTTGTTTTACTGTAAATGTAAAATATTGGATGAGACAACTTCGAAATTCCTTTCAAATACACTTAGCTTCTCTGGAGGCAGCTCTCCTTATATTCATGTGGCAACACATTTTATTAATAATTATGTGAATTATGTGGTTTTAGATACCCACCAAGTTTGAGAGTCTTATTATACTCAAAATGACTGGAGCTTTAATTTCCTTAGATTGGCAGGAAGCAACAATATGGGTCAACTGACACTAGCTTTGACTTCTTTCAACTAAAGCATTCCAAAATTATAAATCTGGGGAAAAGTTACACACACAAATTTTAGTCCTATCCAATGTTCCTTATAAGATATATAGGTAATATCCAGCAGGCAATTGTTAAAATAGAACTGGAATTTAGGGGAGACATTAGGATTGGATATGTTTTTGAGTCATCTGCAAGAAAACAATAGAATAAATGATAAGAACTGTTAAACACAAAGTTAAGAGGCTGCAAAAAAAATATCCCCAAACAGTTCCTTGGTACATGTCCATATTAAGTGGGTAGGAAGAAGAGATTGATCTAGTAAAATAAAAAGAGCAAAGCTTCATAAAAGCAGGATCTAGTAAAAGAAAAAGAACAAGCCTTCAAAAAAAGCAGGATAACCAAGAAAGCATAGTGCTTTTTAAATTAAGGGATAAGAATGTCTAGGAGGAAGGGTGGTTACAAGTGTAAAACGATGTAAAGAAGTTGACAATGGTAGGAGCTGAGAAAAGGTCATTAGAATTAGCAAGAAAGAAATTACTTATAATGAAAAGAACAGTTTCACATGGGTCATGTCATCTGACTGTGAAAAGGTGAAAAAATTATTAAACTCAAAGAAATAGGAGATGGCAGAAAACTTTTTGAGTTTCCAGGGAACCACACATATTTTGGATTAGTAGAAAGGAGATGATAGATAAGGACTGAAGACTGAGGAAATTAGATTGGAGGTATCTCAAAATCAGCACCTGAAAAACAAAGTTCATCATCTTTCTAGGGAAATCCACCGCTATTTTTTATCTTTTTTTTTTTCTGGTTGAAAGTCTATCTCTTTTCATTCATTATTAGCACAAAATTTGTATGATATGTTATTTGAGTTTGGCATTAGATTATTTGCTTCATAAAAGTAATATCCCATTCTCTCTAGTGAACTTTTGTGAGTGGTTCTAATCCTATGGTTTAATTAGAATTGGGAAATATCTTAAAGTATTTAAACCATTTATCTCTGAGGGAAAGAATGACTGGTTGCCATCTAATTTATCCCTAATTTCTATGGGTGGGACAGAGAATTTATGAAAAGAAATAATAGAGATAGAGGTCACAATTCAAGTTACCAACTCATCACCACAAACACTATAGATTTTGAAAACTGGTATATATTTTAATTCTTTATATATGCTATCATTTCACTTCTATGTTCCTTTGTATGAAGAAGTTAATTAATCTATTTTATTTTCTTGCTATCATTTCACTTCTATGTTCCTTTGTATGAAGAAGTTAATTAATCTATTTTATTTTCTTTTCCTCATCTAAAGAGGTTTTTTGAGAAGAAAATGATAAATTTGTAGAAAGCATATTTGCATCTGTAGTCAAGGTGTATTTTTTGTGTGTTTCTTAGCAGTCTTACATCTCAGCAAATTGGACATAATTTCTTAATTTGAGATTTGCTGTGGCACTTTATCCAACTTCATGTTTGCAGTCTTAAACATAATTTCTTATTATAGATCTTGTGTTTTGATTTCAATCTACTAGATAAATTCTTCATAAAGGGCAAAAAAAAATTTGTTTTAATGCAATATAATTAAAAACTTAAAAAAAAAGTTTCACCAGCTGTTGCTCTTAAAGTCAGACTTAGTTGGTGGCAAGGTGCCAAATTTCAATTATTTAGAAATATTTTAACTTAAAAATTAAGATGTGTCATATTTGTTAATCATTTCTTTTCAACTTGTTCTATATTTTATGCTTGCAACATAGATGCAGAGCATAATTTATTAAAGCTTAACAATTGTTTTAGCTTTCTGTATGTGAAATGGTTGTTAGATTTCAATTTGCTTGGGGAAACTAACATATTATCTACAACTTTTTACTATCTTATTCATAAATACTTATAGGTTTATTTGGGTAGAAGATAATCAGATAATCATGACTGAAAAAACATATCTGAACATATTCCTTTCATGGAAACCTTGGAATTGAACTAAGTGAAAAGGAGCAAAAATATTAATAAATATTTTTTTTTCCTTTTGTTTTCTTTTGGCTTCCATTTGTCAAGGTATTTGCCCCTAATCCTGTAATATCCAGTTGCACTTAACAATTGTACAATTCCTAGCTTCTGTTCTATCAAGCTGCATTCTACCTCAGTATTCGTGCATTCCAAATATTTTATATATACTCTTCTGCTTTATTGGAAGCAGTCTCCGTCATATATATTTAATTTTTCCTCCTCTCTTACTTGTGTTTTTAAGTCAAGATCTCTAGTTTTGAAAAAGTACCTGATTTTAAATAGCCATTAATTTATTACACAAATTTGTTTGTAAATTAATTCTGAAATTTCTATGTTGTTATATCATCTCTGAGAAGTGTACTAGTTTTTTTTTTTTTTTTCTTCAAGCAATCATATATTTATATCTGGAAGTAGGGGATTTAGAATGAACCCTTCCTCATTTTAATAATGAAAAAATAAAATCAAGAAGAATTTTTTACTAGCCCTGAGGCACTCAAGAGGTAGCAGAAAACAACTCTTGATATTTCTTGTCCACTTTGTTTTCTAATGCACTATATTATGTAAAGTTTATGAAAAAATTTATGATCCTAATAAAAGAACAACTTCATCTTTGCCTTGTTTTTACCTTCAGAACTATGTGAAATGAAAAAAATTCTAAAGAAAAGAATAGTGATTGAATGTCAATGAATAAAGTCAAATATAAAATCTACATTCTTTCAAATGAAATACATTGATGGCAAGAAAAAAACCTGATAAACACATTCAAATTTGTTTTTCTTTCTTTTTAAATTCATGAGGAAAAATTATGTAGACTTTGTTTTACTTATTTCTCTTCATTCTGCTTTTTAGTTTCTGGGTATTTTCTGTCAATTCCTATGAAACTATACTTTATCCAAATTTTAGTTCATATTTTCAGATTATTAAGATAAATTTCTCTCCAAACCACAATAATCATCTTCTGTGTTGGATAAAAGTTATCTAAAATACTAGATAAATCTTTAGTTTATTATCAAATTAAGTATTTTTTTCATCCCCTAAGCAAGCAACGCTTGACAATTTATTGTTTTTTCCACTCATCATATTAGTTTAAATTCATATTTAGGTTGAAGGGAGGTTGTTTGGATAAAGTTTTCAACATGATTTCTCATTGTGTCTATTGAGTAAGAAAGAAAAAATAAAGATGAGAGGAGAAAACCAGAAAATGATAATGATGCTAATAAATAACAATTCATTCACATCTTTATATAGAAATTGAGAGATTTATGATAGTAAATCATGACCATAAGAAAATATGTATTATTCTTAAGAATCTGGAGCTTATGGATCAATATAAAGTATGCAATGAAATAATGGAAAGTGCCATAGAGGAAGAAGGATGCTAAAGGCACAATCAGATGCCTGAAATTATAAATCAGAAGCTAGTTATATTTTATGAACATGACAAATACCTTTATGCTTATAAAATCTAAAATTTCTTCCAAAGAATTAAACAATAAATTTGGATTTTAGCTAGTTCTTAAGATCCATCAGAAAACAGATGATACACTTCAGGGGATGTAATCAAGATGGCAGTATAAAGCCAGTTTCCCTTGAAAACTACATGAAATGAAGCTTCTGAACACAGATTGATGGAATGAAACGATCTCCAGGTCAAGATAGAGTGGGAAAACATTAATAAAAATCCATCTCACTGGGGTGACAAGGGTATTCAGGTTAGGTGGACACCTTTACAGGTGAACCAGGAAAACCAGTGTGAGGGTCTCAATCACAGCAAATCAGCAACTGAGTCCCTCAGTCCTGGGCCAGCAGAAAAGCAGATCATTGGGGCAGTCTATAGTCCCAACTCAGAAAATATGCTCAGGGAAATCAAGCTATTTCCTGGAAAAAAGCAAAGCTCCTTATGAAAACACAAGGTGACTTTATGCTCAAAGTCAAGGCTCAGAAAGTTTGGAATAGTTACACCTTTACCTCAGTAGCAAAGCTCAAACACAAAAGTAATTAAAAGAGGAAATATCAAAAGCAAAGGAAAGAAAATAAGCAAGAAACAGAAAAAAACCTTGAACATAGAAAGCTACTATGGTGACAGGAAAGAACAAAACACCAACTCAGAAGAGGACAAAATGTCCAGAGAAGAAATCTCAAAGAGGGATAGGAATTGGTCTCAAGCCCAAGAGGCTTCTTGAAAGGGCTCATAAAAGACTTTAAAAGGCAAATAATAAATATAGAAAAATGTGAAAAGAAATGAGAGCAATGCAATGGAGAATTAATAGCTTGGGAAAAGAAGAAAAAAATTAACTGAAGAAAGCAATTCCTTAAAATGTACAATTGATCAAATAGAAAAAAATCCACTAAAGAAAGCAACACTTTCAAAACTAGAATTAATTCAAAAAAAGAGATAAAAGAGCTAAGTGAAGAAAATCACACATTAAATACTAGAGCAGGATAAATGGAAGGTAATGGTATTATGAGACAGCAAGAATCAGTCAAACAAACTAAAAATAATGAAAAAATGCAAGAAAACATTAAATACCTCATTGGAAAAAAAACAAGTGACCTCAAATATAGATCCAGAAGAGACAATTTTTAAATTTTGGCCTACCCAAAGACCATGACCAAAAAAGGAGCCTAGATAGCATTCTTCAAGAAATCATCAAGGAAAACTGTTCCAATATTTGAGAAACAGAGGGGGAAATATTGATTGAAAGAATCCATCTATTACCTTTTGAAAGAGACCTCACAAGGCAAACTCCAAGGAACATTGTTGGGAAACTCCAGAACTACAATCTCAAGATAAAAATATTGTAAGCTACCAGACAAAACATTTCAAATATCAAGGAACAACAGTCAGAATTAGCTACCATCTGGCAGCTTCTACAATAAAGAATCAGGGGGTGTGTGTAGCGAGCTGTCGTCTCTAGAAGCTGCCAGATCACTCTCTGGGAAGAGATCTGCTGTGTCTTCTGTCTCCAGGCAGTTGCTGTTAACTCTTGTCCAGAGAAGTGACTTCCCTTCCTGCAGAGAGCCCCGTCAAGCCTGATGCAATGCAGAGTCTTCCTCTATCTCTGGGAGTCCTCTCTTTTATTCTCCCAGAGAATGGGCGTGGGATAATGCAAGGGCTTCTGGGAAGAACCACCTCAGCCAATGAGCCTGCTCCTTCCATCAAGTCAACCTGAGTTCTCACCTTGTAATTGTCCAACCCGAATTCTCACCTTGTCACTATCCAGACAACCGAGTTCTCACTTAGTAATCCTAACATCTCCCCCTTTCTTTTGATTTAGAACATAGGACAATCATGACCTTGAAACATAAATCCATCAATATGGGAAGTATTACAGATAATTACATAAATGACCTTGAAACATAAATCCATCAATATGGGAAGTATTACAGATAATTACATAAATTACGTAACACATGCTAGAAGTATATAACATAATCATAAATTGAAAATTTATAAATGTCCATAAGTCCATTGTCCATTAGTCTCATCTTGTGTGAGGAAGTCCAATGATTCCTGCTGGTTTACCAGATTCCAGAATACAGAGACTTGGGCTTACAACCAGGAATTAACTATCCAGTAAGACTCAGCATCATCTTTCAGAGAAGACAATGGATCTTTAAAGAAGAAAAACACTTTTAGTCATTTCTATTGTAAGAAAAAGAACTAAAAGGAAAACTTACTCTACAAACATAGAACTCTTAAAGAAGCATGGAGAAGTAAACAGGGAGAAAATATATATTATTTAAAGAATACATTATTTTCTCCCTAGATAAGTAAATGATACCTAAATAAGTAAATCTGCAACTCTTGAGAAATGTATTGTTACTGGGACAGAGATGGGAGCATCACATGGATGCAGGGTGTGATTGTGAATGGTCTCTGATGTGATGATATAAAAAAAAAAGACTAATGGGTGGAAAATGGTCTGTATTCAAAGAAAAGGGTAGTTATAATGGAACAGATTAGATCCCATGAAGAGGCACAAAAGACATATTATAACGGAGGAAAAGAATGGAGGAGGATTGGCAATGTTTGAAGCTTTATTTCATCAATGTTGATTATAAGAGGGAATAAATTAATTATTCAGTTGGATATAGACATTTCTCTAATCCTATAAAGAAGTAGGAGAAGGAAGATTAAAATAAAAGGAAAAATTTTGAGGGGATGTGGAAAAACTGGGACACTAATGCATTGTTGGTGGAGTTGTGAAATGAAGCAACCATTCTGGAGAGCAATCTGGAACTGTGACCAAAGATGTGATAAAACGGTGCAAACCCTTTGAGCCAGCAGTGCCATTACTAGGGTATATCTCCCAAGGAAACCATAAAGTAGGGAAAAGGACTCACATGTATAAAAATGTTTGTAACAGTTATTTTTGTGGTAGTAAAGAACTTGGGGAATGGCTGTATAATCTGGGAAATATGAAGGTAAAAATGATAAAGAAGCTGATTTTAGAAAGACCTGGAAATATCTACATGAGCTGATGCTGAGCAAAACAAAGAAAACTAGGACTAAATTGTATACAATAACACCAAGAATGTGAGGTGAACAACTATAAATAGTTCTTTTCAGTGATTCAGTGATTCAATGCCATCCCAACAGGCTTTGGACACATAACAACATCTGCATCCAAAAAAAAAAAAAAAAAAAAAAAAACAAAGAAAAAAACATACAAACAAACAAACAAAAAAACTAGAGTCTAAATGTAAATCAATATATGCCATAATCACTAATTTTTTCTGATTTTGTATCTCTTCCATGATTTATCCCTTTTGCTCTAATTTCTCTCTCCCAACACACTTCATAAAGCAATGTTTTAAAGTAAACAAATGAAAAATGAGGAAAAAAGGCTGCAACAGCATTTATTATGTTTCAGCTAAAGGAAAAAACTGGAATAGCCATTGTTATCTCAGATAAAGTAAATGTAAAAATCGATCTAATCAACAGAAATAAGCAAGGGCAATGCATCGTAAAGAGTTATGATATATAATGAAGTAGCAAAGTAGCAAACATACTTAATGCATATGCAGCAAGTGGTAGAGCAGCCAAGTTGCTGGAGAATATTTTAATCCACTTACAGAAATAAATAGCAAACTATTCTAGTAAGGTACTTCAATATTCCCCTCTCAGAATCAGACAAATCCAATCACAAAATAAACAAGAAAGAACTTGAGAACTTAATAGAATACTAGAAAATATAGTTATGATAGAGCTCTGGAAAAAAATTGAATAGGGGCAGAAAGGAATACACATTTTTCAGTCAAAGGATATGAACAAACAATTTTCAGATGAAGAAATCAAAACTATTTCTAATCATATAAAAAGATGTTCTAAATCATTATTGATCAGAGAATGCAAATTAAGACAACTCTGAGATACCACTACATACCTCTCAGATTGACTAAGATGACAGGAAAATATAAGGATGAATGTTGGAGGGGATGTGGGAAAACTAGGACACTGATACATTATTGGTGGAATTATCAATGGATCCAGCCATTCTGGAGAGAAGTTTGGAACTATGCTCAAAAAAATTAACAAACTGAGCATACTCTTTGATCCAAAAATGTTTCTATTGGGCCTATGTCCCAGAGAGATCTTAAAGGTGGCAAAAAACTGGAAACTGAGTGGATGCTCATCAATTGGAGAATGGCTGAATAAATTATGGTATAAGAATGTTATGGAATATTATTGTTCTGTTGTTCTATAAGAAATGATTAGGAGGATGACTTTAGAGAGGCCTGGAAAGACTTATAAAAACTGATGCAAGGTGAAATGAGCAGAACCAGGAGATCATTATGCACAAGAACAAAATTATAGGCCTATCAGTTCTGATGAATGTGACTTCAACAATGAGATGACTGATGTCAGCTCCAATGATCTTTTTTTTTTATGAAGAGAGCTATCTACACCCAGAGAGAGGACTCTGGGAACTAAATGTGGATCACAACATAACATTCTCACTCATTTTGTTGTTGTTCACTTACATTTTGTTTTCTTACTCATTTCTTTCCTTTTTGATTAATTTTTTTGTGCCATAAAAGAACTGTATAAATATGTTTACACATATTGGATTTAACATATATTTTAACATATATAACATATATTGAATTGCTTGCCATCTAGGGTCTAGATATGGAGAAGGATAGGAAAAATCTGAAACACAAAGTTATGCAAGGATCAATATTGAAAAATTATCCCTGCATATGTTTTAAAAATAAAAAGCATTAAAAAAAAGGGAATACACACTTTTTCTCTGCAGTCCGTGACACCTACAAAAAAAAATCACCATGTATTAGGGCATAAACACCTAACAATCAAATGCAAAAAGGGAGAAATGCTTCCTTTTCAGACCACAAGTCATCAGTATTCTTATATACCATTATATATCACTAACAAACTCCAACAGTTAGTGTTACAAAGAAAAATTCCATTTAAAGTAACTGCCGATAATATAAAACATTTGGGAATCAGTCTGCCAAGGGAAAGTCAGGAACTATATGAGCAAAACTACAAAAAAACTTTCCACACAAATCAAGGCAGATATAACCAAGAAAAAAATATTAAGTGCTCTTGGATAGGTTGAGCAAATATAATAAAGATGACAATACAACTTACACTGATCAGTTTATTTAGTCCTCTACCAATCAGACTCCCAAAAAACTATTTAAAGGTCAAGACTTTCAAGGGAACTAATGAAAAAAAAATCAAATGAAGGTGACCTAGGTGTACCAGATCTAAAACTATATTATAAAGCAGTGGTCACCACAACCATTTGGTATTGGGTAAGAATTAGACTAGTTCATCAGTGGAAGGACAAAATAGTCAATAACAAATAATCTAGTGTTTGACAAATGCAAAAACCCTAGCTTTTGGCATAACACTTTGCTATTTAACAAAAAGTGCAGAAACTAGGCATTGACCCACACAAAACCATACATCAGGATAAGGTCTAAGTGGGTTCATAATTTGGGAATAAAGAATGAGATTATAAATAAATTAGAAGAACATAGGATAGTTTACATCTCAGGCCTGTGGAGGAGGAAGGAATTTGTGAACAAAGAAGAACTAGAGATCATTATTGGTCACAAATAAAACATTTTTATTATATCAAATTGCAGAATTTTGTAATGCAGACAAGATTAAAAGGGGAACAATAAACTGGGAAAACATTGTTACACTCAAAAATTCTGATAAAGGCCTCATTTCCAAAATATATAATTGAATCTAATTTATAAGGAAATCAAGCCATTCTTCAATTGACAAATGATCAAAGGATATGAACAGACAATTTTCGGAAGAAGAAATTGAAACTATTTCTAGCCATATGAAAAGATGTCCCAAGTCATTATTAATCAGAAAAATGCAAATTAAGACAACTCTGAGATGCTACTACACACCTGTTAGGTTGGCTGGAATGAAAGGAAAAGATAATCCTGAATATTGGAGGGGATGTGGGAAAATTGGGACGCTGATGCATTGTTGGTGGGGTTGAGAATATATCCAGCCATTCTGGAGAGCAATTGGAACAATGTTCAAAAAATTATCAAACTGTGCATACCCTTTGATCCAGCAATGTTACTACTGGGCTTATATCCCAGAGAGATCTTAAAGAAGGAAAAGGGACTTGTATCTGCAAAAATGCTTATGGCAGCCCTTTTTGTAGTTGCCAAAAACTGGAAACTGAGTGAATGCCTGTCAATTGAAGAATGGTTGAATAAATTATGGTATATGAATGTTATGGAATATTATTGTTCTGCAAGAAATGGTCAGCAGGAGAATTTCAGAAAGTCCTGGAGAGACTTACATGAACTGATGATGAGTGAAGTGAGCAGGACTAGGAGATAATTATACTTCAACAACAATACTATATGATGATCAATTCTAATGGAAGTGGCTCTCTTCAACAATAAGATGAACCAAATCAGTTCCATTTGTTCAATAATGAATAGAACCAGTTATACCCAGCGAAAAAACTCTGGGAATTGAGGGTGAACTATTACAAAGCATTTCCAATCCCTCTGTTTTTGTCCACTTGCAATTTTGAGTTCCTTCACAGGTTAATTGTAGATTATTTCAAAGTCCGATTCTTCTTGTGCAGCAAAATAACTGTATGTATATGTATATATATATATATATATATATATATATATATATATATATATATATATATATATATGTGTGTGTGTGTTTGTGTGTGTGTGTGTGTGTGTGTGTATATATATATATACATATTGTATTTAACATATACTTTAACATATTTAACATATATTGGTCTACCTTTCATCTGGGGGAGGGGATGGGAGTAAAGAGGAGTAAAATTGGAACGAAAGGTTTTGCATTTGTCAATGCTGAAAAATTACACATGCGTATATCTTGTAAATAAAAAGCTATATAATAAAAAATTTCTTTTGTAGCCTCCAATTTTGCTAAATTTATCGTCTCCATTAATATCTTGCCATATTTCCTATTTTTCTAAGTATACTATTATATTATTAACATTTGTACTATTTTTATTCTTTAATTTCTCTTGTGGCTTATGGCTTCTGCTAGCATTTTAAAAACTGTATCAACAATCATAGGGGGAATACACACTCTAGCTTTCTTCCCAAATTAGAAAAGGTTCCAATGCTTTACCATTTCATATGGTAATTTCATATAATTCTTGCTTTGTTTTTTTAAATAGGTCTTTTATGATTTTTTTTAAAAGCAGGATCCTTCTATGCATATAATAGGAGGATTTTTCATCATAAAATAATGTTGTACTATTTCAAAAACTTTTTCTGCATCTATTGAGATAATCATGTAGTTTTTCATTTTATGATTTTAGATTAAATATATTGAATGGTTTTATACTGTTGAACTGTCTTTATATCCAACTTTCAGCTCATTTTATACCTGAGGATCTGAAATAAGCAGAATTAAGGGACATTCAAACTCATACAACTCCTTTTAATTAATCAAATTTGTACATATTTTTAGTGTTTCTCTTGTCTCCTAAGTTGATATTTCATGGTGTAAAAAGTTTTGACTTTTATATTATGAATTCTTAGAAATTCTCTATTTAATTAGTGAGTTATTATTTCCTCATATTTGTCAGATACATTTTGTTTTATGCTTCACATTTTGATTTTTAGAATATTGTATCTCTAGGTTGTTTCTAGCTAAAATGTTCTCTTTTAAGGTTGTAGCTAGTCTTGTTTGTTCATGAGAATGGTCCCTTAATACACAGATTGTTTTTTCTTTTTAGCTTCTTGAAGGAATTTTTTTTGTCATATAAATTATTAATTTTATTCCCCACATTCCTCATAGTTTTCAATTTGGAGTTTCTTTCTAGAAATTCTTGGTGTAGTCTTTTCATTTTTATTTCTGCCTTCTGGTTCTATAATGTCTAGGCAATTTTAATTTGACATTTTAAATATATGATATTCTCTTCTTCCTTTTTAAGTTAGTCCAATGATTCTTAAGATTATTTACCTTTCACTTGTTACTTAGTGATGTGTTTTGATAATATATATCTTATACTTCTTTTTCTTTACTTTTAATCTTTTGGTTTTATTATTTATTATTTTGTTTTTTTATATATTTAAAACAAGGATACTATTAACAACTATCTCCCATGGGTCATATAAAGAGCAAATGAGACAATAATTAGTCCAATGTATGTTAGATAGCCATCTCCAAGTAAATGTTAACTGTTGTTATAGTTATTATTATTATTATTATTATTATTATTATTATTATTATATCTCTTTCTCATTTTTTTCAATGAATTTCTTGTGTTTGAATTCTCCCAGATACGTTTGTAGTCCTTATGGTCAGACATTAATTTTTTGAGGTGCTTAATGTGTTTTATAGACTTATTCACTTCTATATTTTCTCTTAGTTTACCCTTAGTCTATAATTTCTTCATTGTGTTGTCATTTCTTCTCATTATTGATTTTTTTTTCACCTTCTGTTTTTCACTTGGTTGGGCTAGAGACTCTTGTTGATTTAGATCACATTAGCTTCAGTAGGTAAAAATAGGCCCTTTCTTTCTGCAAGTATATTTATATTTTTCTCTAGTTCAGATCATAGCCTTCTGAACCCTGAATTGAGCTTGGGATTCCTAAATGAGGAATGCAGAAAGTGTTTTTTTTAAGTTTCTCTGGCTTGTCTCCTACTGTGAAGGTTACCTTATCAGAGTACTGCTGTAGTACCAACTCATTCAATGGGGCCTGGCATTTTAATATTCTACTTGCCTTAACTAGTTTCAACCCTAAACGTATGTAGGGTTTTTCTAGTTTTTCTTTTTTCATAATTGGATTGAATAAATATGTTTATAGCTGGAGGAGTTTGTGTTGAAGGAAATTTCTTTAATATTTTTCACCCTTTCATGAATTTAAAAATCTTTATTTGAGTAATTGTCAGAGATCTAGTCTATATTGTAATATTCCACTTTTCTATAATTTGACATTCTTTTTCAGGTGTCACATACATTTTTATAGACTGAGAACTTTTCTAAATTTTAATTTGTATGATTCTAAATACACATAATAATGAAATAAGAATTCCATCAAAGATTCAAAGTGTTTCCTGTTATCCTTTTCAATATATAGGAAGAATTAGGCTCTATTCATATGTAAGATTTTTATATTCCTCTTCTGGTTTTGTGTCAGAGAGAACAGTTATGCAGAGTGTCAAACTAGAATGAGCACAAAAATAAAAGATGCTATGTAAATGTGTATATATATATATTATATATATATATATACATAAATATATTATATATATACATAAATAAACAAATATATATATATATATACATACATATATATATATATATATATATATACACACACACACATATGTAAATATGGCCAAAGCAGCTATAAAAAATCTAAAACTTTACATATGAGATTCCCTAAATGCATTTTTATCTCTTTGTTCCCTCAATGAAATAATAATTTGAACATCTATCTTTAAGCAAACAATATTTTCAAGTGGCCACTGGATTTTATGATGTTTTTATCACTGCAACAACATTAAGTATGATTAAATCATCTTCCAAATCAGTCTCATGAAGACATAAAGTTAAACACATATGTACAAAAAGAATGTCAATACATTTTGGCTGCAATGTTCTCTAAAAAGATTTTCTTTTAGCCAGCTTCCCTGAGGGCTGATTTAGTGCCCATTTCAGAGGCTCTGTTTATGGACAAGAAACTCCTCATGCATTTTGAATAAAGAAAATACATATTTTTGTTAAATGCTTGACTCACCATGCTATTCAAATATAGAACTAAGCTTTTTCAAAACAATATTTATTTAATTTTGTTTTGGTTAATTTTTGGGGGTTATATTTGCATATTGTTTTGTTTATTGTCTATTTGTATTTTTCTATTGTTTTTATATTTCACTCTTTATCATCAATTCATGGTATATGACAAATCCATTAATTATTTTCTTTCAACTAGTAAAATAAGCAAGCCATATATTTATGAATCAGAGGAAAAGAGGGATTAAAATTATATTTGTGTATAATATAAATGTTTCCATTTTGTTGTAGGGAATGCTTTAGGTCAATTTCATGCAGTGTGTTTTCTTCTTTTTCATATATCAATCTTAAATTAATGCACTCAGTGCTCTGCAGCCAGCATGGTTACACATTGATCTCGGCTAGCTTGTTTACAGTGTTTTGGCAAGTTGCTGATGTACTTCTCCCTGGGGATAGAGCAGAGGTTAATTGCTGTTAAACTCTCAGTGCCAAGTAATGGTTCAACCTCTCTGCTACATTAAAGATGACACTAATAAGGAAAGAGTGCAGTGGTTTGCTATATATTGAAAATTGGACTTGTGGTGACAGAAACTTGGAGCAGAGCAAATGTAATAGGAAGGCCATAATGTAATTATAACCACTAAACATGTGTCATACCACATTAAATGATACATTAGTGAATCAAAACAGGTGATGGAGTGTTTCTTTTTTAGTAAATAGAGGTGTTTTCAAGGTTAGATTGTTGTTAATTTAATAATCTATAATATGGATATTCTTCAAATCACAAATGAAATCAATCTTAATGTTTATACAGGATATCTTATTGAGCTTCAAGGACCGGTTAAAAAAAAAAGAAAAACAAAATTAAAAATAGCACAATTCAATGAAACTCCACCTTTGTTTAATTTTATGAGAAAGGTTAGTTGGGTTTTCTATGTGGCTTTTTTGTTTTGTTTTGTTTTGTTTTGTTTTGGTTTTGGTAATGTAAATGGTTGACCAAGGTCTTCCCTATGCCTATAGACCATTTGATCATTCTGACATGCATCTAACAGGCCAATGATTGTCATGGAAACATAAGATTTAAGAAGAGAACTTTTTTTTTTATGTTTGCTGCTTTAAAGCATTCTGTTTAAAGTAAAATTAAAGTCTTTTCAGCTATGTTCATAATATAAAAAACAGAGTAAATATATTCTGCTAAATTTTAATCTGATTTTTTAAAAATATGAATGGATATTTTCCTATTTCAAAAATAATAGTTGTTCAAAACTTATATTCTTTATTCGTGGGATCATAGGATCAAAAAAATAAAAACAAAATTACAAATCATCTAGTTTACTTCACTTGGTTTACTCACTTTATGGATGAGGAAATTGAAAACTATAGAGGTTAGTTACTTAAGTAAGATTAGGCATAAGTAGCAGAACTGACATTCAAATTGAAGTTTTTTGTCTCCAAATCCAATGTAATTTATACAATACTGCACTACCTCCTGGAATGATTAAAATCATTTTTCCTTGATTTTGAAATTCATATCAATAATAGAGTATTTTATGTAAACATATAAACATATATCCACACATTTTAGATTTTCCCCTCTTTTTAACACAGCTACAAAAATTAATTGGTGTTAATTATGGATTTTGGTAAACATTATATATCTTTATCTCTGGTAATATTTTAGGAAGGAGGGATTTATTAAATACTTGTTTCACATTCTGTGCTAAATTCTTTATAAGTACTATCTCATTTGATCTTCACAAAATCCCAGGGAATTAAGTATTATAATCTGCATTTTACAGAGACAGAGTTCAAACAATCTGTCCAACATCACACAACCTAGAAAGTATTAGAAGTCAGATTTGACCTAAGATTTTCTAAATCCAAACCCATTACTCAATCTATGCCACATGGCTACCTCAAAATAGTGATTTCATTTTTTTAGGTCTCGCAGTAGTTCAGACCTAAATGGTAAAAGACACTTGATAATTGGACCCTTTTAAATTTTTTTTTTTTTTTGTTACAAAACCCTTTGGATAGTGAGCATCTTAATTCTTTATGGGCTGTGATATCAACTAATCTCCTCAGGACTTTCCTACCATACCATAGACTTATCTTCACTCTGGAAGCTTATTTCACTTTGAACTATTTTTCACATTGAAAGAAGCATCTGAGGGGTGGAGCTAAAACAACATTAAAATAAATTTAGAAAAAACAAACAAACAAAATAGATAGAAGTGAGACCAACAAAAGGTGAGCCTAAGATATATTTCCAGCATAAAATGACTTAGGAGATTAGCAGAAGAGATGTGTGACATTGGGGAGGATAAATACCGCTGGCCACAGGTTTTGGAGATGGCCACACCAGGAACAGCAGCAGCCTCAGGAGTTCTCAGCTCATAGACAATAAGGGGATTGGACAAGTAGTCAGAAAGAGGAAATGAGACCCTTTGCTGGCACCAGGTAAAATTGACATTGACTGTCAATTTTAGTACCAATAAGCAATTCTGGATCTCTATCCTAGGGTGAATAGATTTATTGTGGTTAGTCAGAAGGGAGCAGGGATCTTGGTCACAGTTCTGTGGCAGAAAGGATGAGAGTCCAACAAGAATTCCTGGTAACTTAAAGAGGTGAAGGCTACAAAAAACAAAAACAAACCCCAAAAAAATGAGCGTGATGCAAAACAATTATCAAAAGAGAATTAAAAACTTGGTTAAAAAAAAGGCACAAAAGTACTAATGAAAATAATGTCTTTAAAAATAGAATTGATCTAAATGGTTAAAGGCTACAAAAATATAGTTAATAAAAAGAATGTCTTAAGAAACAGAATTGGCTGAATATAGAAAGAAGTTTTTTAAAAAGCTCATTGAAAAAAAATAATTCTTTCAAAATTAGAATTGGGCAAATGGAAGCAAGAGACTTCATAATGCCGTAATAAATAATAAAAGGAAATCAATAGAATAGAAATAGATGAAAATGTGAAATATCTAATCAGATATTTCAACTGACTTACAAAAATAGATCAAGGAGGGATAATTTAAGAATTATGATAAATCTATGATAAAAAATAAAAACCGACTTCCAGCCAAGATGGCGGAGAGGATGCACACATCTGCTTAAGCTCCGCATTTTCTCTCAGAATTTATTTCATGACAAGCCTCGGAATTAGTGCTTGACCGGAAAAAACCCTACAAATAATTACCAACAGAAGACATCCTTGAATTTCCCTAAAAAATGTCTGTTTTTTCTCGGGGGTGGAGACGACCAGATAGGGCTCAGGCTGAGGGCAGGCAGCTCAAGCTTGGCAGGCAGCTCACACTGCCCAGATCAGAGGGGGGAGGATTGCTATTTCTGTCCTTTTTGCAGAACGACCTTTACCACAGTGTGGATATTCTGTCTTAGCAGCAAGCAGGGATCAGTGAAGTTATAAACACAGGAGGTAAAGACTACAACCCCTGAAAGCTAGCATCTCTCAGGACCTGGCCACAGCATGTTCTTAGAGCCTCAGAGTCTCAGAGCGCAGATGCAGTGCAGCCATTGCTGTCCTGCTAGTGCCTTGCTGCTGTCCCCCACAGTTTGTAGAGGAAGTCTGGTAATACCATCCAGCACCCCCCAAAAAAAATAGCAGACTGCATTTTTTTCTAGTTTGTTTTCTTTGATTCTTCTCTGACAAAATAAGCAAAAAATTAAAAAGGACTCTAAACATTGATAGCTTCTATATTGATAGACAATCCTGAGGAGACTAAAAACAGACTGTCTCCAGGAGAATTCCCCAAAAGGAGATATGATCTGCTCCTCAATACACAAAACAGTCATAGAAGAAATCAAAAAGGCTCTCACAAGAGAGCTAGAAGAAAAATGGGAAAAGGAAAGGGAAACTTGGCAAGAGGATCTGGATAAGTCATCCCACCCCTTTAAAGATAGAATGGATAAAGAAATCAAATACTTGAAAAACAAAATTAGTGAGTTGGAAAAATAAAATAACTCTCTAAAAAATAACATTGGCGAAATAAGAAAAAAACTCCATAAAACAAAACAACTCACTTAAAAACTCATTTGGACAATTAGAAAAAAGATATAAAAAAGTGAATAAAGAAAATACATCATTGAAAATCAGAATCATGGGGCAGCTACGTGGCTCAGTGGATAGAGCACCATACCTGATTTCAGGAGGACCCGAGTTCAAATCTGGTCTCAGACACTTAACACTTCCTAGCTGTGTGATCCTGGGCAAATCACTTAACTCCCGCCTCAGAAAAAAAAGAAAAGAAAATCAGAATCGAACAAATAAAATGTAATGATTCAAAGAGACAGCAAGAATCAGTCAAGCAAAACAAAACAAAACAAAACAAAACAAAAAAAAAGAAAGAAAAAGAAAAAGAAAAAAGAAACAATGGGAAAAAATGTCAAATACCTTCTTGTGAAAATATCAGACCTGATCAGACCTGGAAAACAGATCCAGAAGAGACAATCTGAGAATAATTGGACTCCCTGAAAAATATGATGAAAAAAGCCTGAAGTCGCAGGATACAAAATAAATCCACATAAATCCTCAGGATTTTTATACATTACCAACACAATTCAACAGCAAGAGATACAAAGAGAAATTCCATTCAAAATAACAGTCGATAGTATAAAATATTTGGGAATATATCTACCAAAGGAGAGTCAGGAATTATATGAGCAAAATTACAAAACACTTGCCACAAAAATAAAGTCAGATTTAAATAATTGGAAAGACATTCAGTGTTCTTGGATAGGCTGAGCGAATATAATAAAGATGACAATACTCCCCAAACTAATCTATTTATTTAGTGCTATACCAATCAGACTCCCAAGAAACTATTTTAATGACCTAGAAAAAATAACAACAAAATTCATATGGAAGAATAAAAGGTCGAGAATTGCAAGGGAACTAATTAAAAAAAAAGTCAGAGGAAGGTGGTCTAAATGTACCTGATTTAAAGCTATATTATAAAGCAACAGTCACCAAAACCATTTGGTATTGGCTAAGAAATAGACTAGTTGATCAGTGGCATAGGTTAGGTTCACAGGGCAAGATAGTGAATAAAAATAGCAATCTAATCTTTGACAAACCCAAAGATCCCAAATTTTGGGATAAGAATTCATTATTTGACAAAAACTGCTGGGAAAACTGGAAATTAGTATGGCAGAAACTAGGCATGGACCCACATTTAACACCACATACTAAGATTAGATCAAAATGGGTCCAAGATTTAGGCATAAAGAACGAAATCATAAATAAATTGGAGGAACATGGGATGGTTTACCTCTCAGACTTGTGGAGGAGGAAGGAGTTTGTGTCCAAGGGAGAACTAGAGACCATTATTGATCACAAAATAGAACATTTTGATTACACCAAATTAAAAAGTTTCTGCACAAACAAAACTAATGCAAACAAGATTAGAAGGGAAGCAACAAATTGGGAAAACATTTTTACAGTTAAAGGTTCTGATAAAGGCCTCATCTCCAAAATATACAGAGAATTGACTTTAATTTATAAGAAATCAAGCCATTCTCCAATTGATAAATGGTCAAAGGATATGAACAGACAATTTTCAGGTGATGAAATTAAAACTATTTCCACTCATATGAAAGAGTGTTCCAAATCACTATTGATCAGAGAAATGCAAATTAAGACAACTCTGAGGTATCATTACACACCTGTCAGATTGGCTAAGATGACAGGAACAAATAAAGATGAATGTTGGAGGGGCTGTGGGAAAACTGGGACGCTGATGCATTGTTGGTGGAGTTGTGAAAGAATCCAACCATTCTGGAGAGCAATCTGGAATTATGCCCAAAAAGTTATCAAAATGTGCATACCCTTTGACCCAGCCATACTACTACTGGACTTATACCCCAAGGAACTACTAAAGAAGGGAAAGGGATCTGTATGTGCCAAAATGTTTGTGGCAGCCCTTTTCATAGTGGCTAGAAGCTGGAAGATCAATGGATGTCCATCAATTGGAGAATGGTTGGGTAAACTATGGTATATGAATGTTATGGAATATTATTGTTCTATAAGAAATGACCAACAGGAGAAATACAGAGAGGCTTGGAGAGACTTACATCAACTGATGCTGAGTGAAACGAGCAGAACCAGAAGATCATTATACACTTCAACAATGATACTGTACGAGGATGTATGCTGATGGAAGTGGATTTCTTCAACACAGAGAAGAGCTAATCCAATTCCAATTGATTAATGATGGACAGAATCAGCTACATCCAGAAAAGGAACACTGGGAAATGAGTGTAAACTGTTATTTTTACCTTCTGAATCCAATTCTTCCTGTGCAACAAAAAATTCGCTTCTACACACATATATTGTATCTAGAATATACTATAATATATTTAACAGGTATAAGACTGTCTGCCATTTGGGGGAGGGGTTGGGGGAGGAAGGGAAAAAATCTGAATAGAAGTAAGTGCAAGGGAT
Source organism: Sminthopsis crassicaudata (assembly GCF_048593235.1). Taxonomy (NCBI): domain Eukaryota; kingdom Metazoa; phylum Chordata; class Mammalia; order Dasyuromorphia; family Dasyuridae; genus Sminthopsis; species Sminthopsis crassicaudata. Next base: position 181,091,032 of record NC_133621.1, read on the forward strand.
AACGTTGTAAAAAATTACCCATGCATATGTACTGTCAAAAAATGTTATAATTATAAAATAAAATAAAAATTAAAAAAAAAAAAAAGAAAAAAGCCTGGACACTATTTTCCAGGAAATTATCAAAGACAACTGCTCAGATGTTTTAGAAATAGTGAGTAAAATAGACATTGAAAGAATTCATCAATCCCCTGAAAGGGACCCTAAAATCAAAACACCAAGAAATATAGTGGCCAAATTCCAGAACCATTAGACAAAGGAAAAAATACTGCAAGCTAGTAATAATAATAATAATAATAAAAAAACCAATTCTAATATGGAGGAGCCACACTAAGAATTACTCAGGATCTAGCAGTGTCCACATTAAGGTAACAAAGGGCAGGGAATTTGATATTTCAAAAGGCTAAGGACGTTGGTATGCAGCAAAGATTAAATTACCCAAAAATGAGCATTTTTTTTTCCAGGGAAGAAGATAGAAATTCAACGAAATAAGTAAATTCCATCTATTCTTGATGAAAAAACTGGATCTAAACAAAAAAAATCTGATCTTCAAATATAGAATTCAAGAGATTCCTAAAAAGGTAAAAAGAAATATTGAGTTTATATATATATATATATATATATATATATATATAATATATTTCTGCCATAAATATATATAAAGAACACATGTATAATTTGTTCTAGAAATTAGAAGTAGAAAGGAAATTTTACCAGAAAAAGGGGAAAAGTGGTGATACTACATCTCACAAAGAGGCAAAGGTAATCTATTATATCTGAGAGAAAGAATGGAGGGGGATGAACATAGTGTGTCATATTCTCATTAGAATTGGCTTAAAGAGAAAAATATAGACATGTTCGATTTATGGGAAACTCCTTACAATTCATTGAAAAGTAGGAGGGGAAAAATGAAAAGGGAAGGAGTAAGCTAAGGGGAAGGGAATACAGAAATTGTGAGAAAAAGGAGTAAAATAGGGGAAGGAACTTTAAGGTGGGGGAGGAATACTAAAAAGGGAGGGCTGTGAAAAGCAAATGGTACTCACAAGTTTATTACTGGGGAGGGGGGTAAGAGGGAAGGAAAGTAGAAAACCATTAGCCAGGGTTAACTGGTTGGCAAGCAATACAGAATTAGTCATTCTAGCCATAAATGTGAATAGGGTAAACTCTCCCATAAAGAGGAAGCAGTTAGCAGACTGGATTAAAAGCCAGAATAAAAAAAAAAAAGTGTTGTTTACAGGAAACACACCTGAAACAGGGTGATACATACAAAATAAAGGTAAAAGGTTGGAGCAGAATCTACTATGCTTCAGGCAAAGCCAAAAAAAGCAGGGTTAGCTATTCTTATCTCAGATCAAGCAAAAGCAAAAATTGATCTAATTAAAAGAGACCAGGAAGGGCACTATATCTTGCTAAAGAGTAGAAGAGATAATGAAGTAGTATCAATATTAAACATATATGCACCAAACATCTAAATTATTAAAAAAAACAAATTAAGAGAGCTGCAAGAAGAAATAATCAGCAAAACTATAATAGTGGGAGATCTCAACCTTGCACTCTCAGAATTAGATAAATCAAACTACAAAATAAAAAGAAAGAAGTCAAAGAGGTAAATAGAATACTAGAAAAGTTAAATATGATAGATCTTTGGAGAAAACTAAAGCAAAACAGAAAGGAATACACTTTCTTCTCAACAGTTCATGGAACCTGTACAAAAATTGACCATATATTAGGACATAAAAACCTCAAACCCAAATGGAGTAAGGCTGAAATAGTAAATGCATCCTTGTCAGACCACAATGCAATGAAAATTACATTCAATAAAAAGTCAGGGGAAAATAGACCAAAAATTAATTGGAAACTAAATAATCTCATACTAAAGAATGATTGGGTGAAACAGCAAATCATAGACATAATTAATAACTTCACCCAAGAAAATGACAATAATGAGTCATCACACCAAAATGTGTGGGATGCAGCCAAAGCAGTAATAAGGAGAAATTTTATATCTCTAGAGGTCTACTTGCATAAAATAAAGAAAGAGAAGTTCAATGAATTGTGCTTGCAACTAAAAATGCTAGAAAAGGAACAAATTAAAAACTCCCAGACAAACACAAAACTTGAAATTCTAAAAATAAAAAGTGAGATTAATAAATTTGAAAGTAAAAAATCTATTGAATTCATTAACAAAACTAACAGTTGGTTCTATGAAAAAACCAACAAAATAGACAAACCCTTAGTAAATTTGATTTAAAAAAAGGAAAGAGGAAAATCAAATTCTTAGTCTTAAAAATGAAAAGAGAGAACTTGTCACTAATGAAGAGGAAATTAGAGCAAAAATTAGAAGATACTTTGCCCAACTTTATGCCAATAAATTCGATAACTTAAATGACATGGTAGAATATCTTCAAAAATATAGCTTTCCCAGATTAACAGAGGAAAAAGTAAATTGGTTAAACAGTCCCATCTTAGACAAAAAAAAAAAAAAAAAATAGAACAAGCTATTAACCAACTCCCTAAGAAAAAATCCCCAGGACCAGATGGTTTTACATGTTAATTCTACCAAAACATTTAAAGAACAATTAACTCCAATGTCATATAAACCATTTGAAGAAAATAGGGACTGAAGGAGTCCTACCAAATTCCTTTTATGACACAGACATGGTACTGATACCATGGTATCAGGTTGATTTAAAACAGAGAAAGAAAATTATAGATCAATCTCCCTAATGAATATTGATGCTAGAATCTTAAATAAAATATTAGCAAAAAGATTACAGAAAATCATCCCCAGGATAATATACAATGACCAAATAGGATTTATACCAGGAATGCAGGGCTGGTTCAATATTAGGAAAACTATTAGCATAATCAACTATATCAATAACCAAATTAACAAAAACTATATGATCATTTCAATAGATACAGAAAAAACATTTGACAAAATCCAACATCCATTCCTAATAAAAAGACTTGAAAGTATAGGAATAAGTGGAGTATTCCTTAAAATAGTCAGGAGCATATATTTGAAACCGTCAGTAAGCATCATATGTAATGGGGATAAACTGGAACCTTTTACAGTAAAATCAGGAGTGAAACAAGGTTGCTAATTATAGTCAAATAGTGAGTTCTTATTTGAAAAGCTGAGGTCTTTGGGTTTTTCAAACACTAGACTGCTATAGTTATTGCCTATTTTGTTTTTCTGTGATCCTAATTACTCCACTGATTGACTACTCAATTTCTTAGCTAATATCAAATGATTTTGATTACCATTGCTTTATAATATAGTTTTAGGTCTTGCATGGCTAGGCCACCTTCATTAGCATTTTTTTCATTAATGCCCTTGAAATAGTTAACTTTTTGTTCTTCCAAATGAATTTTGTTACTATTTTTTCTAGATCTGTAAAATAATTTCTTGGGAGTTTGATTGGTATGGCACTAAATAAGTAGATCAATATAGGTAGTATTGTCATTTTCATTATATTCATTCAGCCTACCCATGAGCACTTGATATTTTTTCCAATTGATTAGTTCTGACTTTATTTGTGTGGAAAGTGTTTTGTAGTTATGTTTGTATAGTTCCTAACTTTCCCTTGGCAGATAGATTCCCAAATATTTTATATTATCAGAAGTTATTTTGAATGGAGTTTCTTTTTAAATCTCTTATTGCTGGAAAACTGGTGATTTATGTAGACTTATTTGATATCCTGCCATATCTAGCTAAAGTTGTGAATTGTTTCTAATAGTTTTTAGTTCTCTAGGGTTCTCTAAGTATACCATCTTATCATTTGAAAAGAGTGATAATTTGGTTTCTTCATGACCTATTCTAATTCATTTAATCTCTTTTTCTTCTCTTAATGCCTAAGCTAAAATTTCTAATACAATAATTCACAATGCTCATCGTCCTCCTTTCTTTCCCTCACTTATAATAGGCTTTCTTTGCCTCTTCATGAGATATAATGTCCCTTATTTTTTCTCCTTTTTCCCGTACTATTCTTTTTCCACCCCTATTTTTTCATATTATCATAATAAAATCAAATTATATACGCATTTTCTAATAATCTCATAACAGAAATATAATTCTCAAGAGTTCTTTCTTTTTTACCTTTTTATGTTTTTCTTGAGTTCTGTGTTTAGAGATCAAAATTTTTGTTCAATTCTGGCTGCTTTATTAGAAATAGGTGAAATTCACCTATATCATAGGATGTCCATCTTATTACCTAAAAGATAATGTTCATTTTAGCTGAATAGTTTATTCTTGGTTGTAATCCAAGTGCCTTGGGCTTTCAGAATATCAGATATCAGGCCCTTTGGTCTTTTAAGGTGGGAAGCTGCTAGGTCCTGAGTAATCCTAATTGTGGCTCTTTGATATTTAAATTCTTTCTTTCTGGATTCTTGCAATATCTTTTCCTTGGTATGATAGTTTTGAAATTTAGCCATGATATTCCTTGAGGAATTTTGGTGTCTCAGGAGGTTGACTTTCTGATTCTAAAATATCAGAACAGTTTTCTTTTGTGATTTTATGTAAGATAATGTCTAGGTTCTTCTTTTTTTTTTCCATCATTGCTTTCAGATAGTCCAATAATTCTTAGATTGTCTCTCCTAGATCTATTTTCCAGATCAGTTGTTTTTCCTAGGAGAATTTTTATATTTTCTTCTAATTGTTCATTTTTTTTTTGTTTGATTCTTAAAGTATTTTTGAGTCATTCACTTCCATTTGCTCAATTCTATTTTTTTTTTGTGTATTATTTTCTTCACTTACCTTTTTAAGCTCCTTTTGTAATTGACCAATTGAATTGTTCATTTTTTTCCATTTCACAAATTTTGTTTTTCAGTGAATTGGTGTCTTTCAGATTTATTTTTGTAGGGCATTATATGTTTTTTTCCATTTCTACTTGCAATTATCGAAATGATATTTTTCCATTTTTCTTCTAACTCTCTTTTAAGATCCTTTATGCAATCTTCCAAGAAAGACTTATGAAATAGGGACCAACTCATGTCTCCCTTTGGGGCTTTATCTGAAGTTGCTTTGTCATTAGGAATCTCAGGATTTGAAGTCTGTTCTCTCTTTCCATAAAAACTGTCTATGGTGAGAGTTCTTGTTGTTTTTTTATTCATTTTTTTTTAAGGCCTGAGATCTGTTAAATGCAAAGGATTGAGAAAAAATTTGTCCTGATGCTTTAATTTGCCTTGGGGCAGTTCTGCTGATTGATTTCCAGTGCTGAGTAATGGAGCTTATGTCTGGCAGTCTTTGGGTGGGTGGAGGAGCTTAGTAGTTTATAATTTTTTTTTTATAGCAAATTTGTCAAACCACTTACTTCCCAGGTTCATGGAAGCTTCAATGCTCTGACTCCTCAACCCAGCTCCTTGTCCTGGTCTCCCTATGCTGTGGTGTGGGCTCAGTAGACTGTCCCCCTGCCTCTTTAAAACAGACCTGTTCTGAAGTTCTTCCAGGGTATCTTCTTCTGGGAATGTATTGTATTCCAAATATTTGTGGATTTTTTGACTCCAAAACTAGTTTAGAGGCTTAATCTGCTGTTGGTTTGAGAGGTCACAGAAAGTCATGTCTGCTCTCCACCATCTTGTCTCCACCTCCCCCTTTTTTTTTTGTGTGAGGGTATTGATTGCAAAATATCTCAGTCTTCTCCCAAACTGAGGACTTCATGATTCATAGGCCTAGGTCTATGACTTGAGTGACTTTGGGTACTCAACTGGTCATAGCTGAATGCTGTGCTCTTTCCCTCATGTACCATACCTCATACATGCAATACATAGTATCCACTCATGTTTGCACTTTGAATAGATCTTTTATTGTGTATAAAGTGAGAAAGATGTAAAGAAATCATGAAAGAAATAGAAATAATTAACAATATGGTAAAGGAGGCACAAAAATATTGGGAAAAAAAAGATACCATAAGAGGAAGGGTAGAAAAGGCACAAAAATCCCTTTAAGAAACTTAAAAATTAGAATTGGGCAAGTGAAAGCAAATTCCACAAAAATTAAGAAATATCAAAATGAAAACTAAAGAATGGAAAAAAATAAAAATGTGAAATATATCATTGTAAAAACAAATGATCAAGAACATAGAACTTGGATGGATAATTTAAGAATTATCAGTCTACCTGAAAGTCATAATAAAACAAACACCATCTTTCACAAAATCAAAAAAGGAGACTTGACTTGGTATTCTAAATAAAATAGAAATTGAACAAATCTACCGATTACCAATGAGATTCCAAGTGCACAAGTCAAGAAGTGAATCCTGCAATCAGCCAGAAGGAAATAATTTAATATTATATTAGGGATATGAACAGGGATATGAACAAGGGATATGAACAGGCAGTTTTCAGATGAGTAAACCGAATTATTAACAGTTATTGTTGCAGTTCAATTAAAAGTTCTAAATCATTGTAGATTAGAGCATATTAAAACAATTCTGAGATACTACCACACACCTCTCAGATTGACTAATATGACAGAAAAGGATATAAAAACAAAGGCAGAAGAATAAAATATATTATACAATAAAATTCAACTTTTTCTTTCTTGAATAAAATGCTTACACTAAAACTGCAATGAAGATTTTATAGAATGGAAGTAAAATGTTATTGATATATTTTCTAGACCATCACAATCTAGGTAACTCTTGCTGTTTTCTTTTAAAAAAAATGTCCTTTTGCTGATCTGGGACTACTTCTCAAATGGATACAGAGACTTTGCCTAGGTTCTGGAATACTGTAAGAGGAATCTCCTAGCTTGACCACTTCTCCAGAATCTGGAGACCTCTCTATCTTTCTTTCTGTGCTAACCTTGGCTAGATAGAAAAGATTCATGGTAATTTTTTTCCTTTGATTTTAGTCTATTTCCAATTACTCTGCCAATCTGTTAGCTCTGAATAATTAAATTCATTTCATTATGATTCTATCACCACTCTTTGTTAGACATGTATTATTTCAATGCATGTCAACATAGTAGACATTTGTTAAGTACTGGTTATATGCTTGGCACTGCACTTAATACTGGAATTATAAAGAGAAACACAAATTAATGCCATTGTTCTCAATGAGGTTGCAGTCTAATAGGGAAAACAATATTCAAACACTTTTAAACAAGCATATGAAGGATGATTTGGGGACAATTTCAGGGAGAAGGCATTAAATTAAGGAGCACTGGAGAAGACCTTTTAAGTGAAACTACTTGAAATGAAAGAAGCCATTAAAATTTGGAGGGAGAGTGAAGAGTAAAACAGGAAGGGGAACAGCCAGTAAAAATTCCCAGAATTGGGAGATAAAAGTTGGAAGAATAGCAAGAAAGTCAATGTCATTAGATTAGAGTACATGAAGGAAAATATCTAAGAAAATTGGAAAGGAACGATGTGTAATGAACAATACCAAAAGCCAAAGAACAAGTTATATGTTTGATTCTGGGGACATTATAGGGAGGCCACTGGAACCTATAAAATGTGTGTGTGTGTGTGTGTGTGTGTGTGTGTGTGTGTGTATGAAAGAGAGAGAGAGAGAGAGAGAGAGAGAGAGAGAGAGAGAGAGAGAGAGAGAGAGAGAGAGAGAGAGGGAGGGAGGGAAAGAATTGAATGCTAGGTGCAAAGCCTATCTTTCTACATTCAAATCTGATGTCAGATTCTTGCTAGCTCTCAGACCAGAGCAAGTCACTTAACTCTGCCTCAGTTTCCTCATTTATAAAATGAACAGAAGAAAAAAAAAGGCAAAGTACTTTAGTATCTTTGTTAAGAAAATCTCCAATGAGGTTATAAAAAATTAGATTCAACTGAAAATCACCAAACAGCATTTTTAAAAAATATATAGAATGCTACTCCACATCCTTCCACATAACCTGTTTCATTTGATTAACATATGAGCTTCCAGATTCACATTCCAATTAAAATTTTTATCCCATCATTGCTCTGTAATTAGATCCAATCTGTCTCCTTGAATTAGAATGTATATTTTCTCTTGTTTTTAATGTAGAAATTCAAGTAAATGATTTGTATTGCCAGTTTTTTTCTTTAATTTTGCTTTCCCTCATCTCTTGGTATCATCATTTCTTTGTACAGTACTGCTAACCTTAATGTTATCTATCTAGATGTACATTAACATTTTCCTACTAGCTCCTAGAAGTTATGTAGATGAAGACAAAGGGACTTTATGAAGGTTGGAACAACATGACTACACTTTGATACACAGGAAGAATTACAGTGAGGGGTTGAGAATGACACCCAAGGATGCCAACCTGGATAATTGGGAGGGTGGTGGAATTTTTGGTAATGATAAGGAAGTTTGGCAGTTTGGACTTGGAGAGAAAGATAATGATCTTTTAGGCTGGACTTATTAATTTTGAGATGTCTATAGAAAATCCATTTGTAGATGTATATAAGGTGGTTGCTAACATGAAACAAGATTAGGTGGGAAAAGCAAAGCTTAATGGGCAAATTTAATCAAGTACAATTTAAACAATTATACTGCTAAGTATTTTATTAAACAAAGAAAAAAATCACCTTCAAGATTACAGGCTCGGTGACATATGACTAGATAATAGTTCACATTAGAAAGATCTGATGATTTCAGGGGAATGCTGACCCAATAAGTCAGAAATTTGATATGACTATTAAAAAGATTATGAAATTTAGGCTACAGTAAGGAAGGCATAGATGATAAAATTTAGGCTACAGTAAGAAAGGCATAGGGCTGAGAAAAAGCTAAGTGGTGATCATATAAAATTTGTAGATTTATACCTAGTTCTGGATATCAAATTTAATTAGTATATTGACAAATTTGAGGTCTAAGTTAGAAGAAAATAAACATTGAAACTATATTAAATTGACTGAAGGATCTGGGAATATTTGGTTTAGAAAAGAAGTGACTTGGTTGGGGTATAGGAGGAAATGCTAACTTGGCTCATATCTTTGAAATGATTTCATATGGAATTAGATATTTTCTGTTTGTCTTCAGGTTGCAGGAACAGAAAAAATGATTCAAAGCTTCAAAGAGATAGATGTAGGCTTGATATTGGTTAGGAAAATTTTTCTAAGAACTAGAGGTATCATTAAATGCAATAGAATGTCTCTGAATTTATTGGAAGACTTAGACTAAAAGTCTTCTGTGAAAGGATATGCAAACAAACATTTATCCAGTGTGTTATAGAACTAATTCTCATATTGCTACAGACTGTACCTGGCCTGTGAGTTCTCTTCTGATTTTTTATCCTGTGGGATAAAAATAGTTTAGTATAACTTCCTATAATAATATATTTAATTATATAGGAATTTAAGTATATAGGAATTAAGTATAAGTATAACTATACCATGATAGTATATTAATTGTATTTAATTTATATTAGATAATTCAAATTCCAGAAACTTATTCATTTCAAAAACTTTAGTGTTTGAATCATTTTTGTCACAAGAATCATTTTCTTAAATTATACAATGTGATATTGCATTCAATGTATGTTATAATAAACCCCTCAAGTAACTCTATTTCTTTCAAATGCTACCTTGAGCTGTTTTTGTTCTTTCTAAATCTGAATTTGTACAAAAAATAGATTATTTATGGCACTCAACCATTTAGATGTCAAAAAGAGTTTGGTATGTCCACTAAATTAAAACATTCTAATCATAGGCTGTCAAGCCTTTGAAAATTTAGTTCTATCTCAAATTTCTGTTTATGACAGCTTACAGAGGGCATGCAGTGAATTGCTTCCCCCCCTCACTTACAGCCCAATTAAGAGTGACAAATTCAGCAGTTTTAATCCTCCAACTATAAATATATTAAATTTGACATCTATTTAGGGGTGAGGTTACTAACTCATCAGCCAAAAGCCGCAATTTTAAAGTTATATTAGGTATAATTTTACTTGGCTGTAGCAAGGACTCCTAGAGTTAGAAGTTAAAATACTGGATTTCCAAGCAGAAATGTTCAAGACAAGACAATTTCCAAACTGAAGAGAATGGTGAAAAACTAAGAAAAAGTAAATATATATTAACCTTAGTGGGGAAAAATATTAGAGGATAAAAAATAGGAAGCAAAAACTGGGAGGGGTAACAAAAATGAAACCAAAATAAAAGTTCTAAAAGGTCTTTTTTTTGGCAAAAATTTCCAGCTGTATAGAATTGTCTGTCTTAACTTCTTTTTCTCTCTCTGTTTCTCTCACTCTGTACCTTTCTTTATATGTCTCTCTATGTCCTCTTTCTGTATCTGAATCTATCTGTCTCTCTTTTCCTGCACACCCTTCTGCTTCTAATCAATCATCTTTATTTTAGCAATACCTTTGTCCTATTCATTATGTATATATACTATTCTTCCATTATATTCCCTTGTTTTTATAAGAATATGTATTTCTCTCTTTTTTCTTCAAGATCTATCCTTGGTAAATCAATTAATCTCCTTTATTTTTCTCATCTATAAAATGGGAATAATAATAGTACCTACTTCACAGTGTTGGGAAATCAAATGAAATAATATGTAAAGCACTTTTTAAATCACTCTTAATCACAGAAATATACATTAAGACAACTCTCAGGTTCCACAACACACCTCTTAGATTGACTAAGCTAACAGGAAAAGGTAATGATGCATATTGGAGGGGATCTGGGAAAACTGGGACACTAATATATTGTTGGGAAGTTGTGAACTATTCCAACCATTCTGCAGAGTAATTTGGAACTATGCCCAAAAGGCTCTCAAACTGTACATACCCTTTGATCCAGCAGCAACTCTACTATATCTATATCTCAAAGAGATCATAAAAGAGTGATAAGGAGCCCTATGTAGAAAAATGTTTGTAGCAGCCCTTTTTATAGTTGCAAGAAACTGGAAACTGAGTAGATGCCCATCAGTTGGGGAATAGCTGAATAAATTATGGTATATGAATGTTATGGAATATTATTTTTGTATAAGAAATGACCAGCAGGATGATTTCAGAGAGACCTGGAGAGACTTACATTTACTGATGCTAAGTGAAATGAGTAAAACCAAGAGAACATTTTAGTCAGCAACTAAAAGATTATGTTATGAGTAATTCTGATGGACTTTGTTCTTTCCAATAGCAAAGTGATTCAGGCAACTTCATATAGTCTTGTGATGAAGAGAGTGATCTGCATCCAGCGGACAGTGAGGACTGAGTGTGGATTACACCATAGTATTTTTACATTTTTGTTCTAGCTTCTTGCATTTTGTTTTCTTTCTCATCTTTTTCTTTTTTGATCTGATTTTTCTTCTGCAGCATAATAATTTTGGAAAAATGTATAGAAGGATTACACATGATTAACATATATTTGATTACTTGACCTCTAGGGGAGGGATGAGAAAGAAGGGAGAGAAAAAATTGCAACACAAAGTTTTGCAAGAATGAATGATGAAAATTATCTATGCATATGTTTTGAAAATAAAAAGCTTTAATAAATACATGTAATATATATAAGCATATATATATATATATATATATATATATATATGTAAAATACTTGTCAAACTTTAAAATGATATGTAAATTATGGTATTATTTATGTTGAATCCTTTGAGGTTAGGAATTAGTTACTTTTCTATTTGTATCTCTCTTAATACACTGCTTTGCACATTTGTATTTGTTCAGGAACACTTACTCATTTTTCCCCATTTATTATTAATGTAGTTTTTATTATAGCTTTTTTATTTACAAGATATGTGCATGGGTAATTTTTCAGCATTGACCCTTGCAAAGCCTTCTGTTCCAACTTTTCCTCTCTTTCCCTCCACCCCCTCCCCCAAATGGCAGGTAGACAAATACATGTTAAATATGTTAAAGTATATGTTAAATATAATATATGCATACATATCTATAGTTATTTTGCTGCACAAGAAGAATTGAACTTTGAAATAATGTAAAATTAACTAGAGAAGGAAATAAAAATGCAAACAGACAAAAACAGAGGCATTGGAAATGTTAGGGAGTGGTTCACACTCATTTCCCAGAGTTCTTTCGCTGGGTGTAGCTGGGTCTATTCATTATTGAACAAATGGAACTGATTTGATTCATTTCATTGTTGAAGAGAACCACATCTATCAGAATTTGTGATCTTATAGTATTGTTGTTGAAGTATATAATGATCTCCTGATCCTGCTCATTTCACTCAGCATCAGTTCATGTAAGTCTCTCCAGGCTTTTCTGAAATCTTCCTGCTGGTCATTTCTTACAGAACCATAATATTCCATAGCATTCATATACCACAATTTATTCAAGCAATTCTCCAATTGATGGGCATCCATTCAATTTCCAGTTTCTCACCACTACAAAGAGGGCTGCCACAAAGATTTTTGCACATACAGGTCCATTTCCTTTCTTTAGGATCTCTTTGGGATATAATCCCAGTAGAAACACTGCTGAATCAAAGGGTATGCAAGTTTGATAACTTTTTGAGCATAGTTCCAAATTGTTCTCCATTATGGTTGGATCCATTCACAACTCCACCAATAATGCATCAGTGTCCCAGTTTTTCCACATCTCTCCAACATCCAGCATTATCTTTTCTTATCATCCTAGCCAATCTGACAGGTGTTTAGTGGTATCTCAGAGTTGTGTTAAGTTACATTTCTCTGATTAATAACGAGTTGGAGCAACTTTTCAAATGACTAGAGATAGTTTCAATTTCTTCATCATAAAATTATCTGCTCATATACTTTAGCTAATCATCAATTAAAGAATGATTTGATTTCTTATAAATAAGATTGAATTCTCTATATATTTTGGAAATGAGACCTTTATCAGAACCTTTGACTATAAAATGTTTTCCCAGTTTATTGTTTCCCTTCTAATCTTGTCTATATTAGTTTTAATTGTACAAAAGCTTTTCAATTTGATATAATCGAAAATTTCTATTTTGTGATCAATAATGATCTCTACCTCTTCTTCCACAGGTCTAAGAGGTAAACTATCCTATGTTATTCTAATTTATTTATAATTCTTTATTTCTAGATCATGAACCCATTTTGACGTTATCTATTGTACAGTGTTAAGTGTGCGTCAATGCCTAGTTTCTGCCATATTAGTTTCCAATTTACCCAGAAGGTTTTGGCAAACAGTGAATTCTTATCCGAAAAGCTGTCCCTGGGTTTATCAAATGCTAGATTATTGAGGTTATTGACTATTTTGTCCTTTGAACCTAACCCATTTCACTGATCGATTTAGCTATTTCTTAGCCAGTACCAAATGATTTTGATGACCACTGCTTTATAATATAGTTTTAATCTGTCTACAATTATTTTAAATGGCATTTTTCTTTGTATCTCTTGCTGCTTGAGTTTGTTGATCACATATAGAAATGCTGATGATTTATGTGAATTTATTTTGTATCCTGCAACTTTGCCAAAGGTGCGGATTATTTCTAATAGCTTTTTAGTAGAATCTTTGGGGTTCTCTAAGTATACCATCATATCATCTACAAAGAGTGACAATTTGGTTTACTCATTACCTACTCTAATTGCTTTGATATCTCAACTCTTATTGCCAAAGCTGGCATTTATAATACAATATTAAATATTAATGGTAATAATGAGCCATCTTGTTGCACTCCTAATCTTATTGGGGATGGTTCTGGTTTATCCCCATTACATATGATGCTTATTGATAGTTTTAAATAGATGCTATTGACTATTTTAAGGAAAAGTCCATTTATTTCTATACTCTCAAGTGTTTTAATAGGAATGGATGTTGGATTTTATCAATGATTTTTATGCATTTATTGAGATGATTATGTTAATAGTTTTCCTTATATTGAAGCAGCCCTGCATGCCTGGTATAAATCCTACTTCATCATGGTGTCTTATCCTGGGGATGATTTTCTGCAATTTTTTGTTATTATCTTATTTAAGATTTTAGCATTCATTAGGGAGATTGATCTATAATCTTCTTTCTCTGTTTTCAATCTACCTCGTTTAGGTATCAATACCATGTCTGTGTTATAAAAGGAATTTGGTAGGACCCCTTCATTCCCTATTTTTAAATAGTTTATATAACATTGCAGTTAATTATTCTTTAAATATTTGGTAGAATTCACATGTAAATTCATATGGTCCTGGTGATGTTTTCTAAGGGAGGTGAATAACATCTTGTTCTATTTCTTTTTCTAAAATGGGACTACTTAAGCAATTTACTTCCTCCTCTGTTAATCTGAGAAGCCTATATTTTTGAAGGTAGTCATCCATTTTCCTTAGGTTATCAAATTTATTGGCTTATATTTGGACAAAGTAACTCCTCATTATTGCCCTAATTTCATCTTCATCAGTGGAAAGTTCTCCCTTTTCATTTTCAAGGCTAACAATTTAGTTTTTCTCTTCCCTTTTTCTAATCAGATTTACCAGAGGTTTATCTATTTTATTGGCTTTTTCATAAAACCAACTCATAGTTTTATTTATTAATTCAAAAAAATTTTTTTTTACTTTACATTTTATAAATTTCTCCTTTTAATTTTAGAATGTCAAGTTTAGTATTTGATTGGGGGTTTTTAATTTGCTCTTTTTTCTAGCTTTTTTTTTTTCCTGAGGCAATTGGGGTTAAGTGACTTGCCCAGAATCACACAGCTAGGGACCAGATTTGAAGTTAGGTCCTCCTGACTTCAGGGCTGGTACTCTATCCATTGGGTACCCTAACTGCCCTGTTTTTCTAACTTTTTAAGTTGCAAGCTCAATTCACTGATCTCCTCTTTCTCTATTTTATTCCAGTAAGCCTCTAAAGATATAAAATTTCCCTTATTGCCGCTTTTGGCTGCATCCCACAAATTGTGGTATGTTGTCTCATTCTTGTCATTCTCTTGGATGAAATTATTGTGTCTATGATTTGCTGTTTCACCCATTCATTTTTTAGGATGAGATTATTTAGTTTCCAATTACTTTTTGGTCTATTTACTCCTAGCATTTTGTTGAATGTGGTTTTTATTGCATTGTGATCTGAAAAGAATGCATGTACTATTTCTGTCTTTTTGCATTTAATTTTGAGGTTTTTATGTTCGAATATATGGTCAATTTTTGTATAGGTTCCATGAACTGCTCAGAAGAAAGTGTACTCCTTTATGTCTCCATTCAGTTTCCTCCAAAGATTTATCATCTCTAACTTTTCTAATATTCTATTTATCTCTTTAATTCTTTCTTATTTGTTTTGTGGTTTGATTTATCTAATTCATCCATACCTAATAAAAACACTTGAGAGTATAGGAATAAGTGGACTTTTCCTTAAAATAGTCAGTAGCATCTATTTAAGCATCATATGTAATGAGGATAAACCAGAGCCATCCCCAATGAGATTAGAAGTGAAACAATATTTTGCCCACTATCACTATTAATATTCAATATTGTATTACAAATGCTAGCTTTACCAATAAGAGTTAAGATATTAAAGTAATTAGAGTAGGTAATGAGTAAACCAAATTATCACTCTTTGAAGATTATATAATGGTATACTTAGAGAATCCCAAAGATTCTACTAAAAAAGCTATTAGAAATAATCCACACCGGGGGCGGAGCCAAGATGGCAGAGAAGATACACGCGATTGTTTAAGCTCCTTTCTTCCCTCACTACCAACTAGATAAAATCAGCCTCAGAAATAGCACTGTTCTGATAGAATCCACAAGGACTGGAAGCACGACTTACCAGCTGAAGAGAATCTGGAGTTTCAACAGGAAAGGTCAGCTCCCAGGGGAGGAAGAAGAAAGGCCAGCACAGATGGCTGGGTGCTGGCTGGGTGCTGGCTCGCTGTGCTGATCGCGCTGGGGAGGGCTCTGGGATCAGAGAAGCCACTGAGATAGAGGAATCTGGCACAGGCTGTTAGCTCTTCTCTGCTTATAATACAGCAGTTCAGAAGAGAAATCAAGCCACTTTAAAATTTTAAAACCAGATTAGATCTTCCTGGATCCTGGGGGTGACTCAGCAGATCTTGGCACTGTGGGTGTGGCCGACATAGGCAATCCAGGCTTTCACCTGGGGGTTGTTAAAGAGATTGAAATGTGGGCGGGGCTGTAACTCATAGTGCCTGGCTCTACTGGAGGCTGTGGAACTCAGCCCCAGGAAGTCTCAGAGAAGTGGAACCTTTTCACTAGGGACCGCAATTTCTGGAAGACACTTCCAGTTTGAGCGCAAGGGCTTTTCACGTCACCTGCTGCTGACATCCACACCCCACCGGGATGCATAGGCTGGGCTTTGTGTTGCCTTTACTGTTCAGTCTCAAAACTCAGGGAAGCCGCTAGGACACATAGTGCTGCCCTCAAAGCACAGCAGAGCTAATCACCTGTGAGGCACTTCCAGGGAGGGGGTGGGGAACTCTCTCCCAGAGCTCTCTTAGCTCAGGCTCAGGAGCCACTGCATCCATCCAGTCTAGGACGAAACTGGTAAAGAAATAAATAAATAATTTCCTACCCCAGGGACAGACCCCAAAAGATTTTTTTAAGTATGAGTAAAAAGGAAAGAAAAACTATAGATTCCTTCTACACAGAGAAAGAGCGGGTATCCAACCCCGAGGAAGTTAACAGCAGAGAGACAGCAGATAACAACCTAAAGGGGAATGCTTCCTGCCCCGCCATCACATAACTCTCTCCTTGAAGAGACTATTAAAAAGTTAAGAGAGTTTGAAAAAAAATGGGGAAAGGAAAGAGAAGCTATGATAGAAAATAACAACGTTCTGAAATTGGAGTTAGAAAAAATAAAGAATTCACAGGAGATGCAGGGAAACAAAATTAGTGAATTAGAAAAGGTAAAAAAGTCTCAAGAAAATAGGATTTCTGAATTGGAGAAGATAAAAAAGTCTCAGGAAAATAGGATTTCTGAATTGGAAAAAAGAAAATAATTCTCAAAAAAAATTAGGGAAATGGAAAAAATTCAATAGAGCAAAATAACTCATTTAAAAATGAAATTGGGCATTTACAAAAAGAATTAAAAACTGTGAATGAAGAAAATAACTCCTTAAAATTCAGGATGGTACAAATAGAAATGACTGATTCATTGAGAACCAAAGAATCAGTCAAACAAAACAAAAAAAAAATGAAAAGCTGGAGAATAACGTCAAATACTTACTGGGAAAATCTATAGACCTGGAAAATCGATCTAGAAGAGATAATCTGAGGATCATTGGATTTCCCGAAAACTACTACCAAAAAAAGAGCCTAGATTCTATTTTACAGGAAATTAACAAAGAGAACTGTCCAGAGATAATAGAAATAGAAGGGAAAGTAGATGTGGACAGAATTCATCGAACTCCTTCTGAAATAGACCCTAAAAAAAGAACACCACGGAATATTGTGGCTAAGCTGCAGAATTATCGCACAAAGGAGAAAATCCTGCAAGCAGCTAGAAAAAAACAATTTAAATACCAAGGTGCCATAACAAGGGTCACACAAGATCTGGCTGCCTCCACATTGAAAGATAGAAGGCCCTGGAACCTGATATTCTGAAAGGCAAAAGATTAAGGATTGCAACCAAGAATAAACTACCCAGCTAAGTTTAGCATCTTTTTCCATTGAAGAAGATGGTTATTCAATGAAATAGAGGAATTCCATATGTTTCTAAGAAAAAAACCAGACTTAAACACAAAATTTGATCTACATCCACAAGACTGAAGAGAAACAGAAAAAGGTACACAGAAACCTTGAGAACTGTATCTCTGTTGTGGGTATATAGAAAGTCTGTTGTGGGTATATAGAAAAAAAAAGGAGGGGGTGTAGTAAAGGGAAGGGGGTAGTATTAGAAGGGGGTAGTATCAGAAAAAGGGGAGGGAGTGATAAAAAGAGTGAAACTACATCCCAGGAAGAGGCACAGAATATATACTACATCTGAGGGAATTTAGAGAGGGGGAGAAACATTGTGTGAATCTTACTCTCATCAGAGGAGGCTCAAAGAGTAAATAATTGACATATTTGTTTTTCAGAAAATTCTCTATCACCTCATTAAAAGGGGGAGGGAAAAGGGAAAAGGAAAAGGAGAATAAGGGAAGGGACTTGGAGGGAGGGGGGAGGGATACTAAAAAAAAAAGAGAGGACTGCATGTCACAAGGGGGGTCTATAAATTAAATATTGGGGAAGGCGTTCAGGGGGGTCAAAGGAAAAAGCATAATCTGAGGATAATATGATGGCAGGAAATACAGAATTAGTAATTTTAACTGTAAATGTGAATGGGATGAATGCTTCCATCAAATGGAGATGAATAGCAGACTGGATCAAAAATCATAACCCTACAATATGTTGTTTACAGGAAACACACTTAAAGCAGAGAGATACATACAGAGTAAAGGTAAAAGGTTGGAGCAGCATCTATTATGCTTCAGGTAAAGCCAAAAAAGCAGGAATAGCTATCCTTATCTCAGATCAAGCAAAAGTAGAAGTTGATCTAGTTAAAAGAGATAAGGAAGGAAACTATATCCTGCTGAAAGGTAACATAAATAATGAAGCCTTATCAATACTAAACATATATGCACCAAGTGGTATAGCATCTAACTTTTTTAAAGGAAAAGTTAAGAGAGTTGCAAGAAGAAATAGACAGTAAAACTATAATAGAGGGAGATCTCAACCTTGCACTCTCAGATTTAGACAAATCAAACCGCAAAACAAATAAGAAAGAAATTAAAAAAGTAAATAGAACATTAGAAAAAAACTAGGTATGATAGACCTTTGGAGAAAACTGAATGGCAATAGAAAGGAATATACTTTCTTCTCAGCAGTTCATGGATCCTATACAAAAATAGACCATATATTAGGACATAAAGATCTCAAAATTAAATGTAGGAAGGCAGAAATAATAAATTCCTTCTTCTCAGACCACAATGCAATAAAAGCTACATTCAGTAAAAAGTTAGGGGTAAATAGACCAAAAAGTAATTGGAAACTGAATAATCTCATCGTAAAGAATGACTGGGTGAAAGAGCAAATTATAGAAACAATTAACAATTTCACCCAAGATAATGACAATGATGAGACATCATACCAAAATCTTTGGGATGCAGCTAAAGCAGTAATAAGGGGAAATTTTATATCTTTAGAGGCTTATTTGAAGAAAATAGAGAAAGAGAAGATTAACGAATTGGGCTTACAACTTAAAAGGCTAGAAAAAGCCCAAATTATAAACTATTGAATTAATAAATAAAACCAAGAGTTGGTTTTATGAAAAAGCCAATAAAATAGATAAACATTTGGTAAATTTGATCAGAAAAAAGAAAGAGGAAAATCAAATTGTTAGTCTTACAAATGAAAAGGGGGATCTTTCCACCAATGAAGAGGAAATTAGAGAAATAATGAGTTACTTTGCCCAACTTTATGCCAATAAATTTGATAACTTAAGTGAAATGGATGACTTCCTCCAAAAATATAGGCTTCCTAGATTAACAGAGGAGGAAATAAATTGCTTAAATAGTCCCATTTCAGAAAAAGAAATAGAACAAGGTATTAATCAACTCCCCAGGAAAAAATCCCCAGGACCAGATGGATTTACATGTGAATTCTAGCAAACATTTAAAGAACAATTAACCCCAATGCTATATAAAGTATTGGAAAAAAATAGGGGATCAAGGAGTCCTACCAAACTCCTTTTATGACACAGACATGGTACTGATACCTAAACCAGGTCGATCAAAAACTGATAAAGAAAATTATAGACCAATTTCCTTAATGAATATTGATGCTAAAATCTTAAATAGTATATTAGCAAAAAGACTTTAGAAAATCATCCCCAGGATCTTAATGTATACATACATTATGATCAAGTAGGATTCATACCAGGAATGCAGGGCTGGTTTAATATTAGGAAAACTATTAGTATAATTGACCATATTCATAATCAAATTAATAAAAACCATATGATCATCTCAATAGATGCAGAAAAAGCATTTGACAAAATCCAACATCCATTCCTACTAAAATCTCTTCAGAGTATAGGAATAAATGGATTATTCCTTAGAATAATCTGGAGCATATATTTAAGACTGTCAGTAAACATAATATGCAATAGAAATAAACTGCAACCTTTCCCAGTAAGATCACCATTACTATTCAATATAGTACCAGAAACGCTAGCCTCGGCAATAAGAGCTGAGAAAGAAATTCAAGGAATTAGAGTAGGAAATGAGGAAATCAAACTATCACTCTTTGCAGATGACATGATGGTATACTTAGAGAACCCCAAAGACTCTGCTAAAGCTATTAGAAATAATTCAGAATTTTTGCAAAGTGGCAGGATACAAAATATATCCACATAAATCCTCAGCATTTTTATACATTACCCACACAATCCAACAGCAAGAGATACAAAGAGAAATTCCATTCAAAATAACAGTCGATAGTATAAAATATTTGGGAATATATCTACCAAAGGAGAATCAGGAATTATATGAGCAAAATTACAAAACACTTGCCACAAAAATAAAGTCAGAATTAAATAATTGGAAAGACATTCAGTGCTCTTGGATAGGCCGAGCGAATATAATAAAGATGACAATACTCCCCAAACTAATCTATTTATTTAGTGCTATACCAATCAGACTCCCAAGAAACTATTTCAATGACCTAGAAAAAATAACAACAAAATTCATATGGAAGAATAAAAGGTCGAGAATTGCAAGGGAACTAATGAAAAAGAAGTCAGAGGAAGGTGGTCTAAATGTACCTGATTTAAAGCTATATTATAAAGCAACAGTCACCAAAACCATTTGGTATTGGCTAAGAAATAGACTAGTTGATCAGTGGCATAGGTTAGGTTCACAGGGCAAGATAGTGAATAAAATTAGCAATGTAATCTTTGACAAACCCAAAGATCCCAAATTTTGGGATAAGAATTCATTATTTGACAAAAACTGCTGGGAAAACTGGAAATTAGTATGGCAGAAACTAGGCATGGGCCCACATTTAACACCACATACTAAGATTAGATCAAAATGGGTCCAAGATTTAGGCATAAAGAACGAAATCCTAAATAAATTGGAGGAACATGGGATGGTTTACCTCTCAGACTTGTGGAGGAGGAAGGAGTTTGTGTCCAAGGGAGAACTAGAGACCATTATTGATCACAAAATAGAACATTTTGATTACACCAAATTAAAAAGTTTCTGCACAAACAAAACTAATGCAAACAATCTTAGAAGGGAAGCAACAAATTGGGAAAACAGTTAAAGGTTCTGATAAAGGCCTCATCTCCAAAATATACAGAGAATTGACTTTAATTTATAAGAAATCAAGCCATTCTCCAATTGATAAATGGTCAAAGGATATGAACAGACAATTTTCAGATGATGAAATTAAAACTATTTCCACTCATATGAAAGAGTGTTCCAAATCACTATTGATCAGAAAAATGCAAATTAAGACAACTCTGAGGTATCATTACACACCTGTCAGATTGGCTAAGATGACAGGAACAAATAAAGATGAATGTTGGAGGGGCTGTGGGAAAACTGGGACACTGATGCATTGTTGGTGGAGTTGTGAAAGAATCCAACCATTCTGGAGAGCAATCTGGAATTATGCCCAAAAAGTTATCAAAATGTGCATAGCCTTTGACCCAGTCATACTACTACTGGACTTATATCGCAAGGAACTACTAAAGAAGGGAAAGGGACCTGTATGTGCCAAAATGTTTGTGGCAGCCCTTTTCATAGTGGCTAGAAGCTGGAAGATCAATGGATGTCCATCAATTGGAGAATGGTTGGGTAAATTATGGTATATGAATGTTATGGATATTATTGTTCTCTAAGAAATGACCAACAGGAGAAATACAGAGAGGCTTGGAGAGAGTTACATCAACTGATGCTAAGTGAAACGAGCAGAACCAGAAGATCATTATACACTTCAACAATGATACTGTACGAGGATGTATGCTGATGGAAGTGGATATCTTCAACATAGAGAAGAGCTAATCCAATTCCAATTGATTAATGATGGACAGAATCAGCTACATCCAGAAAAGGAACACTGGGAAATGAGTGTAAACTGTTATTTTTACCTTCTGAATTCAATTCTTCCTGTGCAACAAAAAATTCGGTTCTACACACATATATTGTATCTAGAATATACTGTAATATATTTAACAGGTATAAGACTGCCTGCCATCTGGGGGAGGGGTTGGAGGAGGAAGGGAAAAAATCTGAATAGAAGTAAGTGCAAGGGATAATGTTGTAAAAAATTACCCATGCATATGTACTGTCAAAAAAAAGTTATAATTATAAAATAAAATAAAAATTAAATTATATTAAAAAATAAAATAGTGTAATAGTGTCCAAGCTCTTTTTTTCATCATAATTTTCAGGAAGTCTAATAATCCTCATATTATCTTTCCTAGATCTATTTTCCAGGTCTGTTGTTTATCCAAGTAAATATTTAACTTTTTTTCTATTTTTTTTTATTTTTTTTTTTTGGTTTTGTTTTGCTTGACTGATTCTTGTTGTCTCAACAAATCATTCATTTCTAATTGTTCATTTCTGATTTTAATGAGTTATTTTCTGCATTAGCTTTTTTTAAACTTCTTTTTGTATATGTCCAATTGGATATATATTTTAAATGAGTTGTTTTGCTCTATGGATTTTTTTCCCTATTTCACAATTTCTTTTTCTTTTTTTTTTACTTAGTTAGTTTCTTTTTCCAATTCACAAATCCTACTTTCCTGGGAATTCTTTACCTTTTCCAATTCACATTTCAGGAAGTTTTTTTTTCTTTTTTCCACTTTATCAAACTTTTCTTTTAGTGAGTTATGTGCCTTTTCTTTACTCTCTTGTGGGGTTTCTCTTTCCTTTCCTCATTTTTCTTCTAGCCCTTTTTAAAGATTTTTTATAATTTCTTCTATAAATGCCTTTTGTGATGGGGACCAGGTTACATCTCTCTTTGGTGTTTTTTATGTAGATTGTCTGCTATTAGTGTCCTGAGGATTGATAACTTGATGTCTTTCTGTATTAGAAGCTATCAATATTTAGAGTTTTCTTGGCTTTTTACTCATTTTTTAAAAACCCTTACAATCTGCCTTCAGGGCCAGGAGGTTACTAGCTTCTTCTACAGGGATACAGAACAGAGATAGATAGATGGACAGTAACTGTCCTACAAATGGGCTGCAAAGAGTGGCCGAGCAGTGGAAATGCCCTAGGAAGAATCCCGAAGTGGAAGTGTCACTGCTCCAGGAAGAGACCCACCCTCCCTTCCTCTGCAGAATTGTGACTGCCCCAGGCAGAGCCCCCTTGCTGTGCAGAAGTGTGGCTGCCCTGGGCAAAAACCCCCACTGCAGTGTTGTGGTCCAAGCTGACTCACTTCTGGTGCTGGGTGTGGGTAGCCAGATCTGATTAAATTTTGGCATTTTTTGGAGTGCATTATACCTTTGGGGTTTGTGTAACTTCTCTGCTAATCTACTGCTTTACAACTAAAGCAGAGCAGCCAACCTACGGTAGAGTCCTCCCTGCAAATTCTCTACCCACAGAGAGTGCCCCCACCCCTGGTCAGCTCAGTGTGCTAGCCTCCATGGTCTGCCTCCATGTCCTGCTGATCAGGACAAACATTTTCTGGTGATCTTCCAGGTTATTTTTGGTTGGTAATTTGTTGTACTCCCAATATTTGTGGATCTTACCAGTGAAGCACTATTTCTGAGCTGAATTTGGTAATTAGTAGTGAGGGTAGAAGGGGAGTTTAGCATGACGCATGTGTCCTCTCTGCCATCTTGCCCCCCCCATTCATTTATTTAAAATATAATTTCATAAATAAAATTTGTGTCAATGTAAATTGTTTAAATTTCGCTCTATTTTTACTATGTAAATATTATTTTTTCCATACAAACAATGCTGTATTTATTTATGTTTTTCTATTTATGTTAAGAAAATCCTCATAGTCATTTTAAATGTCTTTTTTTTAATATTTAAGTGTAATTGTCAGATAAAAACCATTGCAATGTATGTTAAAATTGATGGATCTAAATCTATTTCCCACAAATGTGACATTTTTTTTCAATTTTGTTTAATATCTTATTTTTCCCAATTTCAAGTAAAAACAATTTTAACATTCCTTTTTTTTTTGTTTTTCAAATTTCGAGTTTGAATTCTCTCCATCTTTCTCTCCTTCTCATCGAGAAGACAAGAAATTTCATATAGATTTTATAACATGCAGCCAAACAAAACATATTTTATGTAAATCATTCTAAGAAAAGTAAAACAAAAACAGAAACAAAAAGTTTTAAAGTATAGGAAAAAACTATCATTGATCTGGAATCTGACTCTACCAGTTCTTTCTCTGGAGATTGACAGCCCTTTGCTTCATAAGTCCTATCCTAATTGTCTTAGATCATTGTGTCAAAGAGATATCTATATCTAATATCTACTATCTACTATTATTCATAGTAGATTATCTTACAACATTGCTGTCACTATGTATAGTTTCACCTTGGTTCTTCATTTCACTTTGAATCAGTCTTTCCATGTTTTTTCTGAGAACATCCTGTTCATTGTTGAAAACAAAAACAAAAACAAACAAAAAAAAAAAAACACCAAAACAATAGACTTTGAATACTATCATGTATCACATATTTAGGCACTTATGTTTTTCTGTTCCAAATATTTTTCCATTGCTCCCTTCCAACTCTCCCATCTTCTGAAGATGGTAGGCATTTTTATATAGTTTGTACAGGTACTATCAAATAAAACATTTCAATATTAATTATAATTGTAAAAGAATAAACAAATCAAAAGAAAAAAAAAACACTAGAAAGAATAAATTAAGTGAAAAAGCATCAATGTGCATTCAGCTTCCATCCATTCTTTATCTGGTTATAGAAAGCATTTTTCTTTGTATGTACATTGTACTTCTCCTGGATCACTGTATTGATGAGAAGGGCTGAATCATTTCTACTTGATCACAACACAATGTTGCTGATGCTATGTAAAATTATTTCCTGTTTCTGTTCATTCTACTTTGCATCATTTTAAACCACTCTTTCTAAGTTTTCCTAATATCTGCCTGTTCATTTCTTATTGTACAATAATATTCAATTGCATTCATATACTACAACTTGTTCAGTCCTTCCCCAATGAACATCCCCTTAAAAGCCAATATTTTGACACCACAAAAGGGTTTATTATGTCCTTTTCTCTCTCTTATGATCTCTTTGTGATACAGACATAGTAGTGGTATTGATGGTCAAAGGAGGAAAATTTTTGTTTCCCTTTTAGCATAGTTCCAAATAGTTTTTCAGAGGGGGCTGGATCAGTTCACAACTCTATATTTTCCCATTATGTACAATACTTATCACTTTCCTTTTTTGTCATGTTAACCAATCTGATAGATGTGAAGTGGTATATCAGATTTGTTTCAATTTGCATTTCTCTAATCAAAAGTGATTTAGAGCACTTCTTCACATGCTTTTAGTTAACTTTGATTTCTTCACCTGAAAACATTCTATTCTTATATTTTGGCCACTTATTATTTGATAAATGGCTTGTATTCTTATAAATTCAATAGTTCTTTATCACAGATACTTGCTGTAAAGATCATTTTCCAGTTTTCTCCTCTCAATTCTCACTTGCATTGATTTTGATTGTACAAAAGGCTTTTTTGATTTTATATAATTAAGATTATCTATTTTGCATTTCATAATGCACTCTCTCAATTACTTTGTCATGAATTTTCCCTTCTCATAGATTTGAGAGGCAGACTATTCCTTCCCCTTCTAATTTGTTCATGGTGTCTATTCTAGTTTTTAGGGAGTTTTTGGCTTATCTTTCAGTTGAATTTATTATACTAGGAACGGGTAGATTTGAGGCCCCTCACTACTAAAATATTTCTGTGTATTTCTTCCATAATTCACTTAATTTCTCCTTTAAGAGTTTGGAGGCTGTACCATTGGTACAGATATATTTTGTATTCATTTTGCTTCATTATCTGTACTACCTTTTAGCAAGAAGTGGTTTTCTTCTTTATGTCTATTTCTGCTTTTACTTTATCTGAGATAAGGATCACTAACTCTGATTTTTTAAACTAAACGAAAGAACAAAAGATTCTACTCTAGTCTCTTACCTTTATTCTGTGTATGTTTCTCTGCTTTAAGTGTATTTCTTGTAACAATCATATTGTGGAATTCTGATTTTTGATCCATTCTGTGATCCACTTCCATTTTATGGGAGAGTTTATTCTATTCACAATCACAGTTATGATTATTATCTGTGAATTTTCCTTCATCCAACTCTTTTTCCTGTGTATTCCCTCTCTCCTTTCCCACTTTTTCTCACCAGTGTTTTGCTTCTGTCTACCACTTCCTCTGATATGCATTCCCTTCTATCAATTTCTACCACTGCCTCTTTACTTAAGCTCCTTTTCTCCTATTTCTCTGTCACTATATTCAAGTGAATGTATATATTATTCCCATTTTGAGTCAATATTGATAAGAGTAAGATTCAAACTAGGCTCTTCACCCAATCTTTCCATCTTCCCCTCTATTTTAATAGATTTTTGCATCTCTTTATGTGAAATGATTCACACCATTCTACCACTTTCTTCCTTCTTTCCATTTGTCTTTCCCATCCTTTAATTTTTATGACATTCTCTTAAATTCATCTTATACTTTCATGCTCTGTGTATATTTTTATAGCAATACTATTAGTGATACTTTTTTTTAGAATTACATATACCATCTTCACATGTAGGGATGATTGAATCCCTTATGTTTTCTTTTGCCTTTTACTTATTTGTGCTTCACATAGCTCTTGGTAATGGAGGTTAATTTTTCTGTTTAGTTGTGTTCCTCTCCTTACAAAGGCTTGAAATTCTTCTATTTTATTGAATGTCTATATACCCCTGACATTCTATACTTAAATTCTCCAAGTAAGTGATTCTTGGTTGTCAACTTATCTCATTTGCTTTCTGGAATAACATGTTGTATGATCTCTGCTGCTTTAATTTTGCAGTTGCCAGTCCTGTATTATTTTGATTGTGATTTCCCAGTATTTGAATTGTTTCTTTCTGGGACTTGCAATATTTTTTCCCTTGATCTAATGGTTCTGTAATTTGTCTGTAAGGTGTTTGGATGTTTTTTTTTTTTTTTTTTTTTTTTTTTTAATCCTTTCCCTGACATGATCAATTTGCTCTCTGACTCCAGGATATCAGGGCAGATTTCCTTGATGCAGTTCCATTGTGTTATCCTGCCCTTCTGCTTCCTCAGTTTTCTGGCCTGGCATTAGAAGTTCAGAGCATTATTATGCTAGTGTAATCTCATGCATGAGATTGATTTTGATGGCTTGGATCTCTGAGGTTCTGAGAGGCAATTTGTGTCATGATGAGTTCTATTTCAAGCTCAGACAACTGATTTGCCCTTTTCCCTTAGTCCTTCTTACTCTCCTGCAGAAATCATCTGTAGCATAGATCACGGCTTGCCAGTATTCTCTCTATTATGGGCCTTTATCTTGCACTGAACTCTGGTGACTCTGGACAAGAGTGAGATTGATGAGTGCACAACTCTGCCTCAGTTAAGTCCTATTCACTTGCAAGTCAAGACAACATTCTCCTTATGTCAGTCTACTTTGAGAACAAACAATACCTAACAACAGTGATAATGCAAGTCCAGAACATCTTTGCTTTTAGATTGCTGCTGTGGTATTGGCTGGTTGTCACGACTGGAGCAAATATCTACATTTCTGAGATAGATCTTCATGACTCTATAAAGACTGAAAGAATGATATTAGATATTAGTTAATCAATGATGGAAACCACCACCATCATCACTCTTTTCTCCATAGAGATTTATGGAAGGATTTGAAGAAAAGTAACACAATAGTAAAAGATATGGATCATTTGAAACCCAACTTTTTAAGGGAGTATCCAAGTTATTCAACCATTCCCCAGTTGATGGGCATATACTCATTTTCCAATTCTTTGCTACCACAAAAAGAGCTGATACAGATCTGGGGAAAAGAAAGGAATCTGTGGCCAATGAAGAACTAGAGTACTTTATGAATGCAAAATAGACAATTTTGATTAAATTAAGTTTTAAAAGATTTTGAACAACAACAACAAAAAACACAATGCAGACATCATTAAAATGAAAGCAGTAAATTGGGGAAAACTTTACATCAAAGGATTCTGATAAAGACACCATTTCTGAAATATATAGAAAGATTGACTCAAATTTATAAGAGTTCAAGACATTATTCAATTGGGAAATGACCAAAACATATGAGCAGGCAATTTTCAGATGAAGAAATTAAAACTATTTCTAATTATATGAAAAAAATCCTCTAAATCACTCAGAGAAATGCAAGTTAAGACAACTCTAAGGTACCACTATACAACTCTCAGATTGGCTAAGATGACAAGGAAAGATAAAGATGAATGTTAGAAAGGGAAAACTGGGACATTAATACATTGTTGGGGAAATTGTGAACGGATCCAACCAATCTGGAGAGCAATTTGGAAGTATGTCCAAAGACTTATCAAACTGTGCCTATCCTATGATCCAGCAATGTTTACACTGGGCTTATATCCCAAACAGATCTTAAATAAGGGAAAGGAATCTACATGTGCAACAATGATTATGGCAGTCCTTTTTTTTTTTTTTTTTTTTTTTTTTTGTAATTGGCAAGAAACTGGAGACTAATGGATGCCCATTAGTTGGAGAATAGCTGAATAAGTTATGGTATATGAATGTTATGGAATATTATTGTTCTTTAAGAAATGATCAACAGGATTATTTCAGAAGTCCTAGAGAGACTTACATGAAGTGATGCTGTGATGCTAAGTGAAGTGAGCAGAACCAGGAGATCATTGAACATGGCAAGAGTTAGATTATAATAGGATCAATTCTGATGGATGTGGCTCTTTTCAATAATGAGGTGATTCTTGATAGAGATCAGTTCCAATAAACTTATGATGGAGAGAGCCAAGTGCTGCGGGGAGAGGACTATGGGGATTGAATGTGGATCACAATATAGTATTTTAAGTTTTTGTTCTTGTTTTCTTGAATTTTGTTTCCATTCTCATTTTTTTCTTTTTGATGTGATTTTTCTTATGCAGCATGATAATTGTGGAAATATGTCTTGAATTACACATGTATAACATTTCTTTTATTACTTGCAATCTAGGGCATGAGTGAGGGAAAGGGAAGGAGGAAAAATTTTTGAACACAAGGTTTGCAAGTGTTGAAAACTTTTCAAGCATATGTTTTGAAAAGAAAAACTTTAATAATAATTAATGCTCATGTCAGTTAGCAAGGAAATCACAAAGAGAAACTGTTAAAAGATTAGAAAGATCAGAAAATCAAAGGAGAATAATTCTACAAATATAATATTTTTCTTTCATTTTCTTCTTTTCAGTTCAAATTTAGAAACAAAAATTTGGGGGATAATTTACTTCATTTCTTATGAACTCAACTTTAATCATATCTGAAAAAAATAGATTGGATTAAGTTATTTTTGAATAAATGTTCACTCCATACATTCTAAGCTTCATAAGATACTGGTGGCAAAGTTGAGAGATGAATGGAACTGAAATCAGAAAGAAATGAATTCAAAAATCAGTCTCAAACACTTGTTAGATGGATGATCATGGGTAATTCATTTAAGTGCTGCTTTTGTCAGTTTCCTTCTATTTGAAATGCAGATAATAATAACATCTTCCTTTTTTTGATTTTTGTGAGGTCAAAATGAAAAAAAAAAGTACTTTGCATATCTTTTAGTATGCTATAAAGCTTTACTGTTGTGAATACTAATGTCAGTGCAAACCCAAAAATGGAACACAATTACGAAACACATTTCATACAAATAAATTCAGATCTTAAAAAAAAAAAAAGAAGAAGAAGAAGAACTGCTACAACATTTTTGCACATGTGGGTACTTTTACCTCCTTTATGATTTCCTTGGGATATAGATTCAGGATTGACACTGCTGTGGCAACAATTTTATAATCCTTTGGGCATAGTTTCAAATTACTCTCCAGAATGGTTGATTCATTTGAAAACTTCACCAATATATTAGTGTCCCAATTTTCCCTTATCCCCTTCAACCTTTATCCTTATCTTTTCCTTTCAACTTTGCCAATCTGCAAGGTATGAAATGTTACCTCAGAGTTGTTTTAATACGCATTTTTCCAATCAATAGTACTTTAGAACTTTTTTTTCATTTGACTATAGATGGTTTTAATTCATCATCTGAAATTTATCTGGTCATATCCTTTGACCATTTATCAATTGGCAAATGACTTTGTATTTTGAAATGGGACCTTTATTAGAAACACTAATTATAAAGAACATTTTTCCAGCTTTGCATTTCCCTTTTAATCTTGTCTTTTTGTTGGTCTTGTGTTAGGATTACCAGGTGAGAACTCAGGTTGTCTGGACAGTGACAAGGTGAGAACTCAGATTGCCTGGACATGACAAGGTGAGAATTCAGGTTGACTTGACAGTTCTCTGGCTCAGACCTTTGGTTCTGGCCTTTAAAGGGAGTTTACACTTTAGGAATTCTAGGAGGAGCAAGCTCATTGGTTGAAGTACTTCTTCCCAGAAGTCCTTGCATTATCCCATGCCCATTCTCTGGGAGGATAAAAAGGGGAGCTCTGGAAGAAAAAGTTTGTCTCTGCTTTAGACCAGGCTTGACATGGCTCTCTGCAGGAAGGGAAGTCACTTCTCTGGACAAGAGTTAATGGCAACTGTCTGGAGACAACAGCACGTTACAATTGGCGCCCAACGTGGGGCAAGAACTTTTCCTTATCCTGAGAAGGACTTATTCTGAGCCCTTCAGAGGAGCTAGACTGGACCATCACAGTCTTATATGTGTAAAACCTTTTTTTTTTTTTTTAATTTAATGTAATCAAACTTGTCCATTTTGCATTTTATAATGTTCTCTCATTTTTCTTTGGTCATAAATTCCTTACTTCTCCAAAGATCTCTTAGGTAAATTATCCTTTGTTCTCCTAATTTGTTTATGGCATAAAAATTTATGTCCCAATCATGTATCCATTTTGATATTATTTTGGCATGTGAGATGTAGTCTATGCTAAGTTTCTGACATATTATTTTCCAATTTTCCCAGCAAGTTTTTTGTCAAATAGTGAGTTCTTACTACAGAAGCTGGATCTGGGGGTTTATCAAATACTAGATTGCTATGGGCCTTGATTATGTGTTATGTGGATTTAAGATATTCCACTAATCCACCATAATTTCTTTGCCAGTACCAAATAGTTTTGATAACTTCTGCTTTATAACATAGTTTTAGGTCTGTTACTGCTAAGCCACCATTCTTTGCATTTTTTTTTTCATTATTTCCTTTGATATTCTTCAATCTTGTTCTTCCAGATTGATTTTATTATTATTTTCTCAAGCTTTATAAAATAACATTTAGGTAGTTTGATTGGTATGGCACTGAACAAGGAGGCCAATTTAGATAGAAATGTAATTTTTATTATAATAGCTTGGCCTCCCGATGAATAACTGCCATTTTCCCAATTGTTTTGATCTGACTTTGTGTGAGAAAAGTTTTGTAATTATGTTTATATAATTTTTAAGTTTATCTTGGCAGACCCCAAGTATTTTATTTTTTCTACACTAATTTTAAACTAAACTTCTCTTTCTATTTCATGCTGATGATTTTTGTATTTATTTTGTATTCTTCAACTTTGCTAAAATTTTTAATTGTTTCAAGTAGATTTTTGGGTGATTTTCTAGGATTCTCTAAGTATATAATCTAAGTATATCACCTGCAAAAAAGTTATAGTTTTATCTCCTTTCTAATTCTTTTTTGTATTGCGAAAGCCAACATTTCTAGTACAATATTGAATAATAGTGGTAATAATGAGCATTATTGTTCCAAAGATCTAATATTATTGGAAATCCATCCAGCTTCTCTCCATTGCACATAATGATTGTTTGTGGTTTTAAAAAGACACTGCTTATTATCTTAAGGCAAATTCCCTTTATCCCTGTACTCTCTAGTATTTTTCATGAGATTGGGTACTGTATTTTGCATTCTATTGAGATTATCATATGATTTCTGTTGTTTTATTATTGGTATGATTATTGAATATGACAATAGTTTTCCTTATCTTGAAACAGTCCTGTATTGCTGGCATAAATCCCACTTTGTTATCATAGTGCATTGTCCTGCTAATAAATTGTAATATCTTTTTCAAATTCCAGTTACATTTTTTGCATTTGTATTCATCAAGAAGATTAGTCTGGAATTTTCTTTTTCTGTTTTGGCTCTTCCTGGTTTAGGCATTAGTACCATATTTGTGTCATAGAAGGAATTTGAGAGGGTTCCTTATTTACCTATTTTTCCCAAATAGTTTACATAATATTGGAATTAATTGTTCTTTAAATTTTTGATAAAATGCACTTTTAAACCCTGGAGATTTTTTTCTTAGGGAGTTCATTGATGTCTTATTCAATTGATTTTTTTCTAAAATTGGACTATTTAAAGAAATGTATGTCTTTTTCTATTAATCTGGGCTCATGAAATATTATAGATAATTTTTCTAGATATGATACTTTTGGCTGCAGACCTATTTCTTTATATTGTTGGCAAATATTATTCCAGAACCTATGGTCTTTAATTTGTCTCTTCATAAATCCTGTACAATTCTAATTGTAGTTCTAGCATTTGAATTGATTTTTTTTCTTGTTTCTTGAAAAACTTTCTCTTTGTTGTGAGGGTTTTGAAATTTGGGAATAATGTTCCTAAATGTTTTCCATAAAAGGATTTGTTGAACTAGTGATCAGTAGATTTTTATCTTTTTCTATTTTCCTTTCATGTTCTCATCTCCAGAAAAAAATTTCTTCAATTATTTCTTGCATTATTGTCTCAAAGTCCTTTTTTGGTCATAATTTTCAGACAATACAATTATTCTTATATTTTCTCTTTTTGATTTGTTTGCAGATCTGCCATTTTTCTTATATGATGTTCTACATTTTGCTTTTTTCATTCTTTATATTTTGTTTTGTTATTTCTTGGTTTCTCATAGATTTACTAACTTCTGCAAGCCCAATTGCAATTTTCAAAGTGATATTTTTATGTCTGAGATGCTTTATCTTGTTTTCTAGTTGGTTAACTTTTTTTTCACAATCTTCTTGTTTTTCTTAGATGGCTTTTATTTTTATTTTAGATTTTCCTCAATGTCTCTTATTTGATTTTTAAATTCTTTTTTGAATTCTTCTATAAATTCTTGCTGGTCAAGGAACCATTTCATGTTACTCTTTGTGGTAGAAGCTTTTTTTTTTTTTTACCTCATTATTCTCCTCTGAAGCTGAACCTTGGTCTTCCTTATTTCCATAGTAAGTTTCTATGATTGGGTTATTTCTTCCTTATCAATTAATTTTTTTTTTTAATTAAAGGTATTAGGATAAACACCTTTAACGGGGAGAACTGTGCCTCTGACATCACTTCACCTCTCCCCTCTAAAGTGCTCCTCTCTCCAGCAAGTGCCTGTAGCAGCATCTCTGCTCCACTGCCTCTGCACACAGTGGGTGTGCAGGTTCCTTCTTTCTCAGAGCAAGAGTCTACAACTTAGCTGGACCTGCTATCCCCAATTGGTTGAGGTTCACTCAGTATTCTGGTACTCAAACCCCAACTTCACAACAGTCAATGAGGTGAAAGTTTCTGTGGGTCCTGCTGAGTGACACCCAGCTAGGTTGAAAAGTCCCCATTTTGTGTATAATGTATATTTGGTGTATATCTATATCTATATCTATATCTATATCTATATCGATATCGATATAGATATAGATATAGGTATATCTATATCTATATCTATATGTATATATAGATATATCTATATCTATATGTAGATATATATAATATATATAATATAATGTATATATAATATATACTTTGTGTATATATAATATATAATATATATTTTGTGTATATATGTGTTTTATATATATATATATATAACTTGCTAAGTATTAAATATAAATAAAATTAAATAAATATAAATATAGATAAAATTAAATAAAATACATTAAATTAAATTAAATATAAATAAAATTAAAATTAAATAAAATATATAATATATATAATATTAAATATAACATTAAATAATATATATATATATTACTTGCTAAGAATTAAAGTTAAACTATATTAAAATGATATGATAAATAATAAAATTAAATTAAAGTTAAATATATTAAAATAAAGAATAAAATAGTGAAACTGCACTATATGTCAGTCATATTAATTAATATTGTTTTAGACTATTTAATATAATTAAATAGTATAAGATTGAAATATTGCTGTGGTGTAGGAAATGTTGAGTTAATGGATTTAGAAAAATATAGAAAGAGTGGCACCTAAGAAGGATGGTGTTATCTACAGAGGACAAATTCACATAGTACAACCTTACATAGATATATGTAAATGTATATGTGCAAATATTTATAGGATTATATGTATATAGGTGTATATGCATATTCATGCATATTAATATACATGTGAATATACAAATAAACATATATATGTATACATATATGTATTTGCTTATATAGTCATGCCTATGTATGTATATAAATATACCTATTATTAGCTGTAGCTGGCTTGAAGGAAGGGGGTGGAGAGAAGAGGAGGAAGATTAAAATAAAAAGTACACAGCAGAAAGAAAAACAAAATCTACAAGGAATCAAAGCAAAGATAATTCTGAATATGTCTGGTTTTTATTATATGTATCTTCTTGAAATGGAAATTTAATGTTTCATATTTTCAAGTTCTCTTATGTTCTGTGCACAAGATAATGGTTTTTTTTCTGGTTTTTTTTTTTTTTACCTTTTTTTTCTATTTTGTATTTAATTTCCAAATAACAAAAAAGAAAAAAAATAATAATTATCTATGCTTCAAATCTTCAAAGTATCTTTAGTTTCATTAGAATAACTAGCTTTTCCTCTTACTTGACTGTGATAATGAGCACCTCAAAATTCATTTAAATTCTACTGAGAAAATAAACACTATCAATAGGCAACTTCTTATTCCAATCCTTTCCAGCTAGATGTGAATTTTCATTAAGAGTTCTTATCTTTCCTATTTTTCCTCAATGAACAATTTTAAAAAATAAACCCATGACTCATTTATCCTCTCATCTAATGCTTAGCACAGTTCCTGGCACATAATACTTAATAAGTCCTTTTGGACATGTTGAATACTAGAGCTTTCATTCCATTAATAGATTTTATTCAATTCAATTCTATGAAAATTATCAATAACTTAAACACTTATGTTGCTAAAAGCACTGCATTAAATAGTAGAAGTGCAAAAAAAAATGCAGAGGGGAGATCATTGTTTCACAATTTTCCATCAAGCAGTCTCCATATGATTTAAACTCAAAACTTTTAAACTTGTGATTTAACTAGCAGTGAATGCTTAGTGATTAATCTCCTCTATTAATGCATATTAGTTGTAATGTCCTGTCATCTCTCAATTATAAGGTTTCTTTTCTGTAAATCCTTTTCTCTGGGAGCAGGTTTCTTGGGAGGCTTCTGGAGCCTCCAGCCAGAGTGAAGGTAGAATCTCGAATCCTCTCCTTCCTTAATTCTGGCTCTGAATCTCCTCAAGCTTCCCTGCATTTCTCTCAGGAAGTCTTGTCCTTCCCCAATCCAGACTACTTCTCCAGATTCAATGTTGCCTCTTTTTATCCTCTTAGAGAATGGGCTTCTGGGTACTCCCTGAGTCTTGTGGGATCTCCTACAACCAATGAACTTGACTCTTTAAAGGTGTAAGCTCCTCTAAAGGTTTGAACTAAAGGTATGAATTCTGAGCTAGAGAATTGTTAATTACAGGCTAAATTAGACAACTGAGTTAGCACCTAATAATCCTAACAATTAGTACCATTTCCGTTTATAGCTTTAAAAAGTTTCCTGGGGTTCCTGAGAAATTATATGACTTCCTCAGGTTTACATACCAAGGATATGTCGGATATGAGACTTGACTCTTGATTTTCTTCATCCTCTAGTCAGTTGTTTATTTATCAGTATTAGAAGCTCACTAGATTTCTGAAAATAATGAGAAATTCCATACTAAAATACAGACCTCAAATATAATAGAGAAATAAAAAATACCTGATTTGTTTAATTATCAGATTTTTCTTTTTCCCCTCTTTCTTCCTTTCCCTCTTCTTCTATCTGCTTGCCTGCCTGGCATACATATGACCACAGATAGACAGATGAAGCCTTATAAATATTATTATCTAGACATTAGGTTACTATCCTACAACAAAGCCTTTTATAATGATTATAATTTCATAAATATTTTATAATTTTTCTATGAATTTTATAGATAATTTATATATTTTATAAATTTATAATTTATATTATATATTATGTATTTATATAATTTATGTATTATATAACTATGTGTAATTTATCATTTTACAATGCCATAAATAATTGTCATCTCAAAGTTGCAAATTTTCATGAGTATTTTTTAAATCTTTTGGATTTCCCCCAAGTAATGAAAAACTAAGATCATACTCTTCAATTCTTTCACCAATTCTTCAAAAGAACCTTAATATCACTGTGCTTATTTATTTGATTGTTGTTGTTATTGATGAAAAATCTTCCTTTTTTTGTTTACAGAAGAGTAATGCAAATCCTCAGGAAAACAACTCTACCAGCCCTGTGTACATGCTTATTAATGTAAATAAAAATAACAATAACTAAATTCCATACTAAATACTATATCAATCAATTTCTTGTATGCTTCTTAAATGCATGAATAATATCTTATTGTTATGTTTTCTATCAGGGTAAAAAGATATTTAAAATAGTAAAATGTTATATACATATTTTGGAGGTGATTTTAAAAATGTAACTCAGTGATTTCTTTTTTTGTCAGTAATTCTTTCCTCCTGTTCCCATTTCTGGCAGAAGTCATCAGTACACAAAAAATGAACCAATCTGAGAACATACCTATCTTGGTCTTTTATGTATATCTTTTCACAGAACAAGAACCAAGCATTACTCTCAAGTTGCATTTAAGTTTATCTTCAATCTCAAAAATAATATGCAGTATAGAAATTTAAAGTTAAATCAATCCTACATTCCACTAGTGTTATGGACCAGAAATTGAAACAAGGTGCTAAGTCAGTGGAATTGATAGAGACAATAGTTATCTAATTTAGCTTAGAGCTTAACAGTTCTCTAGTTCAGCACATGCAGTTAGTACTTACTATAGTTCCACAAGATTCACACCTTTAAGAGAGCATATATAAGCTAGGAGCCTCAACCAGGATTCAGTCTGGGAGATTCAGAAGCCAGAGAAGGCAGGCAGGAGCAGAAGCTCTTGGAACCCAGAAGACAGATAAATAAAAGTGTAATCTTGCATTCAAGTTCCTTGTCTGGCATATACAAGCTTGTGTCTTAACTTGGTGCCACAAGTAATTATTTAAAACCATATATATATATATATATATATATATATATATATATATATATATATATATATATATATATATATATATATATATATATATATATATATATATATATATATATAAACATTTATATGGTTTAGTAGTGTGAGTGTTTTCAGCAAGAGCTGAATAAATAATGTACCTGAAAGAAGCAAAAGAAGTAGAAGCTAAAGCAGTTAAAGCAGCTAAAGCAGATGCAGGAGAAAAAGAAGGTGGAGGATGAGGAGGAAGAAAACTAATAGAATAATAAGATGAAAATGTGTTTCTGAATAGCTTGCAATCTATACTTTTGGGAAAATTGCTCATATCAATAACATTAAATACATTAAAACATTCAAGTTAGCATCACAGGAAAAAGTTGTCATGTATTGCTGACAATGTATAAAGATAACTACTAACAAGCAGACAACACTCTTTTAGAAGCAAATATTCTGAAATATTTATTTTTTAAATCAGTAACATTATTTCCCTTTTCTATGGAAATTGGTTTTTCTTATTGTATATATCCAAGAATATAGAACCAATTTAAAAACCAGAGCAAATTATTGCAAATCCAGCTGCATAGCACTACAATTAAGGCACAAAGTATTGCATTGATAATTTTATGAATCTCTGATCTCATTGATGTGGACAGTTGATCTAATTTTCTCATAAATATAGTTATCATAAATACTATGTAGAAATTAAAATGTTCAGCTTGTAATACAATAAGATGCATTTAAGACCAAGAGCATTCTGAATATAATTCCATTCTTTGTGATGCTGATTTCATTTCAGGATTTTGTAGTACCTCAGGGTCATCATTGTGTGCATCAACTATCTCTACACTGGTTCCATAGGGATCTGTATAGAGATTTTCAGTTGACAGAATGCCAGATAAACTAAGTTTTATTGCATTTAAATTAGGAATGTTGTTGTAAATATCCTTCATTAATGTCCTCCTCCAATGCCTCATCATGTCATAGAGGTCACCCTGTATTCTTGAAGAGCTTGCCAGCAGAGGGTAATGTTGACAGGTTATAGTGTTCTAGAAATGCTTCCAGTACAGACCCAGTGATGGACTGTATATCTGTCATCCAAGGATTGACCTAGCTAAATCTGGAGAGGTTCATCAAAAGGTTGGTTAGAGGATGATGAATTTTTTAGTACAGCAATTTCCAAAGACATTTTATAATTTATGGAGGTGCTACAATCTGTGAAGCTGGAGGGTGTGTCTATGCTAATGAAATTAGAGGTCCTTAAAGAAGTGAAGGAAGTTAGAAAAATAAAATAGATGAAGATTCAACATGTGGCTACCCATGTGTAGTCAAAAAGAAAACTGTTTGAATTTTTGACTATTAGCAAAAATGTAATTGTTTCTTATAGCAATCATTTTTACTATCTTCCCATTTATTCTGAAATTGCTTTCTTAATAATGCTAGCAGATTAAGCTAATAACTTTGAATATCCTTCTTCTGAACAATTCTCTTAATGTCAACACTTAGGGAAACAACCCTTGGGTTCCAAATTTATTTTTAAATTTTATTCTTTTTGTCATAAGTTACAGTCAGTGTTTCTTCTTTGTAGATTTTCAAAGTTCTTGTTTTCCTTGAATGAAATTTTTATTTTTCCTTCTTTTCTTTCAGATTTGCTTTTCAATAACACAATAACCATGTGCAGTAATATAATGAAAATAAATATGGCATAGGATAGAAGAAAGAGAAATATATTTTAAAAATACACATGACTTATTATTGTTGAATAAGGAAGAAAATTGAAAAAAGTCATTCAGGTGGATTAAATAAAGAAAATTAAATATAATGAAACTTCTCAACTTGGATCAGTGAAGAGCAAAGTCATTTATAGCAAATACTCTGACCCAGTTGCCAAAGAATTGTTCACTACAGATTATCCAAACTTGCAAAACATTATTAAAGAAGTAACATAAAAGACCCTAGCAAACCCCAAACAAATCTGTATCTCAGAGTGTTACTTTAAGATGCATAAACTGATGCAAACATATTTGATTTGACCAGGGTCTCAAAGTTGGTGAGTATCTAAGGCCAGATTTGAATTTACAAAAATACATCTTCTTCACTTCAGACCCAGTACTCTATCCACTGTGCCACCTAGATGACCAGTCTCACAATGCTTGGTTCATTTTACAAATATCACAACAATACATGAGTGATCCATGAATGTTAAGATGAATCAAAGGCTTTGTGATAATCCAAAGTAATAGCCTTTTTGGCTGAGTTCAATAATTAATAAGTCAATAAGTAGTTGTTTTCTATATCCCTGGGATTTTTAGTATATATCATTTTAACCTTCAGGGAATTTATCATGTATGTAATATCATCATCCTCTCTCTCATCTATCTTGCTATACACATATAAATTTATATAAACATAAAATATGTATATCATGGAACATACATGTGGTGGATAAAAGAGATATAGACTATGAATGATTTGAGTAAAATTCACAAACAGTTTATTGACCTAAATCAGGGGAGCGGGGAGTTTACAATAATGTTCTCATTCCTTGATATTGGAAATGTTCATTTCCTACTCTTTATTTTTGCCCCATGCCCTACTCAGGGAGTCATGAATCATTCAGGATCTAGGTTATATAATTAATCTGACTGATGCAAAAATTTATCCATATATGCAGAAAGCTTTCCTGAAACTAAACTACCTATACCTACCAGTTTTTGTCTACTGTAAAATGATTCTCCTTTCCTGTAGAAGATACACTATCAATACCTATTACTTGGTTGGAATTTTGGGGAGAAACTTGAAAAAGGTATCACGTGCCTTCCTTAATGAAACTCTTGTCTGCCTTGATCCGTTCCTGAGCTATTAGCATATTATCCTCTCATACTCTCCCAATCCCATACTCAAAGGACTATCAAATTCTGAATATACTTTGACCTAACAGTTTTGTTTTTTTTTACTGGGCCTGTATCCCAAAGACATCTTAGAGGAAGGAAAGGAACCCACATATGAAAAAATGTTTGTGGCAGCTCTTTTTGTAGTGGCTGGAAACTGGAAACTGGTGCCCATTAATTGGAGAATGGGTGAATAAGCTATGGTATGTGAATGTTATGGTATATTATTGTTCTATAACCAATGGTTTTAGAGAGAGGCCTGGGGAGACTTACATGAACTGATGCTAAATGAAATGAACAGAACCAGGAGATCATTTTACATGGCAACAACAATATTATATGATGATCAATTCTGATAGACATGTCTCTTTTCAACAATGAGATGATTTAAGGCAATTCCAATAGACTTGTGAGGGAGAGAGTTACCTATACCCACAGAGAGGACAGTGGGAATTGATTGTGAATCAGAACATAGTTTTGTTATTGTTTGCTGGAATTTTTTTCTATTTTTTTCTTTTTGATTTGATTTTTCTTGCGCAGCATATTTGTGGAGATATGTAGAGAATAATTGCACATGTTTAACATATATTAGATCACTTGCTGTCTAGGGGGAAAAGTAGGGAAAAATTAGAGAACAAGGTGTTGTAAGGATAAATGTTGAAAATTATCCATATTTATATTTTGAAAATAAAAAGCTTTAATTAAAAAACAAGAAAAATAGTTTTTTCAACTATCTCAAAGGAAACGTAGTAACCTTTTAATTCCAAGTATCACATTTATGTTTGTGTTATCTTGGTAAAACCTTTCCCTTCACTGAGAATCAATTTTTTTATAATAAAATGTCTTAAAAAAAACAATGAAAAGACATGATAGATGCACAAATTACATGAATCAAATTACAAATAAGTCATTTTGCTTAAAGAGTAATGCAAAATAAAGTGCTATCAAATAGAAGCATGACTAAAAATGTAAGTTAATTGTTCAGTTAGTAATTACTTCATTTTTGTTTCTGTATGCTCAGAACTTAGCACAGTCTCTGGCACTGGTACTGAGTAGGCATTTTTTGATTAGTGCAATGTGACTCATGCAGTGTCAAAAGATTAATTAAAAAGGTTTCCAGAACATTATATAGTCCTTGTTGAGGATGTATGGTAAATTCTGGACAGAGGGCAGGAAGGTGCAATTATTTTGAAATTTCTACTACTACATTCAGTCTCTTATTGATGAAATTTTGGTTCTATTAAAGTACTAAAAGAACCTTTGACTTGTCAACCATATATTGTTGTGGGAATCAATTAAGTATATGTAAAATAAAATATAACTGAAAAGTACTCTACAAATGTTAGCTATAGTTATTGTTGCTGATATCATTTTCTGTCCCTAGAACATTTAATAAAAGTAAAAAAAGTATACCAAGGTAATCAGATTAACAGTACTATAGACAGGGATAGCAGTACAACACAATAAGAAGTAGCAGATAGAACAAAGACAAAGTTTCAGAGAAGATATGCTCAAAACCAAACTCCATGTAGCGTTTAGCAAATCATTTAACTTCCCAAGGGTTCAATTTTGTCTTCTGTAAAATGAGGGCATTGAACTATAGATTATAGTTTCCTTCCAGCTCTAAATATATGTTCTTGTGTGTCAATGATTAGTCAAAGATAAATATATGGGAAGAGCAATATATTTCTATGATTGAGGAAATTGGGTCTGAGAGCAATTGCAAACTAAATCTACAAGGTAGGTTGGTATATTAAATATGTGTTCTTGCTAGGGGAAGTATTCAGGGTCAAGATGTTAGTAATTGATTAAGATCTCAAAATGCAGAGATCATTGGGCAGTTTAATATTTTGTCTGAGTTAATCTGATTTCTGAAAGTTTTGGTCTTTTTATAGGGATTGCTACTATTCCCCATGCCAAATATTTGCCAACATGTCAATGAAAACTGGATAGTGGCTGGAAAACCTCCTCCTAACTTCTTGTCATATATTCATACAGTCAGTGCAACTCAGCTCTGGAGGTGGTAATCATTAGCAATTATTAATTTACAGGTAACAAATATGCAATTAAAACATTTTTAGATTATATTTTATCTAGTAGTTACATTACTGCTACAAAGGTAATTATTTTAAAATGACAAGAAAGCTCCTAAGAGCTTTGGGACCCAATGGTGAGTTATCACTTTTTCTGGATGTCTCTCTCTGTGTCTTTGCATTAGCATTCCTGGCATACAATAGGAGCTTAAAGATGCTTCTTGATTTTTCCTGTGTTGTGTGGCCTACAGAAATTTTCTAGGTTATACTGTGGAGTGCCTAAAATCTTTGTCACAGTCATCATGGGAAGTATACATACCCAATGAATATGTCTCAAAAGATCAGTACCAATTTCATTCCTGACAGTACTTTCTGTGCGATTACATATTCATTCAAGTATGTCTACATTATAGTTCAATGGCTATTGACACCTAGAGGTCAATGAAGGCTTCCTACAGAGTATTTGATAAATATTCAGAAAAATAAAGCTCTTGTTGATTCTATTTTATTTTTTTGCTTTTTCTGTTTTCAAATCAATGAAATAATCTAAGAATCACTATTATAATTACACCTAGTTTCTTTTGAGGGATCTAAATCTTTAGAGATCATATTATTTCTCTTATTAAAACTTTTGATGGATTAGCTAGCTTCATTTAATTACTTTATTCTATATTCTAATTAATTATTTTATTTAATTCTTTATTCAATGCAACTTCCCTACTTGTTTTACTTTTATTTTAACATCTTCATGAGGAATAGAGCATATTAGAAGTGAGTAGCTAAATGGCCTAGTAGCAGGAGTCCCTGGGAACTCCTGACTTAAAATTCAGCCCCAGACACATAACTATGTGACCCTGGAAAAATCACTTAACCCTGTTTCCATCAGTTTCCTCATCTGTAAAGTGAGCCAAAAAAGCCGAAACCCACTTTAGTGCCTTTGACAAGAAAACTCAAAATGGGCTTACAAAGAGTTGGACTACTTGAAACAGCTGAACAACAAAAAATACAAGAAAATATGAAATATTTAAATTAATTTTTTTTTCTTGCCCTATATATTGACTAGATTATCTTTAATAATTTTTTTCCAAATCCAGTAAATAAATCAATTATAAACATTTATGAAATGTCTACTGTTCTACTATGTGCAGGTACTGTTAAGCACTGAAAGATTCTAAGTGTCTTTGAAATTGTGTTGAAATGTAACAATTAAATTACTTTGGGAATAGTAATTAAAGTTTCTTTTTTAAAATTATTTTTTCCAATAACATGTAAAGCAGTTAAAGTTTTGTACTTTTGATAAGAGTTAGGTAAGGGGTATCTAAATGAAATTAGGGCTAATTGAGGTCTAGTGGCAGGTTTAGGGTACAGGGAGTCAAATAGAGCTCTCCTGCAACCCCTTTGGATTTGGCACAAGGATACTGAGTAAAATGAGGTCTAGTGCCAGCACAAGAGTTCTCTGTAAAGGAATTTTCAGACTGGGAAACCTAGATTAATAAAAGAGGTTTATTTTGGGGTTTGAAAGTAAGGTTAAAGGTAGAAAGATGCCAGGGCCAGGGCTGGCACCGGGCAGACAGGAACCCTTGGCATAGCTGGCATATGCTATGTTTGGGGCTCCTACAAAGAGTGGATTCCAGAGTTCCCCTTTTTATAATGGGGACTTTTGGTAATCTTGAAGGTGGGTGGAGTCCCAGGTTGGCTCCTGGCTGGTTTTGGCCACAGTTAGAATTGAATAGAATTCAATGGGTTTTTAGATAAGGAACTGTTTGTGCTGGGGGTGGGGGTTGGGAAATCTGAGCAGATCATTAGAGTGAGGCCTGGGACAATCCAAGTTAGCTCAGATCCAGTGGGGGCTGGGAAAGCCTGGATATCTCCCATTGGGATTCATGGGAGCTGGGAATTAGAAAGGAATCGTAACCCACATCACTTTATTTTTTTTTTTTTCTTGAATATATTCCAACTCCCAAAATCTAGGGGGAAAAGGAATCTTTTTCAACTCATTAGACCTAGAATTACATTTTGATATCATTAAGAATTGATTGGGACATTCGGTTCTTGGGGGCAGAACCAAGATGGCGGAGAAGAAACACACGTCTCTGTGAACGTCCTCACTCCCTCACAACCAATTAGATAAATTAAGTCTCAGAATTAGCTCAGGACTGATAGATACCATAAGGACTGGAAGCACGACTTACCAGCTGAAGAGAATCTGGAGTTTCAGCAGGAAAGGTCAGTTCTCAGAGGAGGAATAAGAGAGACCAGCACAGATGGTGGGGTAGTGGCACACTGCACCCATTGCGCTGGGAAGGGCTCTGGGATCAGAGAAGCCACTGAGGTAAAGGAATCTGGCACAGGCTGTTAGCTCTTCTCTGCTAATTATTTAGCAGTTCAGAAGAGAAAGCCAAGGTGTTTTAAAACTCAGATTAGATTTTCCCCAGACCCTGGTGGTGACTCAGCAGATCTCGGCACCAGGGGGTGTGGCCTCAGCTACCTCCTGAGAATAGTT
Source organism: Sminthopsis crassicaudata (assembly GCF_048593235.1). Classification (NCBI taxonomy): domain Eukaryota; kingdom Metazoa; phylum Chordata; class Mammalia; order Dasyuromorphia; family Dasyuridae; genus Sminthopsis; species Sminthopsis crassicaudata. The sequence goes on from NC_133621.1 coordinate 181,135,796, forward strand.
AAGAGATTGACAAGTGGGTGGATACGGCCCAAGGCAACACACACTGCCTAGCTTAGCTGGAGGGAGTGGAACTCAGCTCCAGGAAGTCCCAGAGAAGCGGAACCTTTGAACTAGGGACCGCGGTTTCTAGCAAACACTTCCAGTTTGAGAACAGGGGCTCACCTGCTGCAGACATCCACGCCCCACCCGGACCCATAGGCTGGGCTTTGTGCTGCCTTTACTATTCAACGCCCTCGAAGCACAGTAGTGCTAATCACCTCTGAGGCACTTCCAGGGAGGGGGTGGGGAACTCTCTCCCAGAGCTCTCTCTAAGCTCAGGCGCAGGAGCCGCTGCATTCATCCAGTCTGGGAGGAAGCTGGTAAAGAAGTAAATAAATAATTTCCTACCCCAGGGACAGACCCCAAAAGATTTTTTTAAATATGAGCAAAAAAGCTAAAAAAACTATAGATTCCTTCTATACAGAAAAAGAGCGGGTATCCAACCCCGAGGAAGTTAACAGCAGAGAGTCAGCAGATAACAACCCAAAGGGGAACGATTCCTGCCCCCCATCACATAACTCTCTCCTAGAAGAAACTCTTAAAAAATTGAGGGATATTGAAGAAAAATGGGGAAAGGAAAGGGAAGCTATGATAGAGAATAACAACGTCCTGAAATTGGAGTTGGAAAAATTAAAGAATGCACAGGAGATGCAGGGAAACAAAATTTATGAATTAGAAAAGGTTAAAAAAACACAGGAAAGTAGGATTTCTGAATTGGAAAAGATAAAAAAGTCTCAAGAAAATAGAATTTCTGAATTGGAAAAAGAAAATAATTCTCAAAAAAAAAAATTAGGGAAATGGAAAAAATTCAATAGAGCAAAATAATTCATTTAAAAACGAAATTGGGCATTTACAAAAAGAACTAAAAACTGTGAAAGAAGAAAATAACTCCTTAAAAGTCAGGATGGAACAAATAGAAATGAATGATTCACAGAGAACCCAAGAATCAGTCAAACAAAACAAAAAAAAAAAAAAAATGAGAAGCTGGAGAACAACGTCAAATACTTACTGGGAAAATCTATAGACCTGGAAAATAGATCTAGGAGAGATAATCTGCGGATTATTGGACTTCCAGAAAACTATGACCAAAAAAAGAGCCTAGATTCTATTTTACAGGAAATTATCAAAGAGAACTGTCCAGAGATAATAGAAACAGAAGGGAAAGTAGATGTGGACAGAATTCATCGAACTCCTTCTGAAATAGACCCTAAAAAAAGAGCACCACGGAATATAGTGGCTAAGCTGCAGAATTACCACACAAAGGAGAAAATCCTGCAAGCAGCTAGAAAAAAACAATTTAAATACCAAGGTGCCACAATAAGGGTCACCCAAGATCTGGCTGCCTCCACATTAAAAGATAGAAGGGCCCGGAACCTGATATTCTGTAAGGCAAAAGATCAAGGACTGCAACCAAGAATGAACTACCCAGCTAAGTTTAGCATCTTTTTCCATGGAAGAAGATGGTCAGTCAATGAAACAGAGGAATTCTATATGTTTCTAAGAAAAAAACCAGACTTAAACAAAAAATTTGATCTACATCCACAAGACTGAAGAGAAACAGAAAAAGGTACACAGAACCCTTGAGAACTGTAACTCTGTTGTGGATATATAAAAAGTACTCAAGGATAATTTGATTTTACTGATATAAAAGAAAAAAAGGGGGGTGTAGTAAAGGGAAGGAGGTCGGTTCAGAAAAAGGGGTAGGAGTGATAAAAAGAGGGAAACTACATCCCAGGAAGAGACATAGAAAATACACCATATCTGAGGGAACTTAGTGAGGGGGAGAATCATTGTGTGAATCTTACTCTCATCAGAAGAGGCTCAAAGAGTAAATAATTAACATATTTGTTTTTCAGAGAATTTTCTCTCACCTCATTAAAAGGGGGGAGAGGAAAAGGGAAAAGGAAAAGGAGAATAAGTGAAGGGACTTGGAGGGAGGGGGGAGGGATCAAAAAAAAAAGAGGGAGGGTTGTGCGGCACAAGGGGGGTCTGTAAATTAAATATCGGGGAGGGGGATCAGGGGGGTCAAGGGAAAAAAGCATAAGCTGGGGATAATACGATGGCAGGAAATACAGAATTAGTAATTTTAACTGTAAATGTAAATGGGATGAACGATCCCATCAAACGGAGACGGATAGTAGATTGGATCAAAAAGCAGAACCCTACAATATGTTGCCTACAGGAAACACACTTAAAGCAGGGAGATACATACAGAGTAAAGGTAAAAGGTTGGAACAGAGCCTACTATGCTTCAGGTAAAACCAAAAAAGCAGGGGTAGCTATCCTTATCTCAGATCAAGCAAAAGCAGAAGTAGATCATGTTAAAAAAGATAAGGAAGGAAACTATATCCTGCTGAAAGGTAGCATAAACAATGAAGCCATATCAATACTAAACATATATGCACCAAGTGGTATAGCATCTAACTTTCTAAAGGAAAAGTTAGGAGAACTGCAAGAAGAAATAGACAGTAAAACTATAATAGTGGGAGATCTCAACCTTGCACTCTCAGATTTAGACAAATCAAACCACAAAACAAACAAGAAAGAAATTAAAAAAGCAAATAGAACATTAGAAAAACTAGGTATGATAGACCTTTGGAGAAAACTGAATGGCAATAGGAAGGAATATACTTTCTTCTCAGCAGTTCATGGATCCTATACAAAAATTGACCATATACTAGGACATAAAGATCTCAAAATTAAATGTAGGAAGGCAGAAATAATAAATGCCTTCTTCTCAGATCACAATGCAATAAAAGCTACATTCAGTAAAAAGTTAGGGGTAAATAGACCAAAAAGTCATTGGAAACTGAATAATCTCATCTTAAAGAATGACTGGGTGAAAGAGCAAATTATAGAAACAATTAATAATTTCACCCAAGATAATGATAATGATGAGACATCATATCAAAATCTTTGGGATGCAGCTAAAGCAGTAATAAGGGGAAATTTTATATCTTTAGAGGCTTATTTGAAGAAAATTGAGAAAGAGAAGATTAACGAATTGGGCTTACAACTTAAAAGGCTAGAAAAAGACCAAATTATAAACCCCCAACCAAAAATTAAACTCGAAATACAAAAATTAAAAGGAGAAATCAATAAAATTGAAAGTAAAAAAACTATTGAATTAATAAATAAAACCAAGAGTTGGTTTTATGAAAAAGCCAATAAAATAGATAAACCTTTGGTAAATTTGATCAGAAAAAAGAAAGAGGAAAATCAAATTGTTAGTCTTACAAATGAAAAGGGGGATCTTTCCACCAATGAAGAGGAAATTAGAGAAATAATAAGGAGTTACTTTGCCCAACTTTATGCCAATAAATTTGATAACTTAAGTGAAATGGATGACTTCCTCCAAAAATATAGGCTCCCTAGATTAACAGAGGAGGAGATAAATTGCTTAAATAGTCCCATTTCAGAAAAAGAAATAGACCAAGCTATTAATCAACTCCCCAGGAAAAAATCCCCAGGGCCAGATGGGTTCACATGTGAATTCTACCAAACATTTAAAGAACAATTAGCCCCAATGTTATATAAATTATTTGAAAAAATAGGGGATGAAGGAGTCCTACCAAATTCCTTTTATGACACAGACATGGTACTGATACCTAAACCTGGTAGATCGAAAACTGAGAAAGAAAATTATAGACCAATCTCCTTAATGAATATTGATGCTAAAATCTTAAATAAGATATTAGCAAAAAGACTTCAGAAAATCATCTCCAAGATAATACACTATGATCAAGTAGGATTTATTCCAGGAATGCAGGGCTGGTTTAATATTAGGAAAACTATTAGTATAATTGACCATATTAATAATCAAATTAATAAGAACCATATGATCATCTCAATAGATGCAGAAAAAGCATTTGACAAAATCCAACATCCATTCCTACTAAAAACTCTTGAGAGTATAGGAATAAATGGATTATTCCTTAGAATAATCAGGAGTATATATTTAAGACCGTCAGTAAGCATAATATGCAATAGAAATAAACTGCAACCTTTCCCAGTAAGATCAGGAGTGAAACAAGGTTGCCCACTATCACCATTACTATTCAATATAGTACTAGAAACGCTAGCCTCGGCAATAAGAGCCGAGAAAGAGATTCAAGGAATTAGAGTAGGAAATGAGGAAATTAAACTATCACTTTTTGCAGATGACATGATGGTATACTTAGAGAACCCCAAAGACTCTGCTAAAAAGCTACTAGAAATAATTCAAAATTTCAGCAAAGTGGCAGGATACAAAATAAATCCACATAAATCCTCGGCATTTTTATATATCACTAACAAAATGCAACAGCAAGAGATACAAAGAGAAATTCCATTCCAAACAAATGTTGAGAGTATAAAATATTTGGGAATCCATCTACCAAAGAAAAGTCAGGAATTATATGAGAAAAATTACAAAACACTTGCCACAAAAATAAAATCAGATTTAAATAATTGGAAAGACATTCAGTGCTCTTGGATAGGCCGAGCGAATATAATAAAGATGACAATACTCCCCAAACTAATCTATTTATTTAGTGCTATACCAATCAGACTCCCAAGAAACTATTTTAATGACCTAGAAAAAATAACAACAAAATTCATATGGAAGAATAAAAGGTCAAGAATTGCAAGGGAATTAATGAAAAAAAATTCAGAGGAAGGTGGTCTAAGTGTACCTGATCTAAAGCTATATTATATAGCAGCAGTCACCAAAACCATTTGGTATTGGCTAAGAAATAGACCGGTAGATCAGTGGAACAGATTAGATACAAAGGACAAAAAAGGGTACATCTATAGCAATCTAATCTTTGACAAACCCAAAGATTCCAACATTAGGGATAAAAATTCATTATTCGGAAAAAACTGTTGGGAAAACTGGAAATTAGTATGGCAGAAATTAGATATGGATCCACACTTAACACCATATACCAAGATAAGATCAAAATGGGTCCATGATTTAGGCATAAAGAGGGAGATAATAAATAGATTAGAGGAACAGAGGATAATCTACCTCTCAGACTTGTGGAGGAGGAAGGAATTTATGACCAGAGGAGAACTAGAGATCATTATTGATCACAAAATAGAAGATTTTGATTACATCAAACTAAAAAGTTTCTGTACAAATAATACTAATGCAAACAAGATTAGAAGGGAAGTAACAAATTGGGAAAATATTTTTAAAAACAAAGGTTCTGACAAAGGTCTCATTTCCAAAATATATAGAGAACTGACCCTAATTTATAAGAAACCGAACCATTCTCCAATTGATAAATGGTCAAAGGATATGAACAGACAATTCTCAGAGGAAGAAATTGAAACTATATCCACTCACATGAAAGAGTGTTCCAAATCACTACTGATCAGAGAAATGCAAATTAAGACCACTCTGAGATACCACTACACACCTGTCAGATTGGCTAAGATGACAGGAACAAATAATGACAAATGTTGGAGGGGATGTGGGGAAATTGGGACACTGATACATTGCTGGTGGAGTTGTGAAAGAATCCAGCCATTCTGGAGAGCAATCTGGAATTATGCCCAAAAAGTTATCAAACTGTGCATACCCTTTGACCCAGCAGCGCTACTACTGGGATTATATCCCAAAGAAATACTAAAGAGCGGAAAGAAACATATATGTGCCAAAATGTTTGTGGCAGCTCTTTTTGTTGTAGCTAGAAACTGGAAGATGAATGGATGTCCATCAGTTGGAGAATGGTTGGGTAAATTGTGGTATATGAAGGTTATGGAATATTATTGCTCTGTAAGAAATGACCAGCAGGAGGAATACAGAGAGGGTTGGAGAGACTTAAATCAACTGATGCTGAGTGAAATGAGCAGAACCAGAAGATCACTGTACACTTCAACAACAATACTGTATGAGGATGTATTCTGATGGAAGTGGAAATCTTCAACATAAAGAAGATCCAACTCACTTCCAGTTGATCAATGATGGACAGAGGTAGATACACCCAGAGAAGAAACACTGGGAGGGGAATGTAAATTGTTAGCACTAATATCTGTCTGCCCAGTTTGCATGTACCTTCGGATTCTAATGTTTATTGTGCAACAAGAAAATGATATTCACACACATGTATTGTACTTAGACTATATTGTAACACATGTAAAATGTATGGTATTGCCTGTCGTCGGGGGGAGTGAATAGAGGGAGGGGGGACAATTTGGAAAAATGAATACAAGGGATAATATTATAAAATATATATATAAAATAAAAAAAAAAAGATAAGGAAGGCAACTATATACTGCTGAAAGGTAGCATAAATAATGAAGCCATATCAATACTAAACATATATGCACCAAGTGGTATAGCATCTAACTTTCTAAAGGAAAAGTTAAGAGAACTGAAAGAAGAAATAGTAAAACTATAATAGTGGTAGATTTCAACCTTGCACTCTCAGATTTAGACAAATCAAACCACAAAACAAACAAGAAAGAAATTAAAAAAGTAAATAGAACATTAGAAAAACTAGGTATGATAGACCTTTGGAGAAAACTGAATGGCAATAGAAAGGAATATACTTTCTTCTCAGCAGTTCATGGATCCTATACAAAAATAGACCATATATTAGGACATAAAGATCTCAAAATTAAATGTAGGAAGGCAGAAATAATAAATGCCTTCTTCTCAGATCACAATGCAATAAAAGCTACATTCAGTAAAAAGTTAGGGGTAAATAGACCAAAAAGTCATTGGAAACTGAATAATCTCATCTTAAAGAATGACTGGGTGAAAGAGCAAATTATAGAAACAATTAACAATTTCACCCAAGATAATGGCAATGATGAGACATCATATCAAAATCTTTGGGATGCAGCTAAAGCAGTAATAAGGGGAAATTTTATATCTTTAGAGGCTTATCTGAAGAAAATAGAGAATGAGAAGATTAACGAATTGGGCTTACAACTTAAAAGGCTAGAAAAAGACTAAATTATAAACCCCCAACCAAAAATTAAACTTGAAATACAAAAATTAAAAGGAGAAATCAATAATATTGAAAGTAAAAAAAACTATTGAATTAATAAATAAAACCAAGAGTTGGTTTTATGAAAAAGCCAATAAAATAGATAAACCTTTGGTAAATTTGATCAAAAAAAAGAAAGAGGAAAATCAAATTGATAGTCTTACAAATGAAAAGGGGGATCTTTCCACCAATGAAGAGGAAATTAGAGAAATAATAAGGAGTTACTTTGCCCAACTTTATGCCAATAAATTTGATAACTTAAGTGAAATGGATGACTTCCTCCAAAAATATAGGCTCCCTAGATTAACAGAGGAGGAGATAAATTGCTTAAATAGTCCCATTTCAGAAAAAGAAATAGACCAAGCTATTAATCAACTCCCCAGGAAAAAATCCCCAGGGCCAGATGGATTCACATGTGAATTCTACCAAACATTTAAAGAACAATTAGTCCCAATGTTATATAAATTATTTGAAAAAATAGGGGATGAAGGAGTCCTACCAAACTCCTTTTATGACACAGACATGGTACTGATACCTAAACCAGGTAGATCGAAAACTGAGAAAGAAAATTATAGACCAATCTCCTTAATGAATATTGATGCTAAAATCTTAAATAAGATATTAGCAAAAAGACTTCAGAAAATCATCTCCAGGATAATACACTCTGATCAAGTAGGATTTATTCCAGGAATGCATGGCTGGTTTAATATTAGGAAAACTATTAATATAATTGACCATATTAATAATCAAATTAATAAGAACCATATGATCATCTCAATAGATGCAGAAAAAGCATTTGACAAAATCCAACATCCATTCCTACTAAAAACTCTTGAGAGTATAGGAATAAATGGACTATTCCTTAGAATAATCAGGAGCATATATTTAAGACCTTCAGTAAGCATAATATGCAATAGAAATAAACTGCAACCTTTCCCAGTAAGATCAGGAGTGAAACAAGATTGCCCACTATCACCATTACTATTCAATATAGCACTAGAAACGCTAGCCTCGGCAATAAGAGCCGAGAAAGAGATCCAAGGAATTAGAGTAGGAAATGAGGAAATTAAACTGTCACTTCTTGCAGATGACATGATGGTATACTTAGAGAACCCCAAAGAGTCTGCTAAAAAGCTATTAGAAATAATTCAAAATTTCAGCAAAGTGGCAGGATACAAAATAAATCCACATAAATCCTCGGCATTTTTATATATCACTAACAAAATGCAACAGCAAGAGATACAAAGAGAAATTCCATTCCAAACAAATGTTGAGAGTATAAAATATTTGGGAATCCATCTACCAAAGAAAAGTCAGGAATTATATGAGAAAAATTACAAAACACTTGCCACAAAAATAAAATCAGATTTAAATAATTGGAAAGACATTCAGTGCTCTTGGATAGGCCGAGCGAATATAATAAAGATGACAATACTCCCCAAACTAATCTATTTATTTAGTGCTATACCAATCAGACTCCCAAGAAACTATTTCAATGACCTAGAAAAAATAACAACAAAATTCATATGGAAGAATAAAAGGTCGAGAATTGCATGGGAACTAATGAAAAAAAAAAAAACTCAGAGGAAGGTGGTCTAAGTGTACCTGATCTAAAGCTATATTATATAGCAGCAGTCACCAAAACCATTTGGTATTGGCTAAGAAATAGACCGGTAGATCAGTGGAACAGATTAGATACAAAGGACAAAAAAGGGTACATCTATAGCAATCTAATCTTTGACAAACCCAAAGATTCCAACATTAGGGATAAAAATTCATTATTCGGAAAAAACTGTTGGGAAAACTGGAAATTAGCATGGCAGAAATTAGATATGGATCCACACTTAACACCATATACCAAGATAAGATCAAAATAGATCCATGATTTAGGCATAAAGAGGGAGATAATAAATAGATTAGAGGAACATTGGATAATCTACCTCTCAGACTTGTGGAGGAGGAAGGAATTTATGACCAGAGGAGAACTAGAGATCATTATTGATCACAAAATAGAAGATTTTGATTACATCAAACTAAAAAGTTTCTGTACAAATAATACTAATGCAAACAAGATTAGAAGGGAAGTAACAAATTGGGAAAATATTTTTAAAAACAAAGGTTCTGACAAAGGTCTCATTTCCAAAATATATAGAGAACTGACCCTAATTTATAAGAAACCGAACCATTCTCCATTTGATAAATGGTCAAAGGATATGAACAGACAATTCTCAGAGGAAGAAATTGAAACTATATCCACTCACATGAAAGAGTGTTCCAAATCACTACTGATCAGAGAAATGCAAATTAAGACCACTCTGAGATACCACTACACACCTGTCAGATTGGCTAAGATGACAGGAACAAATAATGACAAATGTTGGAGGGGATGTGGGAAAACTGGGACACTGATACATTGTTGGTGGAGTTGTGAAAGAATCCAGCCATTCTGGAGAGCAATTTGGAACTATGCCCAAAAAGTTATCAAACTGTGCATACCCTTTGACCCAGCAGCGCTACTACTGGGATTATATCCCAAAGAAATACTAAAGAGCAGAAAGAGACATATATGTGCCAAAATGTTTGTGGCAGCTCTTTTTGTTGTAGCTAGAAACTCGAAGATGAATGGATGTCCATCAGTTGGAGAATGGTTGGGTAAATTGTCGTATATGAAGGTTATAGAATATTATTGCTCTGTAAGAAATGACCAGCAGGAGGAATACAGAGAGGCTTGAAGAGACTTACATCAACTGATGCTGAGTGAAATGAGCAGAACCAGAAGATCACTGTACACTTCAACAACAATACTGTATGAGGATGTGTTCTGATGGAAGTGGAAATCTTCAACATAAAGAAGATCCAACTCACTTCCAGTTGATCAATGATGGACAGAGGTAGCTACACCCAGAGAAGAAACACTGGGAAGTGAATGTAAATTGTTAGCACTAATATCTGTCTGCCCAGGTTGCATGTACCTTCGGATTCTAATGTTTATTGTGCAACAAGAAAATGATATTCACACACATGTATTGTACCTAGACTATATTGTAACAAATGTAAAATGTATGGGATTCCCTGTCATCGGGGGGCGGGAATAGAGGGAAGGGGGGATAATTTGGAAAAATGAATACAAGGGATAATATTATAAAAATATATATATAATAAAAAAATAAAAAAAAAGAATTGATTGGAAAATAAAAATTGGAAAAATATCCTGTAGGTTAGAAAGAGGTTCTTAAATGGGCATAATCAGTAAGTAACTTCAAAGAATCAATCACTATAATAATGAGGGAAGAGCTGAATGGAGAAAATTTAGTTAATAAACATTTAACACAATCTACTATCTGCTTGGCAGTATTCTGAGACTTGATGATGCAAAAAGAGAAAAGGATAGTCCTTGCCTTCAGAGAACTTACAATCTAATGGAAGTAACAACAAACAAAGAAAAATTGACAAACAAGGCATACCCAAGATAAATAGAAAGTAATTAAGAGAGTAGAAAGAATGGGAAAGGCTTCTGGTAGAATATAGGATTTTATTTGTGAATTAAAACAAACAAGGCAAGGTAGTAGGCAGAGATGGAAAGTCTTTCAGCCATGAAGAACAAAAACATAAAATGCCTGAAAGTAAGAGATGATTTGTCTTAATCATGGAACAGCAAGGATGCCAGAGTCACTGAAATGCAGAGTATATATGGAGAGGAGACATGTGTTTATATGTACATACATATATACATATATGTGTGTATATCTATATAAATATCGATATATTTATATCTATATATTTATGAAATATATCTATATCTAAATTTATATATATATATATATACATTTAAATATATTTATATATTATAGCTATGTCTATATCTATATATTATATCTATATCTATAGGCAAGTATAGGTAGATAGATATTAGATAAATATGGTGGGGGGTGAAGGAGAATTAAGAGGGGAATAGAATATAAAGGACATTGAATACCAAACATAATATTTTTTATTTGATCATAGAGACCATAGGGAGTCACTAAATTAATTGAGTAAAGGGGTAACATGGTCAGACCTTTGCTTTAGGAAAATCACTTGGGTTGCTGAAAGAAAAATGGATTGGAGTGAAGATTGAGTGACTTGTAGGACACAAAACTACCAACAGGATATTGTACTAATCCAGACATGAAGTAATGGAGGCCTATGCTAGAATAATGTCAGTTTTAGAGGAGAAAACAGGGTGTATTGAAGAAATATTACAAAGATGAGAGAAATTGAAGAGTCAAAGATGAGACCTATATGGCAGACCTGAGGACCAAGAGTATGGTATTACCTTCAAAAGTAATAAAGAACATAAGAGAAGGATAGGATTTTGTGGTAAATATTTATATTAAATAAGTCTCATTAAATATACAAATATACATAATACACATATATATATAAGCATGCATATATGTAATATATTATGTATTACGTATGCATCTATATGATTATATGTACATAATACATAAACATATATATGATCAAATTTATCTGATGAATATTACATGAGAAATTCCCATAAATATATTACTAATAGCTATTTTCCAATTTTAAGAAAACGAGCAAACAACTTTCCAGTTAAAAACTTGAAAGTGACCTTTATAGAAGATTGCTTCAAATTACTTGCTGTAAGATATATACAAATTTCTTAAATTCTGTGATTTTTTTTCTAAAATTTCAATACGGTAAATATGATAAAGGAGGTATATATTTGATGTTGGAAGGACTATGTGAAAGCAGGATTACAAAAATATTTCGATATATAAGTTCTTTGTATGTTTTTTTTTGTGTGTGTGTGTGTGTGTGTGGATATCATTGAATTGATTTAAGCAAACCCTAGAACATTGAAAAAACTTCTAAATGAATCTATAAGCAGTCCAAAAAAAAAGTTCAGCCTAGTTACCCATATTGGAAGAACTAAAGCAGAAGTATATCTGTTGTTCATACTATGATATGAAATCCCCTGGACAACCTATATACTTACCTTGTGTTTAGCACAGTGTCTGGTTCATAATAGGTATTTAATAAATACTTATTGATCGAGTATCCATGGATACACTTATTGTGTTTGTGTAGATATGACAATAAATGTAGACATGAGCATTAATATGCTCAAATGTGTGTATATATGTAAATATGTGTGAATATCATATTTACACATTCATATACAGATATTACCGTTTGTCTTTATGTAGCTGTACATCAATGTCTATTCTATTTCTATATTTGTATCTACAAAGATATAGAACTACATACATACATTTATATGTAGATATTCATATCCATATCCTTGCTTCTTTCTATTTAATTTCAAAGAGGGTTAAGGACATCATGGGATAATGTCTTAATTTGCTTGAATTGGATTTAAGTGAAACAGTTGCACAAAGTTTTCAGTCTCACTTGAAGATTCTAGTGGTAAGACAAAGTCAGAACAGTTTACAGTGGCTTGGAGTACAATGGATTGATCTTGGTATCTTTGATGTCTCACTGAGCCCTAAATGCTCTACTGCAGCTGCTTCAGCTGCCTTCACAATCACTGGAATCAATTTTTCTCATTCACCCATTTCACTAGGAGAAGTTTTCAAGTGTTTAAGGTAGAAATCCCAGGTCAGATGCCTTTTGGTTAGTCTCTGAAAGAAACATCCTAACCCATTTACTTTTATAAATATTTAGAACAACTTTTCTTCATGCTCTGATATTTGAATATGACTGAAGTGTCCATGAGATAATATGTGTCTGAATCAACTTTAGATGAATCTTTTCCATCTGACTTGCAGCTGAAATCTTCCATTTGTAGTAGGACATAACAAAAAGCAGATTTGTGATGGACATGATTGACAGAAACAAGCAGAAGGGAAAAGAAAGTGAGAGAGAGGGGCGGAGCCAAGATGGTGGAGAAGATACACGCGATTTTGTAAACTTCCTTCTTCCCTCATTACCAATTAGTTAAATCAGCCTCAAAAATAACGTGGACTGATAGAAACCACAAGGATTGGAAGCACAACTTACCAGCTGAAGAGAATCTGGAGTTTCAACAGAAAAGGTTGGTTCCCAGGGGAGGAAGAAAAAAGGCCAGCACAGACAGTTAAGTGCTAGCACACTGCACCAATCAAGCTGGGGAGAACTCTAGGATCAGAGAAGCCACTGAGATAGAAGAATCTGGTACAGGCTGTTTAGCTCTTCTCTGCTTATAAAACAGCAGTTCAGAAGAGAAATCAAGCCACTTTAAAATGTAAAGCCAGATACTAGAACCACCCCAATCCGGAAGTGATCTAACAGATCTCAGCAAGGCTGTGCAGTCGTTTTCTGCTGTCCTGGGCTTCACCTTGGGGTAGTTAAGAGGTTGAACAGCAGGGACACAGCCTGAGGCAATTTCTAATCCACATAGTGCTGGGCTTGGCTGGAGGCTGTGGAACTCAGCCGCAGAAGTCCCAGAGAAGCAGAACCTTTGAAATAGGGATCACGGTTTCTGGGCAGACACTTCCAGTTTGAGTGCGGCGGCTTTTCACATCAGCTGCCGATATCCACGCCCCACAGGACACATTGGCTGAGCTTTGTGTCGCCTTTACTGTTCAGTCTTAAACCTCAGGGAAGTCTCGAGGACACACAGTAGGGTCCTTCACTGGGCAACCCTCATAGCGCAGGCTCAGCCGTACTAATCACCCCTGAGGCACTTCCAGGGAGGGGGAGGAGAACTCTCTCCCAGAGCTCTCTCTTAGCTCAGGCACAGGAGCCGCTGCATCAATCCAGTCTGGGAGGAATCTGGTAAAGAAATAAATAAATAATTTCTTAGCCCAAGAACTGACCCCAAAAGATTTTTAAATATGAGTAAAAAGCTAAAGAGAACTATTGATTCCTTCTACAAGGAGAAAGAGTGGGTATCAAACCCTGAGGAAGTTAATAGCAGAGAGTCAGCAGATAACAGCTTAAAGGGGAACGATACCTACCCCCCCCATCACATAACTCTATCCTAGAAGAGACTATTAAAAAATTAAGAGAGTTTGAAGAAAAATGGGGAAAGAAAAGAGAAGATATGATAGAGAATAACAACATTCTGAAATTTGAGTTGGAAAAAATAAAGAATTCACGGGAGATTCAGGGAAACAAAATATGTGAATTAGAAAAGGTTAAAAAATCACAGGAAAGTAGGATTTCTGAATTGGAAAAGATAAAAAATTCTCAAGAAAGTAGAATTTCTGAATTGGAAAAGATAAAAAAGTCTCAAGAAAGTAGGATTTCTGAATTGGAAAAAGAAAATAATTCTTTTAAAAAATTAGGGAAATGGAAAAAATTCAATAGAACAAAACAATTCATTTAAAAACTCAATTGGGCATATACAAAAAGAACTAAAAAAATGTGAATGAAGAAAATAACTCATTAAAAATCAGGATGGAACAAATAGAAAATGAATGATTCATTGAGAACCCAAGAATCAGTCAAACAAAACAAACAAAAAAAAAAAAAAATGAAAAGCTGGAGAATAACGTCAAATACTTATTGGGAAAATCTATAGACCTGGAAAATAGATCTAGGAGAGATAATCTGAGGATCATTGGACTTCCCGAAAACTATGACCAAAAAAAGAGCCTAGATTCCATTTTACAGGAAATCATCAGAGAACTGTCCAGCGATAACAGAAACAGAAGGGAAAATAAGCATTGAAAGAATTCATCAAACACCTTCTGAAAAAGACCCTAAAAAAAGAACTCTATGGAATATTGTGGCTAAGCTGCAGAATTACCACACAAAGGAAAGAATATTGCAAGCAGCTAGAAAAAAGCAATTCAAATATCAAGGGGCCACAATAAGGGTCACTCAAGATCTGGCTGCCTCCATATTAAAAGATCGAAAAGGCCTGGAACCTGATATTCCAAAAGGCAAAAGATCAAGGGTTGTAACAAAGAATAAACTACCCAGCTAAGTTGAGCATTTTTTCCATGGAAGAAGATGGTCATTCAATGAAACAGAGGAATTCCATTTGTTTCTAAGGAAAAAAAAAACAGACAAAAAAAAATTTTGATCTACATCCACAAGACTGAAGAGAAACAGAAAAAGGTAAACAGAACTCTTGAGAACTGTATCTCTGTTGTGGATACATAGAAAGTCTGCATGGATAATTTGATTTTACTGATATAAAAAAAAGGGGGGGAATAGTAAAGGGAAGGGTGTAGTATCAGAAAAAGGGGAAGGAGTTATAAAAAGAGGGAAACTACATCCCAGGAAGAGGCACAGAAAATATACTACATCTGAGGGAATTTAGAGAGGGGGAGAAACATTGTGTGAAGCTTACTCTCATCAGAAGAGGCTCAAAGAGTAAATAATTGACATATTTGTTTTTCAGAGAATTTTCTCTCACCTCACTAAAACGGGGGAGAGGAAAACGAAAAGGAAAATTGGAATAAGGGAAGGGAGTTGGAAGGAGGGGGGAGGGATACTAAAAAAGGGAGGGCTGCGTGTCACAAGTGGGATCTATAAATTAAATATTGGGAAAGGGGTTCAGGGGGGTCAGGGGAAAAAAGCATAATCTTGGGACAATATGATGGCAGGAAATACAGAATTAGTAATTTTAACTGTAAATGTGAATGGGATGAACGCTCCCATCAAAGGGAGATGGATAGCAGACTGGATCAAAAGTCAGAACCCTACAAATATGTTGTTTACACATAACACACTTAAAGCAGGGAGATACATACAGAGTAAAGGTAAAAGGTTGGAGCAGAATCTAGTATGCTTCAGGTAAAGCCAAAAAGGCAGGGGTAGCCATCCTTATCTTAGATAAAGCAAAAGAAGAAGTTGATTTAATTAAAAAAGATAAGGAAAGAAAATATCCTGCTAAAAGGTAGCATAAACAATGAAGCCATATCAATACTAAACATATATGCACCAAGTGGTATAGCATCTAACTTTCTAAAGGAAAAGTTAAGAGAGTTGCAAGAAAAATAGACAGTAAAACTATAATAGTGGGAGATCTCAACCTTGCACTCTCAGATTTGGACAAATCAAACCACAAAATAAATAGGAAACAAATTAAGAAAGCAAATAGAACATTAGAAAAACTAGGTATGATAGACCTTTGGAGAAAACTGAATGGCAATAGGAAGGAATATACTTTCTTCTCAGCAGTTCATGGATCCTATACAAAAACTGACCATATGTTAGGACATAAAGATCTCAAAATTAAATGTAGGAAGGCAGAAATAATAAATGCCTTCTTCTCAGATCACAATGCAATAAAAGCTACATTCAGTAAGAAGTTAGGGGTAAATAGACCAAAAAGTAATTGGAAACTGAATAATCTCATCTTAAAGAATGACTGGGTGAAACAGCAAATTATAGAAACAATTAATAATTTCACCCAAGATAATGACAATGATGAGACCTCATACCAAAATCTTTGGGATGCAGCTAAAGTGGTAATAAGGAGAAATTTTATATCTTTAGGGGCTTATTTGATCAAAATAGAGAAAGAGAAGATTAATGAATTGGGCCTACAACTTAAAAAGCTAGAAAAAGACCAAATTAAAAACCCCTACCAAAAATCAAACTTGAAATACAAAAATTAAAGGAGAAATCAATAATATTGAAAGTAAAAAAAAACCTATAAAATTAATAAATAAAATTAAGAGTTGGTTTTATGAAAAAGCTAATAAAATAGATAAACTTTTGGTAAATCTGATCAGAAAAAGGAAAGAGGAAAATCAAATTGTTAGTCTTACAAATGAAAAGGGGGATCTTTCCACCAATGAAGAGGAAATTAGAGAAATAATAAGGAGTTACTTTGCCCAACTTTATGCCAATAAATTTGATAACTTAAGTGAAATGGATGACTTCCTCCAAAAATATAGGCTTCCTAGATTAACAGAGGAGGAGATAAATTGCTTAAATAGTCCCATTTCAGAAAAAGAAATAGAACAAGTTATTAACCAACTCCCCAGGAAATAATCCCCAGGACCACATGGATTTACATGTGAATTCTACCAAACATTTAAAGAACAATTAACCCCAATGTTATATAAACTATTTGAAAAAATAGGGGATGAAGGAGTCCTCCCAAACTCCTTTTATGACACAGACATGGTACTGATACCTAAACCAGGTTGATCGAAAACTGAGAAAGAAAACTATAGACCAATTTCCTTAATGAATGTTGATGCTAAAATTTTAAATAAGATATTAGCAAAAAGAATTCAGAAAATCATCCCTAGGATAATACACTATGATCAAGTAGGATTTATTCCAGGACTGCAGGGCTGGTTTAGTATTAGGAAAAATATTAGTATAATTGACCATATTAATAATCAAATTAATAAAAACCATATGATCATCTCAATAGATGCAGAAAAAGCATTTGATAAAATCCAACATCCATTCCTACTAAAAACGCTTGAAAGTATAGGAATAAATGGACTATTCCATAGAATAATCAGGAGCATATATTTACAACCATCAGTAAGCATAATATGCAATAGAAATAAACTGGAAGCTTTCCCACTAAGATCAGGAGTGAAACAAGGTTGCCCACTATCACCAATACTATTCAACATAGCACCAGAAACGCTAGCCTCGGCAATAAGAGTCGAGAAAGACATTCAAGGAATTGGAGTAGGAAATGAGGAAATCAAACTATCACTCTTTGCAGATGACATGATGGTTTACTTAGTGAACCCCAAAGAGTTTGCTAAAAAGCTATTAGAAATAATTCAGAATTTTAGCAAAGTTGCAGGATACAAAATAAATCCAGATAAATCCACATAAATCCCCAGCATTTTTATACATTACCAACACAATCCAACAGCAAGAGATATAAAGAGAAATTCCATTCAAAATAATGGTCGATATAAAATATTTGGCAATCCATCTACCAAAGAATAGTGCAATACCAATCAGACTCCCAAGAAACTATTTTAATGACCTAGAAAAAATAACAACAAAATTCATATGGAAGAATAAAAGGTTGAGAATTGCAAGAGAACTAATGAAAAAAAAAGTCAGATAAAGGTAGTCTAGGTGTACCTGATCTAAAGCTATATTATATAGCAGCAGTCACCAAAACCATTTGGTATTGGTTAAGAAATAGACCAGTCGATCAGGGGAACAGATTAGGTACAAAGGACAAAAAGGGTACATCTATAGCAATCTAATCTTTGACAAACACAAAGATACCAACATTAGGGATCAAAATTCATTGTTTGAAAAAAACTGTTGGGAAAAGTGGAAATTAGTATGGCAGAAATTAGATATGGATCCACACTTAACACCATAAACCAAGATAAGATCAAAATGGGTCCATGATTTAGGCATAAAGAATGAGATCATAATTACATTAGAGGAACAGAGAATAGTCTACCTCTCAGACCTGTGGAGGAGGAAGGAATTTATGACCAGAGGAAAACTAGAGATCATTATTGATCACAAAATAGAAGATTTTGATTACATCAAACTAAAAAGTTTCTGTACAAACAATACTAATGCAAACAAGATTAGAAGGGAAGTAACACATTGGGAAAATATTTTTGTGGTTAAAGGTTCTGATAAAGGTCTCATTTCTAAAATATATAGAGAACTGACCCTAATTTATATGAAATCAAACCATTCTCCAATTGATATGAACAGACAATTCTCAGATGATGAAATTGAAATTATATCCACTCATATGAAAGAGTGTTCCATATCACTACTGATCAGAGAAATGCAAATTAAGACAACTCTGAGATACCACTCACACACTTGTCAGATTGGCTAAGATGACAGGAAAAAAATAATGATGAATGTTGGAGGGGCTGTGGGAAGACTGGGATACTGATGCATTGTTGGCAGAGTTGTGAAAGAATCCAACCATTCTGGAGAGCAATTTGGAACTATGTCCAAAAAGTTAACAAAATGTGCATACTCTTTGACCCATCAGTGCTCCTACTGGGCTTATATACAAAGGAAATACTAAAGAAGAGAAAGGGACCTGTATGTGCCAAAATGTTTGTGGCAGCTCTTTTTGTAGTGGCTAGAACCTGGAAGATGAATGGATGTCCATCAATTGGAGAATGGTTGGGTAAATTATGGTATATGAAGGTTATGGAATATTATTGCTCTGTAAGAAATGACCAGCAGGAGGAATGCAGAGAGGCTTGGAGAGACTTACATTAACTGATGCTGACTGAAATGAATAGAACCAGAAGATTGCTGTACACTTCAATGTTGTATAAAGATGTATTCTGATGAACGTGGAAATCTTCAACATAAAGAAGATTTAACTCACTTCCAGTTGATCAATGATGGACAGAAACAACTACACCCAGAGAAGGAACACTGGGAAGCGAATGTAAATTGTTAGCACTACTGTCTATCTACCCAGGTTACTTACACCTTCGGAATCTAATACTTAATGTGCAACAAGAAAATGGGATTTACACACATATATTGTATCTAGGTTATATTGTAACACATATAAAATGTATGGGATTGCTGGTCATCTTGGGGAGGGAGTAAAGGGAGAGAGCGGATAATTTGGAAAAATGAATACAAGAGATAATGTTATAAAAAATTACTCATGCATGTATACTGTCAAAATATTTATAATTATAAAATAAAAAAAATAAAAAAGGAAATTACTTTTTTTACTTTATTTTATTTTTTTTTGTAATTTTTAAATTAATTTTTATAATTACAACATTTTCTTTGACAGTACATATGCATAGGTAATTTTTTTTTACAACATTATCCCTTGTACTCCCTTTTGTTGTGAATTTTTCCCTCCTTCCCTCCACCCCCTCCCCTCGATGGCAGGCATTCCCTTACATATTAAATATATTATAGCATATCCTAGGTACAATATATATGTGCACAACCGAATTTTGTTGTTGTTGTTGTTCCAAAGGAAGGATTGTATTTGGAAGGTAAAAATAATCTGGGAAGAAAACAAAACAAAACAAAAATAAAACAATGCTCACAGTTTACAGTCATTTCCCAGTGTTCCTTTTCTGGATATAGCTGATTCTGTCCATCACTGATCAATTGGAATTTCATTAACTCTTCTTTAAATTGAAGATATCCATTTCCATCAGAATGCATCCTTATACAGTATCATTGTTGTAGTGTATAATGATCCCATAGTTCTGGTCGTTTCACTCAACATCAGTTGATGTAAGTCTCTCCAAGACTCTCTGTATTCCTCCTGTTGGTTATTTCTTACAAAACAGTATTATTCCATAACATTCATATACCATAATTTACCCAACCATTCTCCAATTGATGGACATCCATTCATTTTCCAGTTTCTAGCCACTATGAAAAGGGCTGCCACAAACATTTTGGCACATACAGGTCCCTTTCCCTTTGTTAGTATTTCCTTGGGATATAAGTTCAGTAGTAGCAATGCTGGGTCAAAGGGTATGCACATTTTGATAACTTTTTGGGCACAATTCCAGATTGCTCTTCAGAATGGTTGGATTCTTTCACAACTCCACCAACAATGCATCAGTATGCCAGTTTTCCCACAGCCCCTCCAACATTCATCATCATTTGTTCCTGTCGTCTTAGACAATCTGACAGGTGTGTAATGATATCTCAGAGTTGTCTTAATTTGCATTTCTCTGATCAATAGTGATTTGAAACACTCTTTCATATGAGTGGAAATAGTTTTAATTTCATCATCTGAATATTATCTGTTCATATCCTTTGACCATTTTTCAATTGGAGAATGGCTTGATTTCTTATAAATTAAAGTGAATTCTCTGTATGTTTTGGAGATGAGGCCTTTATCAGAACCTTTAACTGTAAAAATGTTTTCCCAATTTGTTACTTCCCTTCTAATCTTGTTTGCATTAGTTTTGTTTGTGCAGAAACTTTTTAATTTGGTGTAATCAAAATTTTCTATTTTGTGGCTAATAATGGTCTCTAGTTCTCCCTTGCTCACAAACTCCTTCCTTCTCCACAAATCTGAGAGGTAAACCATCCCATGTTCCTCCAATTTATTTATGATTTCATTCTTTATGCCTAAATCTTGGACCCATTTTGATCTAATCTTAGTATGTGGTGTTAAATGTGGGTCTATGCCTATTTTTTGTCATACTAATTTCCAGTTTTCCCAGCAGTTTTTGTCAAATAATGAATTCTTATCCCAAAAGTTGGTATCTTTGGGTTTGTCAAACACTGGATTGCTATTTTTATTCAATATCTTGTTCTGTGAACCTATCAGATATAATAGGTTACCTTTGCCTCTTCATGAGATGTAGTACCACCACTTTACACTTTTTTATGATATAATTTCCTTTCCACCTCTAGTTTCTAGGACAAATTATACATATGTTCTTTACATATTTTTATGGCAGAAATATAGTTCTCAAGATTTCTTTTTACCTTTTTAGAAATCTCTTGAGTTCTGTATTTGAAGATCAAACATTTTATGCAGGTCTGTTTTTTTTCGTCAAGAATAGATGGAATTCATTTATTTCGTTAAATGTGTATCTTTTCCCCTGGAAACAGATGCTCATTTTTGCTGGGTAAGTTATTCTTGGCTGCATACCAAGTTCCTTAGCCTTTTGGAATATCATGTTCCAGGCCCTTCGTTCTTTTAATGTGGATGCTGCTAGATCCTGGGTTATCCTTATTGTGGCTCCTCCATATCTGAATTGCTTTTTTCTAGCAGCTTCCAATATCTTTTCCTTTGTCTGATGGTTCTTGAACTTGGTCACTATATTTCTTGGCGTTTTGAATTTAGGGTCCCTTTCAGTAGGTGATTGATGAATTTTTTCAATGTCTATTTTACCTTCGCTTTCTAAAACATCTGGGCAGTTCTCTTTATAATTTCCTCAAAAACGGTGTCCAGGCTCTTTTTTTCCTCACATTTTTCAGGGAGTCTGATTATTCTCAAATTGTCTCTCCTGGATCTGTTTTCCAGGTCTGTTGTCTTCCCTATAAGGTAGTTGACATTCTTTTCATTTGTTTCACTTCTCTGGTTTTGCTTGACTACTTCTTGGTTTCTCCTTGAGTCATTCATTTCTACTTGTTCAAGTCTAATTTTCAATGATGTATTTTCTTCACTCACTTTTTTATATCTTTTTGTAATTGTCCAATTAAGTTTTTAAGTGAGTTTTTTTTCTTCTATGGAATTTTTTTCCATTTCATTTTTTAGACAGCTGTTTTCTTTTTCCAGCTCAGTAATTTTATTTATCAATGATTTGATCTCTTTATCCACTCTGGATGACTTCTCCAGGCTCTCTTACCAAACTTCCTTTCCTTTTCCCATTTCTCTTCTAGCTCTCTTGTGAGAGCATTTTTGATTTCCTCTATGAGATTCTTTTGTTTTGAGGAGCAGATCATATCCCCCTTAGGGGATTCGTCTGGGGACAGTCTGTTTTTAGTCTCCCCAGTATTTGAAGTCTGCTCTTATACAGAAGCTGTCAATGGTTAGAGCCCTTTTGAATTTTTTGCTCCTTTTGTCAGAGCAGAATTGAAGAAAACAAATTGACAAGAGAAATAATAGGTCTGTTTTGGGGGGATGGGTCTGGATGTTGTTAATGGGCTTCCTCTATAGACTAGGGGGGGTGCAGCAGCAAGGCACTAGCAGGGCAGCACTGAGTCTGTGCTCTGAGACTCTGAGAAAGCATTGAGTCACTCTGGGTGGAGGTTGGGGGTGGCTGGTTTCCAAGAGACGCTGGCTTTCTGGGGTTTTATTCTTCACCTGCATTGTTTACACCCTCTCTGATGCTCCTGGCTTGATGCCAAGACAGAATATCCACACTGAGGTAAAAGTCTTTTTGCAGAAACGGCAGAGATCATACCCCTCCCCCCTCTGGTCTGAGCTGTGTGAGCTGCCTGTCTTGCTCTGGCTGCCTGCCCTCACTTTGCACCCAGTCCGTTCGACCCTCCCCCGAGCAAACACAGACCTTCTCTGGCAAATTTCAAGGATGTCTTCTGTTGGTGATTATTTGAGGGTTTCTTTGCTGGTCAAGCATTAATTCCGAGGCTTGTCATGAAGCAAGTCCTGAGAGAAAACATGGAGCTCAAGCAGCTGTCTGCCTCCATGCTGACATCTTGGCCTGAAATTAATTTTAAAAGAATTATCATAAGACAACTCTGAGATACCACTACACACCTGTCAGATTAGCTAAGATGAGAGGAACAAATAATGATGATTGTTGGAGGGGATGTGGGAAAACTGGGACACTGATACATTATTGGTGGAGTTGTGAAAGAATCCAGCCATTCTGGAGAGCAATTTGGAACTATGCCCAAAAAGTTATCAAACTGTGCATACCCTTTGACCCAGCATTGCTGTTATTGGGATTATATCCCAAAGAAATACTAAAGAGTGGTAAGGGTCCTGTATGTGCCAAAATGTTTGTGGTAGCTCTTTTTGTTGTAGCTAGAAACTGGAAGTTGAATGGATGCCCATCAATTGGAGAATGGTTGGGTAAATTATGGTATATGAAGGTTATGGAATATTATTGCTCTGTAAGAAATGACCAACAGGAGGAATACAGAGAGGCTTGGAGAGATTTACATGAACTGATGCTAAGTGAAATGAGCAGAACCGTTAGATCGCTGTACACTTCAAAGCTGTATGAAGATGTGTTCTGATGGAAGTGGAAATCTTCAACATAAAGAAGATCCAACTCACTTCCAGTTGATCAATGATGGACAGAAATAACTACACCCAGAGAAGGAACACTGGGAAGTGAATGTAGATTGTTAGCACTGCTGTCTATCTACCCAAGTTATTTATACCTTCGGAAGCTAATACTTAATGTGCAACAAGAAAATGGTATTTACACACATATATTATATCTAGGTTATATTGTAACACATGTAAAATGTATGGGATTACCTGTCATCGGGGGGAGGGAGTGGAGGGAGGAGGGGGATAATTTGGAGAAATGAATACAAGGGATAATATTATTAAAAATAAAATAAAATAAAAATTAAAAAAAATAAAAAAGAATTATCATAAATATCCTTTATGAAATTTAAATGTGAAAAATCCAACTTTTGCATGTTTTACACTTGTTGAAATTTTAGTATCATAAAAGAAATAAGAATAATCAAAGAAAAGAAATGACAATTATGATAAATCTTATTTCATAATATTTTTGTAAATACTATATAAGTCTTAAGCTTTGTAGTAACAATAGTACTCATTTTCTGTTATTTAACCTTGGTTAAGCAACCAGGATACCAGTTCACCTTTCTGTGAACTTGTGGGAAAATGAGTTGTTTTCTAAATTGGGGAAATAAATGGGAACTAAGCTTTCATGGAAAGTGAATCATGTTAATGGATTGATAAAGGCATCTTTGTTCATGCAAATACCACAAAGTGTATCCAAATTTGTAACAGGCCACATAATTCCCTCATTGATAGCTCAGTCAGACTTTTGTTTAGACTTTCCATTCTCCATACTGTCTAAAACCAGATGAAGTTGAACAGGCCTAGGGAGGTGATATTAAAAATTCTCACTAAGGACACTCCAAGTTATTAATAAACAAGTCAATGTACAAAATCAGTGATTGCATCAATAACTTTCCTCCAATAACTGAATAATTTTAATTAACCTGTATAAAAGTAAAACCCAAATTGATTGCTATCCACTGGTAAATTGCTGATTCAGCTCAACCCATGTCATCATGATGGTCTAGAACAGTTTCCTGAACTTATTCAACACAGGGAGGAACATCAGATTGACTGGGAATTCTTGTTCATCTATGATTTTCCAACTGGGAAATTTAAATATCTGTATTATGTACAATTCTTTGTAAAGAGGTTAGAGATGACTGTGTTTGGAGAAGTCAAACTATTTGGTCCTAGAAGACTTTCTCTCTTCTGTAATTTCTATTATACTACCAGCTGCATGACACAAAGAGATGGGTCGATCAAGTCTTCTTTTCTTTAAAGAAAGTCAATAGTTCAGGCATTGTTGAAGACAAGCATTCAGAGCCTGCAGGTGAATCACTGGGAAATTGGAGAAGATAATGTGATTCACCAACTATATAACTGAAAAGTGAAAAAAAAATGGTTTGGAGCAATAATTTCAAAGGAGCACTTAGGTGAATATACAAAACAAATAAGTGAACACCTATAATATTCTGTGACTCTATTTCTCCTGTGACTAAGCCCTTTGATTTGGATTTAGATGTACAAAATTTGTTAGTTTAAATAGACATGATTGAATCAAGAGATTTTGCTATAAATATAATGGCAATAATTGTTTATTGCCTTGTGAACTTTAATTTATTTTCCTCCTAGAATGAAAATGAATAATAAAGTATAATACACACACACACACACACACACACAAAAGAAGGTGCAAGATAAAACTTCATTGCCTTTTCTCAATTCTTCAGAAAGATAAGAATAAACAGTTTACCTTTCTTAGTAGCATTTCTACATAGTTCTAACACAGGTGGGGAATTATATCTTCTGAACAGCATCTCTGCCTGTTTCTATTCTTCAGCTGTCACTTCTCTAACCACTCTGGGACTCTGAGCATAATAATCTGTTCATAATTGCTTAGGAGGCTTGCCCAAATTTTCTTCAGTTAAAATCAAGCTATCATTCCTTGGCTAGTGAGATCACAAAAAGTCCATATCCCAGAATTCTCAGTAAAAGACTAAAATATTTTTGTTGTTGTTGCTTATATGGAAAGCCTCAAATAACTATTACATCTGGAATGCCTCAAAATGCTTCATTTTTTCTTCCCTGAGGCAACTGGAGTTAAGTGATTTAGCCAGGGTTACACAGCTAGGAAGTGTTAAGGGTCTGAGGTCAAATTTGAACTCATATTATCCTGATTTCAGGGCTGGTACTTTATCCATTGAACCATCTAGCTGCCTCAAGTGCTTCATATCTTGAATATTTATCTATTTTGCTTATGAGAAGACTCAGATTTTCTGATTATGGCTTTTTAAGTTTGCTTTTTGGAATATACAATTTCATGCTATATTTGCTTTGTCATAGCTTTGGAATAATCTTGTATTATCCAATTTTCCTCCCTTTTTTATTTGAGTTATTTTTCCATCAATGCTTGCATTTTATTTTATTTTATTTTATTTTATTTTGTCACTGAAATTGTTGAATATCTTGGAATTTGAAGAACCTTCTGGCACTTTTGGTTTTCTTAACTATATTTAGATATTCATAGTAGTTTTCTCATGCTATTTTCTAATTGTGATTGTAAGGTTTGTATTTTGTTGCTGCTGCTGTTATTGTTATTGTTATTGTTATTTGAATGTATTTTGTTCTTCTGGATTATAAAGAAATGATATATAATTTTCTAAATTTTTTTTTGTTTCTCAGCCAAATATTCTCCCTTTCAGTATTTCTATGTCCTAAATCTTCTATTCTCTTTTTCATCTTATTAAATGGAATCTCTATTATGGTTTCAACTTTTCCTCATCTGTAATTTTTTATGTATCATTCTACATTTATTGTGCTACTTTCTTCATTGGGAGCTTGAATTTATTGCCTAAATTTATCCTCCTCCAAATTTTAATTCTTCAAAATTTATTTCTCTTTTAAACCAGTATGAGGTTTTTGTTTTGTTGTTATTGGTTGTGGTAGTAATCCATGGGTCCAAAATCACTTTGACCTTAAAGGTAAAGCCAAACAAATCTGGCAATATATCTTTTGCATTTAGGGTGGAGGTTTATACAAAGAAAACCTTACCCATAAAAATCTCTCAGTGTCAAAGAAGAAACATAATGGACTGGATGGATCAAATATTTTATGCAATATATTCTTTCTTATATTTGTGAACGATCCTGTGGTTATTTTAAAACCTAAAATAAGCTATAGTCAGAAAATTTTGAAATTGATTATGTTTTAAAAGACCTAACATTAGGAGTTGGTCATACATGAAATGATCCTCCTGGAAAAATAGATCATTAAAGAATTAAAATTTCAGTTTTGAAGAATCTTTGAAAATAAATGATATACACACTTATATATATATATATATATATATATATATATATATATATATATATATATATATATATATATATATATATATATATATATATATGTCCACCCTGTCCCCTACATTTTCTTCCTTTCCATTCAGCCAACCCTGACATGATTAGCCAAGAACCAAATGTTCCTCCTCTTGCTCTCCTATTTCTGTTCTCTTCTTTCATATCACATCTTACCTACCTCAGTCCCTTTACTCCATGTGTTCATGGGCAATTCTCAATAAAACTCCCTTTATTTGAAGTGAAAACTCTTTAAATGTATGTATAGGGATATGTTTGTATGTGTGTTATGTTTTTTAACAGTGGTAATATGATATAATGAATAAAGTGCTGTACTTGGAATGAAAGTGAGAACCTAGATTCAGATGTCATTTCCAATATTTGCTATATTTATTCATTACTATCAAGTCATGCAACTTCTCTGATCTTCAATTTCCTTATCTATAAAATGAGAGTAATAATGCTAGTTAGTACTTCCTGATAGAGTTGGTATGATATTCAAATAACAAAATGTATGGAAAACACTTTTAGAAATTTAAAGCACAACAGAAATACTAATTATTTTTATCATAAATTATTAATGTACTAAATACATTACTGGTGAGTATTGTAAAACATGAAGTACTTTCATACAAGAGCAAATTGTTATAAATCAATTATTATGATTATCAGTAAAATAAAATCAATATTCTAAAAACAATTAAAATAAACTTTATAGGTATATAGAAAGAGAATTGTATTTGGATTTAAAGTGGGAAGTCCTATCTGTGTATTTTTAGGAAAGTTATATTCCATCCTCAAAAGTACCTGTAAAGATAAACACTACCCCCAATATGAACAAGCGATTTGGATGGAGCAAAGGTTAACCAATTTATTCAAAGTTGCATAGTAAATCAGTGGTAGATTAAAGGACAGAACCCAATTATGATTCCCAGTTCATTGCCCTTTTCCATTACTTTATTCTCTACATCACCTCACTCCATCAGCAGGGCTCATTACTATTGAATTAGGAATAATATCTTATCAGAGGATCAAATAATTCAGAGCTAAAGGGAAACTTAGAGATAATTAGTCCAATTCTGTCATTTCCCAAAGAAAGAAATTGAGATTCCTTAGTTTAGTTACTAAAACCATTTTTTCATGATAAAACAAATCGGGAAGGATCAGCATATTTTCCCCCAAATAACTTATATAATATTGTTTTTTTTTTCTTATTTGTTTGGTAGAATTCACTTGTAAATAATCCAACTGGTCCTGAAAAAATTTTTTGACCAATTTCATTTATGACTTGTACATTTTCTTTTTCTAAGAGAGATTAATTTAAGTATTGTATTTCCTTTTCTTTTAATCTAGGCACTTTAAATTTTTTTAATATATTCATTTATAGTTCTCAGATCATCAGCTTTACTGGCATAAAACTGGGTAAAATAACTTCTGATAATTATTTTAATTTCATCTTCATTATTATTGGACTTTTCCTTTTTGATAATAATAATTTGATTTTCTTTTCTTTTTAAAAAATCAAATTAACCATTCACCTATTTCATTAGCTTTTTTCCCCAAAAAAACCAGCTCCTACTTTAACTATTACTTAATTTCCAATTTTAGTAATCTCACCTTTGATTTTCAGTATTTCCAATTTGGTGTTTAATCAGAGATTTTGAGTTTGTTTTTTTTCTTTGTTGTTGTTATTTTTAGTTGCATATCCAAATCATTAATTTGCTCTTTTATTCATATAATTATTTAGAGGTACAAATTTTCCCTGTAGCTTTGGCCACATCCTATGGCTTTTGGGTGTTGATGTGCTATCATTTTCTTTAATGAATTTATTAATTGTTTCCTTCATCCTTTAATTCATTCATTCTTTAGTATTATTGTGTTATTATTATAGTGTTGGTTTTGAATTAACTTTTGATCTATGCTTCCATGATCTTTATTGAATGTAATTTTTATTCCATTCCATTATGAACATGCTACATGTAATATTTGTGCTTTTCTACATTTAGTTTTGGGATTTGTATACCCTAATACACTGTCAGTATGTTGTTGATTTTCTTTAATGAACTTTAATACCTCTTTTTCCATTTGGCCATGCTTGCTTTTTAAGGTTTTCTTGTAATTTTTAAAAATATCTTTTAGAGAGGCAGCTAGGTGGTGCAGTGGATAGAGCACCAGCCTTGAATTCAGGAGGACCCAAGCTCAAATAAAAAAGATATACACACATACATATATATATATATATATATATATATATATGAAAAGATTATATGCACTAACTATCACTGCTCTCCTATGCTCTCCTAGTCTGCATTTTGGTTCTTACCCATGAATTGCCCCTAATCCCGTGAAAGTGCAACAGTATCAGCTGCCCCCTTGCTCGCCTCATAGCCTCTGGTCCTTTGTGACCAAAAGAGATACTGCCCCTTATGGCTTCTGCTCTCTCTTGATTGAAAGAGATTCTTCCCTTGAACTATGACACAAAATTGAAGTCCAGATGATGGAGTTTCCAAACAGCTTCTGATACTGCATTTAGTACTAAGACGGGGGTCCCCTATAATCTTTTTCTGATCTATTACCATACCATCTTGCCTTTTCTGAATTCAGAACTCTCAAAGCTCCTGCTGTTTTGTCACAATCACCTTGTCCCACCATTAGTGTTTCATTCATGTGGGTCCCAGTCCAGTCTCCAACTTCATATCACAGACCTTTCTTTCTGACTGCCTCAGTTGTCTTGGGCTTAAATAATATCTCTCTGACATTTCTCTGGCTCTGCTACTTGCAAATTCAAATTGACTTTAAATTTAAATATTAAATTTATTTTTAATTAATTTAAATTTTGAGAGAGGGAAAAGTTGAGAGAGCTCAGTTGAGTTCTCTCTTTATTTGCTATCTTGATTTTTCCTCTGAGAAGTCCTATAAAATTTAAAATTACCATGTTCACATCATCACAAAATTATGGGCATCATTTGATTACCTGCTACTCTTTACTGCAGAGGTTTAGATTTTGTCTCTAATTTACATATCATAGGACTAAAAGGTCCTGACAGCAAAACGTAGATATCTTCACTTTATTACCAGGATTTAATTTGTAAATTATACTCCTTTGATATTTCAGATGTTTTGTATGTGACTTCTGAGTTACAATTTGCAATCTTATTTCCTGCTATTCTCACTTTATACTGGTTACTTATGAACCTACTATGCTGACAAACAGTGGGTAGATGGTCATGGGTACTAGAATAACATATAATTTTTAACACAAATACTAATAGTTTTTGAAAACACTCTAAAGAGTTTGCATAGATAATTCAAAGAGATAGAATCAACTAGGAAAAAATATATATTGTCAACATAATAAAATGCAATTCCCTCCATTATCTTTTTCTTCATTATTGTTCTTTTCATCTTCACTCACCCTATGCTTCCTCAGAAATCTAGTTTACTTCTAACTCTAATCTGCAATGTTTTAAAAATATTTTTCTTACTGGAAACTGAGTGGGTACCCATCAGCTGGGGAATGGTTGAATAAACTAGGGTATATATTATTGTTCTATAAGAAATTATCATCAGGATGATTTCAGAAAGCCTTGAAGAGATTTACTTAAACAATGCTAAGTGGAGTGAGTAGAACCAAGAGAGCATTATACAAGGCAACAGCAAGATTATAAAATGACAAACTATTATAGGTGTGGTTCTTTTCTTTTCTTTTCTTTTTTTTTTTTTTTAATGGATCCCTATTGTCACAATTTTATTTATACTTTTTTTAATTTATTACATATATATTTTTATAATATTATCCCTTGTATTCATTTTTCCAAATTATCCCCCCCTCCCTCTATTCCCTCCCCCTGATGACAGGCAATCCCATACATTTTACATGTGTTACAATATAGTCTAGGTACAATACATGTGTGTGAATATCATTTTCTTGTTGCACAATAAACATTAGAATCCGAAGGTACATGCAACCTGGGCAGACAGATATTAGTGCTAACAATTTACATTCACTTCCCAGTGTTTCTTCTCTGGGTGTAGCTACCTCTGTCCATCATTGATCAACTGGAAGTGAGTTGGATCTTCTTTATGTTGAAGATTTCCACTTCCATCAGAACACATCCTCATACAGTATTGTTGTTGAAGTGTACAGTGATCTTCTGGTTCTGCTCATTTCACTCAGCATCAGTTGATTTATGTCTTTCCAGGCCTCTCTGTATTCCTCCTGCTGGTCATTTCTTACAGAGCAATAATATTCCATAACCTTCATATACCACAATTTACCCAATCATTCTCCAACTGATGGACATCCATTCATCTTCCAGTTTCTAGCTACAACAAAAAGAGCTGCCACAAACATTTTGGCACATATATGTCTCTTTCTGCTCTTTAGTATTTCTTTGGGATATAATCCCTGTAGTAGCGCTGCTGGGTCAAAGGGTATGCACAGTTTGATAACTTTTTGGGCATAATTCCAGATTGCTCTCCAGAATGGCTGGATTCTTTCACAACTCCACCAGCAATGTATTAGTGTCCCAGTTTCCCCACATCCCCTCCAACATTCATCATTATTTGTTCCTGTCATCTTAGCCAATCTGACAGGTGTGTAGTGGTATCTCAGAGTGGTCTTAATTTGCATTTCTCTGATCAGTAGTGATTTGGAACACTCTTTCATGTGAGTGGATATAGTTTCAATTTCTTCCTCTGAGAATTGTCTGTTCATATCCTTTGACCATTTATCAATTGGAGAATGGTTCGGTTTCTTATAAATTAGGGTCAGTTCTCTATATATTTTGGAAATGAGAACTTTGTCAGAACCTTTGTTTTTAAAAATATTTTCCCATTTTGTTACTTCCCTTCTAATCTTGTTTGCATTAGTATTATTTGTACAGAAACTTTTTAGTTTGATGTAATCAAAATCTTCTATTTTGTGATCAATAATGATCTCTAGTTCTCCTCTGGTCATAAATTCCTTCCTCCTCCACAAGTCTGAGAGGTAGATTATCCTCTGTTCCTCTAATCTATTTATTATCTCCCTCTTTATGCCTAAATCATGGATCCATTTTGATCTTATCTTGGTATATGGTGTTAAGTGTGGATCCATATCTTATTTCTGCCATACTAATTTCCAGTTTTCCCAACAGTTTTTTTTCCAAATAATGAATTTTTATCCCTAATGTTGGTATCTTTGGGTTTGTCAAAGATTAGGTTACTATATATGTATCCTTTTTTGTCCTTTGTATCTAATCTGTTCCACTGATCTACCGGTCTATTTCTTAGCCAATACCAAATGGTTTTGGTGACTGCTGCTATATAATATAGCTTTAGATCAGGTACACTTAGAGCACCTTCCTCTGAGTTTTTTTTTCATTAGTTCCCTTGCAATTCTCGACCTTTTATTCTTCCATATGAATTTTGTTGTTATTTTTTCTAGGTCATTGAAATAGTTTCTTGGGAGTCTGATTGGTATAGCACTAAATAAATAGATTAGTTTGGGGAGTATTGTCATCTTTATTATATTTGCTCGGCCTATCCAAGAGCACTGAATGTCTTTCCAATTATTTAAATCTGATTTTATTTTTGTGGCAAGTGTTTTATAATTTTTCTCATATAATTCCTGACTTTTCTTTGGTAGATGGATTCCCAAATACTTTATACTCTCAACATTTGTTTGGAATGGAATTTCTCTTTGTATCTCTTGCTGTTGCATTTTGTTAGTGATATATAAAAATGCCGAGGATTTATGTGGATTTATTTTGTATCCTGCCACTTTGCTGAAATTTTGAATTATTTCTAGTAGCTTTTTAGCAGAGTCTTTGGGGTTCTCTAAGTATACCATCATGTCATCTGCAAAAAGTGATAGTTTGATTTCCTCATTTCCTACTCTAATTCCTTGAATCTCTTTCTCGGCTCTTATTGCCGAGGCTAGCGTTTCTAGTACTATATTGAATAGTAATGGTGATAGTGGGCAACCTTGTTTCACTCCTGATCTTACAGGGAAAGGTTGCAGTTTATTTCTATTGCATATTATGCTTACTGACGGTCTTAAATATATACTCCTGATTATTCTAAGGAATAATCCATTTATTCCTATACTCTCAAGAGTTTTTAGTAGGAATGGATGTTGGATTTTGTCAATTGCTTTTTCTGCATCTATTGAGATGATCATATGGTTCTTATTAATTTGATTATTAATATGGTCAATTATATTAATAGTTTTCCTAATATTAAACCAGCCCTGCATTCCTGGAATAAATCCTACTTGATCATACTGTATTATCCTGGAGATGATTTTCTGAAGTCTTTTTGCTAATATCTTATTTAAGATTTTAGCATCAATATTCATTAAGGAGATTGGTCTATGCTTTTCTTTCTCAGTTTTCGATCTACCTGGTTTAGGTATCAGTACCATGTCTGTGTCATAAGAGGAGTTTGGTAGGACTCCTTCATCCCCTATTTTTTCAAATAATTTATATAACATTGGGGCTAATTGTTCTTTAAATGTTTGGTAGAATTCACATGTGAATCCATCTGGCCCTGGGGATTTTTTCCTGGGGAGTTGATTAATAGCTTGGTCTATTTCTTTTTCTGAAATGGGACTATTTAAGCAATTTATCTCCTCCTCTGTTAATCTAGGGAGCCTATATTTTTGGAGGAAGTCATCCATTTAACTTAAATTATCAAATTTATTGGCATAAAGTTGGGCAAAGTAACTCCTTATTATTTCTCTAATTTCCTCTTCATTGGTGGAAAGATCCCCCTTTTCATTTGTAAGACTATCAATTTGATTTTCCTCTTTCTTTTTTTTTTGATCAAATTTACCAAAGGTTTATCTATTTTATTGGCTTTTTCATAAAACCAACTCTTGGTTTTATTTATTAATTCAATAGTTTTTTTTTACTCTCAATATTATTGATTTCTCCTTTTAATTTTTGTATTTCAAGTTTAATTTTTGGTTGGGGGTTTATAATTTGGTCTTTTTCTAGCCTTTTAAGTTGTAAGCCCAATTCGTTAATCTTCTCTTTCTCTATTTTCTTCAGATAAGCCTCTAACGATATAAAATTTCCCCTTATTACTGCTTTAGCTGCATCCCAAAGATTTTGATATGATGTCTCATCATTGTCATTATCTTGGGTGAAATTGTTAATTGTTTCTATAATTTGCTCTTTCACCCAGTCATTCTTTAAGATGAGATTATTCAGTTTCCAATTACTTTTTGGTCTATTTACCCCTAACTTTTTACTGAATGCAGCTTTTATTGCATTGTGATCTGAGAAGAAGGCATTTATTATTTCTGCCTTCCTACATTTAATTTTGAGATCTTTATGTCCTAATATATGGTCTATTTTTGTATAGGATCCATGAACTGCTGAGAAGAAAGTATATTCCTTTCTATTGCCATTCAGTTTTCTCCAAAGGTCTATCATACCTAGTTTTTCTAATGTTCTATTTACTTTTTTAATTTCTTTCTTGTTTGTTTTGTGGTTTGATTTGCCTAAATCTGAGAGTGCAAGGTTGAGATCTCCCACTATTATAGTTTTACTGTCTATTTCTCCTTGCAGTTCTCTTAATTTTTCCTTTAGAAAGTTAGATGCTATACCACTTGGTGCATATATGTTTAGTATTGATATGGCTTCATTATTTATGCTACCTTTCAGCAGTATATAGTTGCCTTCCTTATCTTTTTTTAACGAGATCTACTTCTGCTTTTGCTTGATCTGAGATAAGGATAGCTACCCCTGCTTTTTTGGCTTTACCTCAAGCATAATAGGCTCTGTTCCAACCTTTTACCTTTACTCTGTATGTATCTCCCTGCTTTAAGTGTGTTTCCTGTAGACAACATATTGTAGGGTTCTGCTTTTTGATCCAATCTGCTATCCATCTCCGTTTGATGGGATCGTTCATCCCATTTACATTTACAGTTAAAATTACTAATTCTGTATTTCCTGCCATCGTATTATTCCCCAGATTATGCTTTTTCCCTTGACCCCCCTGATTCCCCTCCCCTATATTTAATTTACAGACCCCCCTTGTGACGCGCAACACTCCCTCTTTTTTTTTTTTTTTTTAGGATCCCTCCCTCCTCCCTCCAAGTCCCTTTACTTATTCTCCTTTTCCTTTTCCCTTTTCCTCTCCCCCCTTTAATGAGGTGAGAGAAAATTCTCTAAAAAACAAATATGTTAATTATTGACTCTTTGAGCCTCTCCTGATGAGAGTAAGATTCACAAAATGATTCTCCCCCTCACTAAGTTCCCTCAGATATGGTGTATTTTCTATGCCTCTTCCTGATATGTAGTTTCCCTCTTTTTATCATTCCTTCCCCTTTTTCTGAACCGACCTCCTTCCCTTTACCACACCCCCCTTTTTTTCTTTTATATCAGTAAAATCAAATTATCCTTGAGTACTTTTTATATACCCACAACAGAGTTACAGTTCTCAAGGGTTCTGTGTACCTTTTTCTGTTTCTCTTCAGTCTTGTGGATGTAGATCAAATTTTTTGTTAAAGTCTGGTTTTTTTTCTTAGAAACATATAGAATTCCTCTGTTTCATTGAATGACCATCTTCTTCCATGGAAAAAGATGCTAAACTTAGCTGGGTAGTTCATTCTTGGTTGCAGTCCTTGATCTTTTGCCTTACGGAATATCAGGTTCCAGGCCCTTCTATCTTTTAATGTGGAGGCAGCCAGACCTTGGGTGACCCTTATTGTGGCACCTTGGTATTTAAATTGTTTTTTTCTAGCAGCTTGCAGGATTTTCTCCTTTGTGTGGTAATTCTGCAGCTTAGCCACAATATTCCGTGGTGCTCTTTTTTTAGGGTCTATTTCAGAAGGAGTTCGATGAATTCTTTCCACATCTACTTTCCCTTCTGTTTCTATTATCTCTGGACAGTTCTCTTTGATAATTTCCTTAAAATAGAATCTAGGCTCTTTTTTTGGTCATAGTTTTCTGGAAGTCCAATAATCCGCAGATTATCTCTCCTAGATCTATTTTCCAGGTCTATAGATTTTCCCAGTAAGTATTTGATGTTGTTTTCCAGCTTCTCATTTTTTTTTTGTTTTCTATGACTGATTCTTGGGTTCTCTGTGAATCATTCATTTCTATTTGTTCCATCCTGACTTTTAAGGAGTTATTTTCTTCTTTCACAGTTTTTAGTTCTTTTTGTAAATGCCCAATTTCGTTTTTAAATGAATTATTTTGCTCTATTGAATTTTTTTTACATTTCCCTAAATTTTTTTTTTTGAGAATTATTTTCTTTTTCCAATTCAGAAATTCTATTTTCTTGAGACTTTTTTATCTTTTCCAATTAAGAAATCCTACTTTCCTGTGTTTTTTTAACCTTTTCTAATTCATAAATTTTGTTTCCCTGCATCTCCTGTGAATTCTTTATTTTTTCCAACTCCAATTTCAGGACGTTGTTATTCTCTATCATAGCTTCCCTTTCCTTTCCCCATTTTTCTTCAATCTCCCTTAATTTTTTAAGAGTTTCTTCTAGGAGAGAGTTATGTGATGGGGGGCAGGAATCGTTCCCCTTTAGGTTGTTATCTGCTGTCTCTCTGCTGTTAACTTCCTCGGGGTTGGATACCCGCTCTTTCTCTGTGTAGAAGGAATCTATATTTTTTCTGGCTTTTTTGCTCATACTTAAAAAAATCTTTTGGGGTCTGTCCCTGGGGTAGGAAATTATTTATTTACTTCTTTACTAGCTTCCTCCCAGACTGGATTGATGCAGCGGCCCCTGCGCCTGAGCAAAGATAGAGCTCTGGGAGAGAGTTCCCCACCCCCTCCCTGGAAGTGCCTCAGAGGTGACTAGCACTGCTGTGCCCCAAGGGCGCTGTGTTTTAGAGGCTTCCCTGAGATTTGAGACTGAACAGTAAAGGCAGCACAAAGCCTAGTCTATGTGTCCAGGTGGGGAGTGGATGTCTGCAGCAGGTGACATGAAAAGCCCCTGTGCTCAAACTGGAAGTGTCTGCCAGAAACCGCGGTCCCTAGTTCAAAGGTTCCACTTCTCTGGGACTTCCTGGAGCTGAGTTCCACTCCCTCCAGCTAAACTAGGCAGTGTGTGTTGCCTTGGGCCGTATCAACCCACTTGTCAATCTCTTAACTATTCTCAGGTGGTAGCTGAGGCCACACCCCCTGGTGCCGAGATCTGCTGATTCACCTCCAGGATCGGGGGAAAATCTAATCTGAGTTTTAAAATATTTTGGCTTTCTCTTCTGAACTGCTAAATAATTAGCAGAGAAGAGCTAATGGCCTGTGCCAGATTCCTTTACCTCAGTGGCTTCTCTGATCCCAGAGCCCTTCCCAGCGTAATGGGTGCAGTGTGCCACTACTCCACCGTCTGTGCTGGTCTCTCTTCTTCCTCCCCTGGGAACTGACCTTCTCTGTTGAAACTCCAGATTCTCTTCAGCTGGTAAGTCGTGCTTCCAGTCCTTGTGGTATCTGTCAGTCCTGGGCTTATTTTGAGACTTAATTTATCTAATTGGTTGCGAGGGAGTGAGGACGTTCACTGAGTCGTGTGTTTCTTCTCCGCCATCTTGGCTCCGCCCTGGTTCTTTTCAACAATGAGGTGATTCAGGACAATTCTAAATTCTAATGGAGAGAGCCCTTTGTATCCAGAGAGAGAACTATGGGGACTCTATGTGGATCAAAACATAATATTTTCATCTTTTAATTGCAATTTCCTAGTTTTTCTTTCTTATTTTTATTCCTTTTTGATCTGATTTTTTTTGTGCAGTATGACAAATGTGAAAATATGTGTAGAATTGCACACGTTAACATATATTGGATTACCATCAGCATGTTTATACATCATTAAAATCCAACAGCAAGACATACAAAGAAAATTGCATTTAAAATAATTGTCAATACTTTAAAATATTTGGGAATCTATCTGCCAAGGGAAAGTCAGGAACTATATGAGCAAAACTACAAGACACTTTCCACACAAATAAAGTCAGA
The DNA here is from genome assembly GCF_048593235.1 of Sminthopsis crassicaudata. NCBI lineage: Eukaryota > Metazoa > Chordata > Mammalia > Dasyuromorphia > Dasyuridae > Sminthopsis > Sminthopsis crassicaudata. The sequence continues at coordinate 181,173,747 of NC_133621.1, forward strand.
TCCAAACAATTAGAAAAATATTAAATGCTCCTGGATAGGTTGAGTGAATATAATGAAGATGCCAGTACTACCTAAACTAATCTATTGATTTAGTGCTTTACCAGTCAGACTCTCAAGACTCCCAAGGTCATTATTTTAATGATCTAGAAAAAAATGACAACAAAATTCATCTGGAAGTACAAAAGGTCAAGAATTTCAAGGGAACTAATGAAAAATAAATCAAATGAAAGTGGCCTAGCTGTACCTGATCTAAAACTATATTATAAAGCAGCAGTCACCAAAACCATTTGGTATTGGCTAAAAAATAGATTAGTTGATCAGTGGAATAGGTTAGGTTCACAGGAAAAAATAGTCACAAAAAATATAGCAATTTAGTGTTTGACAAACCCAAAGACCCCAGCCTTTGGGATAAGAATTCATTATTTGACAAAATTAGCTGGGAAAATTATAAATTAGTATGGAAGAAACTAGCCATTGACCCATACTTAACACCATATACCAAGATAAGATCAAAATGGGTTCATGATCTAGGCATAAATAATGAGATTATAAATAAATTAGAGCAACATAAGATCATTTACCTCTCAGACCTGTGGAGAAGGAAGGAATTTGTGAATAAAGAAGAACTAGAGGTCATTATTGATCATAAAAAAGAAAATTTTGATTATATTAAGTTAAAAAGTGTTTGGACAAATAAAACTAATGCGGACAGGATTAGAAGGGAAACAATAAATTGGAAAAACATTTTTACAGCTAAAAGTTTTGATAAAGGCTTCATCTCCAAAACTGACTCTAATTTATAAGAAATCAAGCCATTCTTCAATTGATAAGTGGTCAAAGAATATGAACAGATAATTTTCAGGTGAAGAAATTAAAACTATTTCTAGTCCTATGAAAAGTTTTTCCAAATCATTGTTGATCAGAGAAATGCTAATTAAGAGAACTCTGAGATACCACTACACACTTGCCAGATTGGCTAAGATGACAGAAAAAAATAATGACAAATGCTGGAGGAGATGTGGGAAAACTGGGACACTGATACATTGTTGGTGGAGTTGTGAATGGATCCAATCATTTTGGGGAATAATTAGCATACCCTTTGATCCAGCAGTGTTTCTACTGTGCTTATATCCCAAAAAGATATTAAAGTAGGGAAAGGGACCTATATGTGCAAAAATGTTTGCAACAGCCCTTTTTGAAGTGGCTAAAAACTGGAAATTTAAAAGATTTCCACCAATTGAATAAGTCGTAGTATATGAATGTTATGCAATATTATTGTTCTATAAGAAATGACCAGCATGATTAATACAGAGAGGCTTAGAGAGACATACATCAACTGATTTTAAGTGAAATGAGCAGAACCAGGAGATAAATATAAACTTCAACAAAAATACTACCTGATGATCACTTATGATGGACATGGCTCTCTTCAACAATGAGAGGATCCAAATCAGTTTCAATTGCTCTGTAATGAACAGAACTAGCTTCACCCAGAGAAAGAACACTGGGTAATGAGTATGGACCACAGTATAACATGTCCACTCTTTCTGTTACTGTTTGCTTGCATTTTTGCTTTATTCTTGTCAGGTTATTTTCACCTTCTATTATTATCAAATCTTTTTTTTTTTTTTTCCCTGAGGCTGGGGTTAAGTGACTTGCCCAGGGTCACACAGCTAGGAAGTATTAAGTGTCTGAGACCAGATCTGAATTCGGGTCCTCCTGAATTCAAGGCTGGTGCTCTATCCACTGCGCCACCTAGATGCCCCCTACCTTCTTTCTAAATCAAATCTTTCCTGTGCAACAAGATAACTGTATAGATATTTATACATTGTATTTATTTATTGTATTTAACATATACTTTAACACATTTAACATATATAGGACTACCTGCCATCAAGGTTTTGCAAGGTTGAATCTTGAAAATTACCTTTCCACGTATTTTGAAAATAAAAATCTATTACATAAAAAAGAAAACTTTCCTTATCCTCTCCCCTCACCCTCCAATTTCCTATTCTACCTGTCCCTTTAAGAATCCCTCTTCTCAGAAATACAGTGATCCAAAGACTTGTGGTAAAAAATTAAGTGGAAATAGAAAGTAATGAAATTTTTTTCTCAGTTGTTCCTGATACCTTTACAAAGATGAACAAATCTAAAGATTTCATAAGTACATCTTTCCATGTTCCACTGATTCACTTATCATTATCATCTTTGATTGCTGAATCATTTATGCATTATAACTTTATCTTGGCTAATGACATGAGATGATCTGTGTCTAGTTTCTTCCAAATGCTTTTCAAGATATCTCATCTATTATCTTCAGATAGTGAGTTCTTATTTCAAAAACTTAGATCTTTGGATTTATCAAATGCTAGATTATAATGGTATTTTTACTACAATATATAATGTATCTAATCTATTCCACTTATCCATCACTCTTCATCTTAGCAAGTACCAGAATGATTTCATGATTATCTATAGCGTCTGAGCTAGCTCTATGAAGGGCCTCAGGATCATTTAGAGTCAGGATCAATCAAAGTCCTTGTTCTTTAGGAGGAGAAGTGAAGGAAGCAGGCAAGCTGCCACATGGCTTATCAAAGATGAATCCTGGACTCTCTAGTTTGGAGCCTGAAGTCTTCTCTCCTCAGCATGCTGTGGCAGAGAGACACTAATCTCTCTTCCTCAGCCCTCTAATCTTTGCCTATGATTATCTCACCACTACATATTCAGCAAGCACCAACTGCCAATCCTGAGGAGAGCCATCACATTACCATATATTATCTAAGTATATGCTTATGGAACCATTATCTCACATTGAGTAGGTATTTAGCCTTAAGTCCTCTGTTGTCTTAGATTCAAGTACACCTTTTCAGAGTTCCAGCCCTTTACAATGATCACTTTGTAAAACATTTTGAAATCTGGTATAGCTGAGCCACCTTCCTTCACAGGTAAGATAGGAGAAGGGAGGAAGGTTTGATAAAAGATGAGGTAGTAGATGAATTGGGTTAAAAACACTGGTAAGAGAAGAGAGAGGGGTGATAGGAGATAAGGTAGTGGGTGGTGTAAGCAACAAAAAAACCATATTACTAAGGACAGGGTAGAAAGAGAAAACAAAAAATGTGTATATGTACAGGGGAGAAAATAGGATGGAGGGAGATAACAGAGCAGGTATAATGTGAATGGGATAAACTCTCCCATAAAACAAAAGTGGATAGCAGAATGGATTAAAAATAGATTCCTACAATATGGTGTTTACAAGAACCACATTTGACAGAGACACATGAACAGAGTAAAGGTAAAAGGTTGAACTAGACTTTATTATGTTTCAGCTATAGTAAAAAAAAAAAAAAAAAACAGGGTAGCAATTCAGACATCAAATAAAACAAAAGTAAAAATAGATCTATTACAAGAGGGAGGGAAAGTACATTTTGATAAATGGTACTGTAAATAATGAAATAGTACTGATGCTAATTGTATGTGCCAAGTGCTCTACACTGAATATAAACCAATTATTATATCACTAGGAAACTATTATTTGTTGTAAGACTAAATTAATCATACTGAACTTAGAGAACTATTAAGCACCATGCTAAACTAAACAACCGTTGTCTTTTGTCAATTCCACTGACTTAACACCTTGTAAGAATCCTTGTTTCAAAGTTCTGGTCCATAATATTTCCCTCTTTCTTTGGTTTTTGAACATAAGGTGGTTACACACTCTGACTTTTCAAGGAGGTGAGAATCCCAAAAAAGGAGATGGTCATGCCTTCCCTGACTTCTCAAAAAGGGGATGAAAACACTGTAAAAGGAGGTGATTATACCCTCCCTGACATCTCAGGGAGATGGAAACACCAAAGGAAATGGGGATTCAAGCCAGATTAGCGGGTATCTGAAGAGTCTCACTTGAAACAGGTATACATAAATCCATCAACATGGGAGTCATTACACAAACACATAGTAACACAGGCCAGTAGTGATGTAACAAACATGGTAGTGTTCTTTGTTGGGTTTTCTGGAGGTCTTTGGAGAGCATTCTTTTCAGTTCAGTAATCACCATGAGAATTGCCAGGTGTTAAAAAGTCCATAGTCCAAATTCTTTATTGTCTCCTACACCTGGCACTCAGCTAGCTTTGTCGTGGCCTTCAGAGGGGACTTGGTTTCAGTGGAGAAAATGCAGGAGGATATGCCACCTTGGTGGTGTGAGATGAATTGAATCTGAGTCCAAAGATTTGTGCTTCAGCCTCCAGCCACCACAAATGTGGAAATTGGAATGAATCTGTCTTTGCCTCCCAGCTTATATGCTCTACACTGAGTATAAATCAATCATTATATCACTAGGAAACCACCATTATTTGTTGTAAGATTAAATCAATCATATTTACTATTAATCACCATGCTAAACTAGATAACCATTGTCTCTTCAATTCCACTGAAATTAGTAAGAATCCTTGTTTAAAGTTCAGAGTTCTGGCCCATAATAGAAACTCAAAGGAGAGATTAATAAAATAGAAACAAAGAAAAGTATTAAACTAATAAACAAACTTACGAATTGGTTTTATGAAAAAAAAATAACAAGATAGATAAACATTTGGATAACTTGACCAGGAGAAGGAAGGAAAAAGCCAAAGCACCAGCATGAAAAAATGAAAGGGATGATATCATCAATGAAAAGCAAATTAAAGCAATAATTTGGAGCTATTTTGCTCAACTCTATGGCAGCAAGTCAGACAATCTAACTGAAATGGATGAATATTTGCAGAAATACAAATTGCCCAGGTTAACAGAAGAGGAAATAAAATATTTAAATGGTCCCATTTTGAAAAATAAATTGAGCAAGCTATCAACAAATCCCCTAAGCAAAAAATTTCCAGAGACAGATGTATTCACAAATGAATTCTACCAAACATTTAAAGAGCAATTAATTCCAAATAGTATACAAACTATCTGAAAAAATAGTGAAAGGAGGCATAGTGCCAAATTCCTTCTATGACACAGATGTTGCACTGATACTTGAAGCAGAAAGGGCCAAAATAGAGAAAGAAAATCTTACACTAATCTCCCTAATGAATAATGATGCAAAATTTTTAAATAAAATATTATCAAATTGATTACAGCAACTTAGCAGGAACACAATACACTACTTATCAAGTCGGATTTATACTAGAAATACAGGGCTGGTTCAATATGAGGAAACTATTACCATAATAGACCATATAAATAATAAGACCAACAGAAACCATATGATAAATCTCAATTGATGCAGAAAAAAGCTTTTGACAAAATACAGCACCAATTCCTATTAAAAAAAACCCTATAGAGCTTAGGGAAAAGGGAGCAATAAGCAGTATCTATCTAAAACCTAGAGTAAGCATTATTTGTAATGGAAAGAAGCTGAACACATTATTAAGATCAGAAATGAAACAAAGATGCTCATTATCACCACTATTATTCAACATTGTACTGGAAATATTGGCTTTAGCAATAGGAAAAAAAATAAAGGAATTAGAAAAGGCAATGAGGAAATAAAACTATTACTCTTGGCAGGAGATATGATGACATGCTTAGTGAATCCTAGAAAATCATACAAAAACCTACTGGAAATAATCCACAGATTTGGAAAATTTGCAGGATAAAAAAATAAAATTCTTGGGAGTCTACCTGCCAAGACAAACCCAAGAACTATATGAATATATTTACAAAACACTTCTCACATAAATAAAATCTAATTTAAACACTTGGAAAAGTATCAGTTGTTCATGGCTAGGCCTAGCTAATATAATAAAAATACAAATTCTGTCTAATTTGGGCTACTTTTTCAGTGCCATACCAATCAAACTGCCAAAATATTACTTGATAGAATTAGAAAAAAATAATAACAGAATTCAATTGGAAGAACAAAAGGTCAAGAATATCAAGGACATTAATTTTCAAAAATGCAAAGTATGATGTTTTAGCAGTACCAAACTTAAAATCATGTTATTAAGCAGCAGTCATCAAAGCCATGTGGTACTGGCTAAGAAATAGAATGGTGGATCAGTGGAATAGATTAGATACACATGACACAATACACATAACACAAATCAAGATCTATAGCAATCTAGTATTTGATAAATCCTCAAACTCCAGCTTCAGGAATAACTCACTATTTGACAAAAATTGCTGGGAAAATTGGAAAATAATATATCAGAAGCTTGACATAGATGTTTCTCATACCTCATACTAAAATAAGGTCAAAATGGATACAAAATTTGGGCAAAATTTTGTATCCAAATGGTTAACATAACAAATTAGGAGAACAAGGGATGTTACCTGTCAGATCTTTGTGGTAGGGAGGAATTCATGACCAAAGATGAACCAGAGAACATTATGGAAGGCAAAGTGGACTATTTTTATTGAATTAAATTAAAAAAGGTTTTGCACAAACAAACCAAGAGAAACAAGATTAAAAGGGATTACAAACCTGGGAAAAATCTTTACAACAAGTATATCTGATAAAGGTCTCATTTTTAAAATATGTAAAGAAATTTGTCAAATTTATAAGAATATCAGCCATTCCCCAACTGATAAATGGTCAAAGGATATGAAGAGACAATTTTCAGATTATGAGATTAAAGCTAACCATACTCATATTTAAAATGCTCTAAATCACTATTGATATAAGAAATGCAATTTAACACAACTCTAAGGTATCACCTCACATCTCTCAGGTTGGCTAAGAAGACAGGAAAAGATAATGATAAATGTTGGAGGGGATGTGGGAAAACTGGGACATTGATACATTGCAAATGGAGCTGTGAAATGGCCCCACCATTTTGTAAAGCAATTTGTAACTATGCCCAAAGGCTGTATACTTTTTGACCTAGAAGTGCCATTACTGGCTCCATATCTCAAAGAAATCATCATAAAGGAGGAAAAAAAGATCCACATGGGCAAAAATGTTTGTATCAGCTTTTTTGTGGTAGCAAAGAATTGGAATGCCCATCAGTTGGGGAACAACTGAACAAGCTGTGGTACATAAAGTTATTAAATTATTATTGTTCTATAAAAATGATGAACAAGCTCATTATAGAAAGGCCCAAAAGATTTACATGAACTTATGCTGAGGGAAACATACAGAACTAGGAATACATTGTACACAGTAACAGTAAGAATGAGCAATGATCAACTAAGAAAGACTTGGTTCTTTTCAATAGTTCAGTGATCCAAAGAAATTCCAATAGACTTTTGTCAGAAAATACTTTCTGCATTTAGAAACAGAATTAAGGAGAGTGAATGTAAATCAACAACATATTTTTTTCTATATTTTAATCTCTTCAATTTTTTTTCCTTTTGCTCTGATTTTTTTCTCCCAATGTTATTCATAAATCAAATGTTTATTAAAATAATAAACTTACTACAATAAAAAATGAAAGTAGATCACAGTCCAGTGCTGGCCATGATAGCACACACAGAAACCTACAAAACTGGAAGCAGGTTTTGGGAGCCACTAAATCATTATCACCAGTTATTGCTGCTAGAGTCTCAGCCCACAAATGGTAAGGGGGTTGAACAACTGGTCAAAGGGTGATTACAGGAATCTCTTTGCTAGTACAAGGCAATACTTTATTGCTTTGTCCATCTCAGATCCTGGTCAAAATCATTCCTGAGCTGATAAATGATAAAAATATATGAATACATTTCAGTTGAACTAGTCAAAGCTAGCAACAGTCATTTGAAAATATGCTCCAATTCATTATTGCAATAATGCTTAATTTCTGACAAACTATTTTCTAATTTTCCCAGAAATTATCTTCATGCAGTGAGTTCTTGTTTGAAAAACATGGATCTGTGGGTATATCAAATGGAAGTAATCTACCATTTGAGGGTGTTCATTATTCCATTATTTATCTATTTCACTGATTTAGTCACATATATGTGTATGCAGATATGTATACTTTGTATTGCAATGTACATTGAGCAAGAGAATCGATAATCTGGAGTTAGGAAGGTAGCTCAGTCTTACTCTTGTTTTGAAATTTCAGAAAAATATAATCTTCTAGAAGCCCACAATTTTGGGGGTCAAATGTATCAAATAATTAAAACATATAAGTAATATGAGATAGTAGTTCAGCTATCTATTATTTATCTATCTATCTATCTATCTATCTATCATCATCATCATCTATTGTAGCTAAATGGTACAGTGAATAGAGCATGAGGTCTGAATTCAGGAACACCTGAATTCAAATCTTGCCTCTAATAATATCTGTATGATTCTGGTCAAGTCACTTAATTTCTGTTTGCTAATATACATCATTGGAGAAAGAAATTGCAAACTGTCCCACTATTTTTGCTAAGAAAAATCTATGGACAGTATCATCTGTGAGGTCATAGAAATCTAGCTATTAGCATATGAATCTGTCTAAATTTTTATCTTTCTTTCTATGTATACATTATACTATACCTATATATCCATATATGTACACTTACATATATACATATACAAAAGTACATATATATGTATGTATGTATATGCATATATACATATCTGTAATGTGCTGTTGTCTCCAGAAGCTGCCGATCGCTCTCTTTAGGGAGATCTGCTGTGTCAACTCAAATCTCTCAGACAGATTCTTCTTCCTGTAGAGAACCGTTGTCTCCAGATAGTTGCCGTTAACTCTTGTCCAGAGAAATGATTTCCCTTCCTGCAGAGAGCTGCCTCAAGTCTAGTCTAGAGCAGAGACCCCCTTTTTCCTCCAGAGCTGCCCTCTTTATCTTCCCAGAGAATGGGTGTGGGATAATGCAAGGGCTTCTGGGAAGAGTTACTTCAACCAATGAACTTGCTCCTCCTAAGCATGCAAGCTCTATCCCAGGAATTCACAAGTCAAACTCCCAGGAAAGGCCAGAACTAGAAAAGTGTTAAGTACCGACTTAGCACTTAGTAAAAACCTAATATCTCATTATCTCATTAGCACTTAGTAAGAACCTAACACATATCCATACATACAAATGTCTATGCAGGTGTATATTTTCATCCAGTTGGATGTGTCCTCCTCAAATCTTCATTTAAAAAAAAGTCACTCAGATAAGTCATATCTTCATTTCTCTCCAAATTGCACTATAAACTTCTTTTTTCTTTTTAGTAGGTCCTTTTCCCCCAATGTTGTACTGAGTTTTCTCTATGATGACTCTGTATAAGACAACTTTGCTCCTTCCTTCTCTTTTTAGCATCAATTTATGAATTATCTTTTTTCTATTACATCTTAAATTTCTATGTAACAGATATTGTCTTTCTTTGTGCTTGCATTAATATTTCAAGTTCTTAACATAATTTTGGATTGATTATTGTCTGAATTCAAGTACAAGTAAAACATATAGTTAATATCTCAAAAGATCTTGCAGTTTCTAGAACACATAAAATAAAATATTGGACTACAGCATTCCAAAAACCTTATGACCAATGACAACTTTCCCTGCAAAAAAACCCTCTGAAATATTTGTGGGGGTGATGGGGAGGGACGGGGGAAAAGATAAAGTCTGTAACGAGAAACAGGGGGGAGATCACAATGAAGCATAGCTAAGGAAAATAGCTGTGAAGGGAGCCCATAGTTATCATATACTTTTAAAATGAACAAATGTTGGGAAATAGAAACTCATTGTTTCATTTAGAATCCTTTTTATTTGTTGCTATGTTGTTGAAATGCTCCCTCTTATAATATAATAATTAAAAAAAACTAAAATTTATATAAATAGCAATAACAAGGATGATTCATCATTGATTATTATACATAATATTGGGAAATCTTTCCTATATCTTAATTCTAGCACTCTCAATTCAAATTTATCCTTTTTATATCTTGTTTATATATATATATATGCATATATATATTATATATATATATGTATATATATATATATATATATTTGTTTGTTTTTCTTCCTACCTCCATCATTAGATTATGACTGCCTTGAGAAAAGACTGTCTTTTTCCCTTTTTGTTTCCATAAAGCCTAGAGCAACACCTGGAACACAGCAAATGCTTAATAAATATTCGCTGACTGATTAACCTTCACTATTGACTGACAACCTCTTTTTTCACCTACATCATATTTTACTTCTTTTTTGTGCTCAACCCCTTCTCAATAATATATTGTAGCCTACTTACTCTTTCCATGTTTCTCAATTGCCATTTGAGTAACTTATACTTAAAGTTCTTGAAAGACTATTATTCCATGATTCATAACTATATAGTATAACCAGAAAAACACTGCTGCTAAGATAATAGACCCTTCTATCAAAAAGTAACCTGTGGACATCAAAAACATCAGTTTCCCAAGGGCAATCTAGCCTATTTTTCCTCTCTTGATTAATTCTGCATCTTGCTGATTTTCCCTTTTATCTCTGTGCAAGAAATGTGTATGGATAAAATACAGATAGTTCTGCTTCATGTAAGTTGACAGTTCAACAGACTTCTACATAAAGTTTTTCTTTTTTTTTTTTTACAAATATGAATTTGCCTGTGGATTTAGGGAAGGAGAGAGACAAGGAAGCAAAAGGATCAGCCATGTTTTTTGAGAAAGAAGGCTGTCACATGGTTCAAAGAAACATGGTTGACCAGGGATAGATGAGGAAAAGCAGGAAGAGCAATGTGCATTCATAATAAGAATTCATGTACAGCAAAAACTGTCCATGTGTCTATGAGTTATCTATCACACTGAATATTAGTTGATGGAATAATTATTCTTCAACCATTAAATTGTTTTCCTATATGTATGGTGGGATGAACTCTTGAATTATTATGGATTTCATTTTGAAGGTACTTTAGTGTACCAGAGCTTGATGCAATCAGTACAATGTCAAACTCAAAAAGGAACATCTGGAGAATGTCACAATTTTATAGAGAATGCTTCATCAATTTGAATTCTCCACTAGACACTCTGTATGAAATTCCATTGATGTATGGCAGAGTAAGTACAATGACACATTAATTAAAGGAAAGGGACATTTAATTAAAAAGAATAGCAAGGTAAATAACAAGGGGAAAAGATCTAATTCACAAAAGGGAATAAACACCGTAGATTTTCATAATATCAGTGAAAGAGGAAACTCTTCAAACATGATGCATCTCTTACAGCTCTATTTGAATTGAGTCTTAGCAACCCCAATCTCTTACTGCTGCTCTATTCTGAAGCTACTGTTTGTTGCTGATGTTGTTTGTAGTAAACTTTATGCTGAGCTACTACTGTCTTCTGTTGGAACTCGATCCCATTCCATTGTTCCTTGGTGATACAGCTGTGACCATAGCATACCTAGAGTATTTCTTCTCTTTTGTTAGTCAGTGATGATTAATCAGCACACACACACATGTTTCTCTTAGGGACAATCTTTCCACAATATTCTTGATCTTGAACAACTTAATCTTGAAATTACATGGAGTAAAATTCATTTGACTCTTATTATATTCAATAACAGCTAAGTCCTAGAAAATAATCTCAGAACTTCCCCCCTTTTTTCTTTTTAAACTGGGAAGATGGAATGGAGTTAGATACCATTGTTTTACATTTCTACAATGTAGTCAATCTTTCCCTCCCCACCATTTTCTCTCATCACTAAAATATGTGCCACCTTGCAAAACAGATTATATGCTTATAGGTAAATATAAGCATAGTCACAGGTAATTATTTCAAATATATGTCACATGTCAAGACAAGTATACTATACCATATTAGATTTGCTTATTATACTTCTGACCATATATAATCTGCAAAACATGTACTACATATATGTAGTATATGTAAAAATAGCTACGTAGTGTATAGAAAACTATATGAAAAAACTGTAAGAAGTTTGTACTATTCAAAGTTGATGTACATGCCCATGCACCTGCACCTGCACATGTATATAGAGTACAATGCACAAATAGCAATATTAAAATATATACAGTAGGTTAAAATCCTTTTTAGCATACTATGGAGTCCTGACTCCTGATGTCTTCGATCTCACCTCCTCCCCCATGCCTCATATTATCTTACTCCTTATACTAACTCTTTTAGGGTACTAAATCCCTTTGGGGATTAGCTGGCCAGTAAGTGAGGGAAGCCCCTTCCCTTACTAACTCCATTTTGGGTTAGCCTGTTAAACTCCTCTATGGACTTAACCACCAGTCAATGGCGTATTCCCTTCGTCCTGATTAATTGTGAGTTCCACTAGAGAACTTGTCATTTTCATTGTTGTTAAAATTCCTTTCTTTGCTCACTATAATATTCTTTCTATTGCCCTACCACATCTATTTCATTTTCACCACTCTTGGTATTTATTTTATATCTTCACTTACACAACCTTTTCTTGTGAATAAAGATATTCCTTGACAAAGGGAATGTCATTGGGAATTCTTCACATGTGCCTTATGTTTTGCACCTCATATTTCGAATTAGGAATTGCTACCCTGACCTCATCAATTTCAGAAGAGGAAAAGGGCAGAAAATTGCACCAGCAGCTGACATAGAGCTAGAAATTCTTTCTGTACTACATGGAACATGAGCTAGATGGTCAAGAGATTCAAAGAAGGGAGGCCATTTCAGGGACAGGATATAGCTGCTATAGGGAGACATTGTCCTTTAGCCTGATCTCTTTGGTCAGAAAGTAGAGTAAGAACATGAGACTATTGCATAATTATTCCCCAAAAGGAGCACAGAGGCATATTCTGAATTAATTTAATGTTAAGTAAAATATTACAATCAGTGACAAGCCAGATTTTAGATTGATTGTATTCTAAAACCTTTCTTATAAAAAAAAAGATAAAAAGAAGGTAAACATGTTACCAAACATAGAGTAATTAAAACTTAATCTATAGAGCTTTCATGAAACTCCATAATCTTTTGTATAAAAGAAACATCTGTAAAGCAAAAGCACATAACAGAATTAAAAAAAAAACTGTAACAAAATTGCCAATTTATCAGATTAATAAAGTAAAAAGGATTACCAGACTAAGCAAAAAAAAAAAAAAAAAAGTCAAGACATAAATAAACAGCTAAACATTATGCTAAAAGCGACCATAAAGAAATAGCCAATAAAAAAATTGACATAGTAGCATAGTACAAACAGAAGAATGTCTAAATGTGTAAAGGAAAAATTAGCTGAATAATAAAATTAAATATTATTAACACAATAATTATAAAAAAACCTTTAATGTTCTTACATTACAGACAAACAACTTAAAATATGAAAATAGAATAAATTTTTGGAACATTTAGCTCTGCTAGACATAGGATTCTAATACAGGAACATGAAAATGTGTTCATGCACACAAACACACACACACACACACACACACACACACATACACACACACAAGATTGTACCAGTAAAACAATTACATAGATCATTTACAATGCATAATACACACAGTATTTACAGTTAAAACAACAACGACCTACCTTCAGCAAGGATAAATTTCTTATAAGATATTGAAATCACAATCACTCTCTAAAAATTGTCTCTATGTCCTAAAGCTAGGGCAATTGACATAACTTGCTAATGATTTAAAAAGGGGGTGGTGATCAGGAGAGAGGAAGTATTTTCTCCTTTTTGCTTCTGATTGGCAGAGCATCATGAGACCAACATGATCAATAATAAGAATAGTTAGCATTTATGTAACAGACTAAAAATATTGTCTCAATTTTTCTTTACCACTATTCTGAGTAGTAGTAATATTATTATCCCCATTTTGCTTGAGATGAAACTGAAGAAATCAAAAGTTAAGTTCTTTGCCCTGGGTCAAAAAACTAATTAATATTTGAGGTCAAATTTGATCTTGCTGATTCCAGTTCCACTCTTCTAATGCTTCTATGACTTAGCTTCCTACCAGAGAGTAAGAGAATATAGATATATAGATATATTTTTTAGAACTAAGTAAACCTCGTTTTTGTTAGCTTATCTCACTGTCACATGAAATCTGAACTACTAAGTGGCTTGAGTCCAGCCTAGTCTATTTAAACACAAGTATTTCATTGAGCTCCAAGTACTAATTTCATATTAATATTTGTGCTGTGATCTTTTTTTTTAGGAAACTATAACAAAATGCATATATTGACAATTGATATTCACCTAATTTTTAAAAATCTTAAATGAAAAATAAGGCTCAAAAATGATCATCAGAAAAATCTTATTGATTGAAATTCTAGATGTTATTAAAGGGTTAGTGCTCATGTATAATCATACCTTTATAGGTGGAAATGCCTTCAGAAACTATTTAGAACAATAAAATGAGATCCTTTCATTTGAGAAATGAAGAAATGAAATAAGGAGGTAAATTGATTTACACAAAGTCAGAATGTAGTAAGTGGTAAGGATTTAAATCTACACTGGGTCTTTGACTACAAATCCAGGGTTTTACCCACTATTGCACTCCTTCAATTCAACAAATATTTGTTAAGTTTCTAATATGTACAAGGCATTGTGGTATGAGCTGGGGGGATACAAAGATAAAAATGAAATGGTCCTCACCCTTATGGACTTTACATTCTATGGTGTAGATAAATATTTACAGAGATAAGTCAATACAATGTGAAACAAAGTAATTTGAAAAGGAAAAGCAAAGCAACTAGGGAACTCTGGAAAGGTCTCATGTAGGAGATATCATCAAGCTCTAGTTTGAAGGAAGCCATAGCTTTTAACTTGTGATATTGAAAATAGATTTTACTATAGGCATGGGAAAACACCCATGCAAAGGTAGAGGGTAAGAGATGCTATGATCAGGGAACAGTAAGTAAACCCCTTTAACCACAATAAATAGTGCATGAGAAAAATAAAATAATGTTCAAAGAATCTCATTGTTAAGGAGTTTCAAAACTAAGCTGAAAAAAATGTATGTTTTCCTAGAGAAAACAATGAATCACTGAAAATCTTTTATGCATACAAATGTAATGTATTAGTATAGGCATTGTGTATTTGTATGTGTATGTGTATGTGCAATAGTTATGTATATGCATGAATACATATATATGTGTATGTTTATTGTATGTGTATTCTATGTATATAAAAATTTGTTAATTGTGTTAAAGATGGTGTGAAAAGGGGAAGACCAAAAATAAAGAGTCCAAAGAAATAGTCCAAAGAAAAGGGAAAAATTGTTTGGCCTAGAAAAGTAGATAGATGTAGAGATAGATAGAGAGTAAACTAAGGAAAGCTCTCTCTCTCTCTCTCTCTCTCTCTCTCTCTCTCTCTCTCTCTCTCTCTCTCTCTCTCTCTCTTTCTTTGTATCTGTATGAGTATGTGTCACTCTTTTTCTACTTTTAAAGTATATTTATACTATTAATATGTATACTCTTTATTATGTATGTATATCCATAGATGAGATACAGATATTGAAATGATAAAAATAGATATAAAAGTGACAGAAATGATAATATATATATATGAATATATATAAATACATACACCCATATCTCTCTACATATATATGTGTATGTATACATATAGACAAACACACACACACACCAGAAGAAATAATACAATAATTATGAATGAGATGAAAAGAATGATGCCTTTGGGAAAGAGTAGGGCCAAATTTTCTTGAGATATTGGAGCAAAGAAGGAAGGGAGAAACAATGAAGAGGATCTTTGTTAAAGAGAAGAGAGGAGACGAGAAGAAAAAAGATGGGAGAAATGATGGGAGGGGTGTAAGAGGGGAGAAGAAGAAACTGAGAAAGTTGGGGAAGGGAAAAAAAAGAAGTAGGAAGAAGAGAGGGGAAGGAAGGTGAAGAGACCAGAGAAAAGGCAGCTTATTGTGTATTATTCCCATTTTCTCATGGAGACTGATGACAAAGCCTGAGAATTTTTGATTACTCAATATGCACATTTTTTAGACATACAAGACATAATATTAGGTCAGGAAAACAATTAGATTGAAGAAAGATCTAGACTTTTTTTGCTAGTTTTAGTTGTCTGTTACACATTGCTCTTAGAGCAGCATTTTTGGAATTGAAAAACCATGAGCATCATAGGTTATGAGAATTCTTGGCAATTTGACAATATCAAAAGATACTAATTGAAATTTTATTGGAAGAAAATTAAGCTCCTCTCACACTTAGAAACTCCAAGCAGAGGTGCAACCTACAGTGAGCAGGAAATAGAGGTGAAAAGATTTAAATATAAAAATGCTTATTATCTGGAATGGCTCAAGTTCTATATTCCAAAGAGTATGTATGAGTTGAGGCAAGGAACCTTCAGAACCTTCAGAAAATAAAGCATCCATTTTCTGTCCAAAGATGTTATGAAAGATAAATCTTTCTTCATGGAAAAAAAAGCTAACAAACCAATAACTCACATCATTTTTTCCTTCTTATCACTCCAATAACTGAGTGTGTTAAGGTTCTAAAAATCCTATATGTAAAAACAAAACAAAACAAACAAACAGGCCTTTTTCCATCTCTAAGGGACAAAAAGTGCCCAACTTGAGCAATCTAGCTGAGACTAGAATTTGGAAAGAGAGAGGGCTACTTCGCATTTAAGGCTGACAGGATTTAGAAGTGATCACAAGACCAACAGGGCAAGTTTGAGTAGCAGCCATTTAATAACAGAAGAACAAAAAAGAGATGGGGACTGCAGATAGTGTACATCTGACAAGTTCAGTTTGGGTAGGTCCATCAGGTAGTAATGATGTGATATAGGGAAAGATGTAGTAATTACCCTAAGACTACTTGGTCTTGAGAGTGATGTAGTCGAAAAGGAATCATTTCTTCCCTTAGGTTATCCCCAATTTATTCTATGTGAATAGAATGTTGCTGGCTGTCAGGTAATAACCTATTGGGTCAGTGTTAGCAGAGATTCTGAGAGTAATGAGCAACAATAATAAGATGCTTAAAATTGATGCAAGTGCAGAAAAAAATTGAGTGCCTTCCACTCAACCAAATGACGTTTTAGGCCTAAAAGCACACTTCCAAAAGGTGCCCCACCTCTTCCTCCCAAGCTCTGCCCAGAAAATTATAGGTACTGCTTCTGCACACAAAATCAGAACAGAGTACTTCTCAACTTCACTGCTAAACCATAAAATTAGAATATCAGTGTCTTGAAGCACCTGCTTTCTCTAACTTTTCCCTATAAATTTATCTTTTTGCTCCTGATTATTTTTTTGGGAGTTAGCCTACTTTAATTGGTGTTAAATTATAATAAATTTTCCCCAAATGCTGCACTCAAAAAAATAGGAAGTAAAGTTCTTTGCAAAGACTGAGAGAGATGAGGTGGCATAGTAAGTTTGAAGAGGATGAAGAATAGAAGGAATTCCATGCAACACTGAAGATATATCATTAGATAGCATAAGTTTATAAGTGATCTACTTAGCATAGTTGTGCAAGTTCATTCAGTTAAGATTAGTAGCATAGGAATTTAATTGGAAAAAGAAGATAATGAGAATAACCTATAGTCAAAGTGACTAGGTTTAAGGTTTGACAAGGGCTATAATATGACAAGTGGGGAAGGTACTCAAAGATTTCTGATAGTTACTGTTCAACTTCTTCCCACCTATTACACTTCCATTCTGCAAAGCCCTATATTAAACCAATTTCTTTTGCCTTTTTTGAGACTAAAGAAGTTATTCTGACTGGTTCACCTTTGTGGGAAATTATTCAGAAACCCTCACAATGGCAGCTGGGAATAAAACCTGCATAATAGTAACTAGTGATAACAATTCTAAGTAGGCTAGGTGTAAAGATGATTTAGCAGAAGATTGAAGTATTTATGTATTTTAATTGAGGGGTTTCCCACCCTCTCTTATGTGCTATTTTTCTGGTCTCAGTTTTTGTACATCCCAGCTGTAATTGCACTAAATTAGGCAGTTCGTTGCCATATTGGATAAATAGGTGTTGAATTTAGATCAGAAAAACTTGACTTCAAATCCTGTCACAGACACCCTTGGTAAATTTCTTAACCTTTAACTTCAATTTCCTCAACTGTAAAATAGGCATAACAATAGCCCCATATTGTAAGGTTTTGTTTCTCTGATAAAAAAAAAAATCGGTACTCTTTGCAAGCTTAAAGAAAATTATCATTTTTACTAATTGTGTTTTGTGCCTATTTCTTTTGTTTGAATATTTTAGATTGGAGAGGTAAATGTAAAATAAATATTATAGCATCTTGTTAATCACATGATGCTTTTTTCATTCTCCATTTGCTTCTATTATCTTCAATGTGTTCAATGGAATATAATTTATTAATTTAATAGTATCAACTCTTTGAGCTCTCTTTTATGCTTATTTTTACCTGCTAATTTCTTCCCCAACATTTTAATAGTTAGTTTATTTTTATTTTTACTAAAGATAAAGGAAAAAATAGAGGAAAACCCTGTCATCTTTTCATTTTCTATCTTCTTGTGAAATATGAATTGAATTCTTGGGGGGATGAAAGAATGAAGATTCTTCAATATCAATAACTATATCTACCACAGAGCTAGTATAAAAATATTTATTTTGTCTCACAGCTTCTTTATTCATGATCCCTAATCCTAGCTGGGAGGTAGCCCAGGGGATAGCATAAAATCGAAAAGATGAAAATGTGACAATAACAGATGGCTGTAGGATTTTTGGTAAGATTTCTAATAAATCTGATAGCTATAATTAGAAGCAATGATATAAAGAGAAAACATTTCACTTAGAATTACAATTAGAAAAATTGTTAGGAATAATAGCTTTCATTTTTATTTTTGTTTTAAATATAAGATCTTTCTCTTTAAGTTTCCAAACAAATAAACTACTTTCTAAGTTAAGAACAATGTAAAGTTAGCATAATAATTGAGTTGAATATGTTTATTTAATTTGTATAAAAATTGCCCATATCTTCCACTGTAAACCCTTAAAATATATAACTACCCAGAAAGTGAGAAACTTCTTCCTGATATCCAAAATCCCCTTTTCTATATTTTATTAGCAAGGTTCTTTTTGCCTTTTTTTCTCAAAGAAAATGAAATATTAAATGGTCAAGATTCCCAATATACTACAATAAATTTTTCATCATGTCCCTTTCATGCAATATGATAAATCACATATATGTGTATGTGTGTATATATCTGTACTAATATATACATGCACATATATCTATATATTCAAATTTTAGCCCATATCTTTAATTTACATTTGTGTGTGTATATACATACATAATTATAATATCCTATTGTATCATATCATATGTTTTAAAATACTGTATCATATACACGCTGTTAAATTTAAGTAGTAAACAGAAATTTGGGTACTTTTCTGTCACTAAAGCATTTGTGAGCCCTAAATTTCAATGTGAGAAGTAAGAATTAAACTCTACACTTGATATTCACAGAAGGTTTGGGAATATTATCCTAGGGTGTTCTTACTATATAGTTTGTAATTATACTACAAGGCTGTGTGCTATTTAGTGCAGGTGTGAACAGAAACTGCTAATTACACCATAAATTCATGCTATTGAAGTTGTCTTCTAGCATCTGTAAAAAGGTTCATTAGTATTTACATTTCAAATACATTACAAGAATTACAAACATATGCTAAATATTCTGTATGCTCCATTCACTTAACAAGTAATGGAGGATCACCACTTTAAGTACAGTGTTGGTGCTAAGTGGCATCACAGATGTGCCTAGGAAAATCCTCCCATTCAGAAGAACAAATGGAGCGATTTTCATGAGAATTTTCTCTCAAAGAGCAAGATGATGTTATAGAAAGAGATAATAAAATTAGATGAGGTAGAGTAAAATTAAAAGATAAAAAACAGAAAACCAATCCTCAAAGTTGATTTCCTTTATTTTCTTTTCTTTGTCTTTCTTTTTTTTTTTTTTTGAGAAACTGAACTCTATCTCAAACTTTCATAAAAGTTTGATAACTGTGTTTATCTCCAGAAAAGCAGTAATTCCTCTAAGATATTTTAATGCTAGATATTCCCATTTTTTACACTATTTGCATTAAACCACTGGTATAATTAAAGTAATGAATACAGAAAACCATGACATCAATAATGTCTTTTCATTGCAAAATTCAGTTTATAATTAGAGATAATGAATCTGAATAATTAAATCTTGTTGAAAAGGTGAAAATGCAAGTACTTTAAATGAAGATCCTTAAAACTGTGGTGAAATATTCTTTAAAAACCAATCATTTGTGATGGGTATAAGTATTGCTACCATGTTTAAAAAATTCACAGAAAGCCAGAGAAGAGAAAGCAAAATTTGCTCTGGTATAGTTTTCTCAAATTGGGGGTGGGGGGAGAGAGAGAAAGAGAGAGAGAGAGAGAGAGAGAGAGAGAGAGAGAGAGAGAGAGAGACAGAGAGAGAGAGACAGAGACAGAGAGAGACAGAGAGAGAGAGAGACAGACAGACAGAGAGAGAGAGAGAGAGAGAGAGAGAGAGAGAGAGAGAGAGAGATTTTAATTAGTCTCAGGCATTCTTCAGATGTTGTTAGTTTTTGTTTGCTACATACCCATCTCTATCTATGGTGGCAAACTCTTTAGATATGCAATGAAAATTTATCTCCCTGAGAGAGAGGCTATTAATTAATATAAACAAGAATTCTGGGGGTGGAGCCAAGATGGTTGACTAAAGTCTGGAAACTTCTCAGGCTCTCCCAGTTTCCCTCAAAAACCATATGAAACCAAGCCTCTGAACAGAGTTTCATGGAATCAAACCATTTTCTACCTCAAAAAATTCAAGAAAGCTCAGTCTCATGCATATGAATTGCTCTCCTTTTATTCTATATTTTCTCTTATGAGGACCTAGTCTTATCACTTGCCAAAGTCAACCCTTCTCCTTATACAGTTGACCTCAGCCCTTCTATTTTGTCTGTTGCTCTTCTCTATATGATCTTTAATCTCTCTTTACCTAGAAATTCTTTTCATATTGTCTTTTTCTTAACCCTGCCAAAATCCTTTGAAGATCATATCCTATAGTTCTCTTCAGAATCAAAGCTTGAGGCAAATGTTGATTTTACATATCTAGTCTTTCTTTGTTCAAAATGATTTTGTATTTCTATCCTTGTGAATTCAGTGAATTACTTCAATGAATTACTCCCTTCAATTTAAGTAATTATCATACTATTTTAAATGCTTTGTAGATGAGCTATTTTATAAATCACAATTACTTTATTTTTAGTATTTTTATTTTGAACTTAAATACTAAAAAGATTAGTTTCATATATACAGCACAAAACAAAATATATTAAAGTTCGATTTCTCAATCCATACCACTTTCTTCTTTGTTACTGTTAAAACATGTAATTCCACACATTGCTTTCAAAACTGTTCTTTATGTCTTTGATCTATTGAATTTCCTTGCCATATTTTCTGAATTTTTAAAGAAATGTATTTATGTGAAAAATGATGAGCCTGGATTTCTGGAACTGGAGCCAAGATGGCAGAGTGAAGCCAGGAAGCTGCTCAAGCTCTCTCAGCTTCCCTCAAAATCATGAAACCAAGTCTCTGACCAGAGTTTTACAGATAAATTGGACAAACTTCAAGAAAGTCAGGATCACTGAGAAGAAAAGGCTATACAGCCCAGCTTAGCTAGACTCTGGGAATGCTGATGAGAGGGTCTTAATCGCAGCAAATCAGCAACTAAGACTCTCAGTCCTGGCTAAATAGAGGAGCAGATCATTGGAGCAGTTTTCAGTCTCAAGTCAGAAGGCAAACTTTGGGAAACCAGGCTTTTCCCAGAAAGAGCAGTCAAGCTACCCACGACAAACACAAGGGACCTTTGTGTTCAAAGCCAAGTCTCAAAGCTTCACAGAAAGCTTGAAGCAGTGCCCCCTTTACCCAAGGTGCAGAGATCAAACTATAAAAATAAATAAACAAACAAACAAATAAATAAATAAGGAAATACCAAAATAAAAGGAAGGAAAATGTTCAAGAAACAGAAAAGAACCTTTACCATAGAAAGCTACTATGGTGATAAGACAGACCAAAACACAGACTCAGACAAGGACAAAATGTGTACAGAAGAAACCTCAAAGAGTGATATGGATTGATCCAAAGCCCAAAAAGGCTTCTTGCAGGTGCTCATAAAACACTTTAAAAGGCAAATAAGAAAGGTAAAAGAAAAAATGAGAAAGGAAACGAGAGGTTTGCATGAGAGAGTCAACAGCTTGAAAAAAAAAAAAAAAGAAAAAGAATTGCCTGAAGAAAACAACTTGCTAAAAAGTAGAACTAACCAAATGGAAAAAAGAGATACCAAAGTTAACTAAAGAAAATCACACATTAAAAATTAAGAGTGGGGCAAATAGAAACTTATGACTTTGTGAGACAGCAAAAATCAGTCAAATAAAATAAATGAATGAAAAAATGGAAGAAAATGTGAAATACCTCATTGGAAAGACAGCTGACCTGGAAAATAGATCCAAAAGAGACAATTTAAAAAAACATTTTCCTACCTGAAGACCATGACCAAAATAAAAGAGCCTGGATAGGATCCTTCTTTTTTTCTAATTTTTTTTAATTATACCTTTTTTATTTACAAGATATATGCATGGATAATTTTTCAGCATTGATCTTCTGTTCCAAATTTTCCCTTCCTTCCACCCATTCCCTCCCCCAGATGGCAAAAAGACCAATAAATGTTAAAGTATATATTAAATACAATATATGTGTACATATCCATAAAGTTATTTTACTGCACAAGAAGAATCAGATTTGAAATAATGTAAAATTAACTTGAGAAGGAAATCAAAAACTGTAAGCTGACAAAACAGAAGGATTGGAAATGCTATGTAGTGGTTCACACTCATTTCCCAGAGTTCTTTCACTGGGTGTAGCTACTTCTACTCTTTATTGCACAAATGGAACTGATTTGGTTAATCTTATTGTTTTGTTTTTTTTTTATTCATTTTTCCAAATTATCCCCCCCTCCCTCCACTCCCTCCCCCCAATGACAGGCAATCCCATACATTTTACATGTGTTACAATATAACCAAGATACAATACATGTGTGTAAATACCATTTTCTTGTTGGACAATAAGCATTAGATTCCGAAGGTACATGTAACCTGGGCAGACAGATAATAGTGCTAACAATTTACATTCACTTCCCAGTGTTTCTTCTCTGGGTGTAGCTACCTCAGTCCATCATTGATCAATTGGAAGTGAGTTGGCTCTTCTCTATGTTGAAGGTTTCCGCTTCCATCAGAATACATCCTCATACAGTATTGTTATTGCAGTGTACAGTGATCTTCTGGTTCTGCTAATTTCACTCAGCATCAGTTGATGTAAGTCTCTCCAAGTCTCTCCTGCTGGTCATTTCTTACAGAGCAATAATATTCCATAACCTTCATATACCATAATTTACCCAACCATTCTCCAACTGATGGACATCCATTCATCTTCCAGTTTCTAGCTACTATGAAAAGGGCTGCCACAAACATTTTGGCATATACAGGTTTCTTTCCGCTCTTTAGTATTTCTTTGGGATATAAGCCCAGTAGTAGTACTGCTGGGTCAAAGGGTATGCACAATTTGATAACTTTTGGGGCATACTTCCAAATTGCTGTCCAGAATGGCTGGATTCTTTCACAACTCCACCAGCAATGTATTAGTGTCCCAGTTTTCCCACATTCCCTCCAACATTCATCATTATTTGTTCCTGTCATCTTAGCCAATCTGACAGGTGTGTAGTGGTATCTCAGAGTGGTCTTAATTTGCATTTCTCTAATCAGTAGTGATTTGGAACACTCTTTCATATGAGTGGATATAGTTTCAGTTTCTTTATCTGAGAATTGTCTGTTCATATCCTTTGACCATTTATCAATTGGAGAATGGTTTGGTTTCTTATAAATTAGGGTCAGTTCTCTATATGTTTTGGAAATGAGACCTTTGTCAGAACCTTTCCTTTTAAAAATATTTTCCCAATTTGTTACTTCCCTTCTAAACTTGTTTGCATTAGTATTGTTTGTACAGAAACTTTTTTGTTTGATGTAATCAAAATATTCTATTTTGTGATCAATAATGATCTCTAGTTCTCCTCTGGTCATAAATTCCTTCCTCCTCCACAGGTCTGAGAGGTAGACTATCCTCTGTTCCTCTAATCTATTTATTATCTCACTCTTTATGCCTAAATCATGGACCCATTTTGATCTTATCTTGGTATATGGTGTTAAGTGTGGATCCATATCTAATTTCTGCCATATTAATTTCCAGTTTTCCCAACAGTTTTTTTCCAAATAATGAATTTTTATCCCTAATGTTGGTATCTTTGGGTTTGTCAAAGATTAGATTGCTATAGATGTAACCTTTTTTGTCCTTTGTATCTAATCTGTTCCACTGATCTACCGTTCTATTTCTTAGCCAGTACCAAATGATTTTGGTGACTGTTGCTATATAATATGGCTTTAGATCAGGTACACTTAGGCCACCTTCCTCTGAGTTTTTTTTTTCATTAGTTCCCTTGCAATTCTCGACCTTTTATTCTTCCATATGAATTTTGTTGTTATTTTTTCTAGGTCATTGAAATAGTTTCTTGGGAGTCTGATTGGTATAGCACTAAATAAATAGATTAGTTTGGGGAGTATTGTCATCTTTATTATATTTGCTCGGCCTATCCAAGAGCACTGAATGTCTTTCCAATTATTTAAATCTGACTTTATTTTTGTGGCAAGTGTTTTGTAATTTTTCTCATATAAATCCTGACTATTCTTTGGTAGATGGATTCCCAAATACTTTATACTCTCAACATTTGTTTGGAATGGAATTTCTCTTTGTATCTCTTGCTGTTGCATTTTGTTAGTGATATATAAAAATGCTGAGGATTTATGTGGATTTGTTTTGTATCCTGCCACTTTGCTGAAATTTTGAATTATTTCTAATAGCTTTTTAGCAGAGTCTTTGAGGTTCTCTAAGTATACCATCATGTCATCTGCAAAAAGTGATAGTTTAATTTCCTTTGATTCCCTTTGATTCCTCTGATTTCTTTTTGCTAATATCTTATTTTTTGCTAATATCTTATTTAAGATTTTAGCATCAGTATTCATTAAGGAAATTGGTCTATAATTTTCTTTCTAAGTTTTCAATCTACCTGGTTTAGGTATCAGTACCATGTCTGTGTCATAAAAGGAGTTTGGTAGGACTCCTTCATCCCCTATTTTTTCAAATAGTTTATATAGCATTGGGGCTAATTGTTCTTTAAATGTTTGGTAGAATTCACATGTGAATCCATCTTGTCCTGGGGATTTTTTCCTGGGGAGTTGATTAATAGCTTGTTCTATTTCTTTTTCTGAAATGGGACTATTTAAGCAATTTATCTCCTCCTCTGTTAATCTAGGGAGCCTATACTTTTGGAGGAAGTCATCCATTTCACTTAAGTTATCAAATTTATTGGCATAAAGTTGGGCAAAGTAACTCCTTATTATTTCTCTAATTTCCTCTTCATTGGTGGAAAGATCCCCCTTTTCATTTGTAAGACTAACAATTTGATTTTCCTCTTTCTTTTTTCTGATCAAATTTACCAAAGGTTTAACTATTTTATTGACTTTTTCATAAAACCAACTCTTGGTTTTATTTATGAATTCAATAGTTTTTTTTTTTTACTTTCAATATTATTGATTTCTCCTTTTAGTTTTTGTATTTCAAGTTTAATTTTTGGTTGGGGGTTTTTAATTTGGTCTTTTTCTAGCTTTTTAATTTGAAGGCCCAATTCGTTAATTTTCTCTTTCTCTATTTTCTTCAAATAAGCCTCTAAAGATATAAAATTTCCCCTTATTACTGCTTTAGCTGCATCCCACAGATTTTGGTATGATGTCTCATCATTGTCATTATCTTGGGTGAAATTATTAATTGAAAAGTTTCTATAATTTGCTCTTTCACCCAGTCATTCTTTAAGATGAGATTGTTCATTTTCCAATTACTTCTTGGTCCATTTACTCCTAACTTTTTACTGAATGTAGCTTTTATTGCATTGTGATCTGAGAAAGCATTTATTATTTCTGCCTTCCTACATTTAATTTTTAGATCTTTATGTCCTAATATACGGTCAATTTTTGTATAGGATCCATGAACTGCTGAGAAGAAAGTATATTCCTTTCTATTGCCATTCAGTTTTCTCCAAAGGTCTATCATACTTAGTTTTTCTACTGTTCTATTTACTTTTTTAATTTCTTTCTTATTTGTTTTGTGGTTTGATTTGTCTAAATCTGAGAGTGCAAGGTTGAGATCTCCCACTTTTATAGTTTTACTGTCTATTTCTTCTTGCAATTCTCTTCACTTTTCCTTTAGAAAGTTAGATGCTATACCACTTGGTGCATATATGTTTAGTATTGATAAGGCTTCATTATTTATGTTATGTTTCAGCAGGATATAATTTCCTTCCTTATTTTTTTTTAACTAGATCAACTTCTGCTTTTGCTTGATCTGAGATAAGGATAGCTACCCCTGCTTTATTGGCTTTACCTGAAGCATAATAGGCTCTGTTCCAACCTTTTACCTTTACTCTGTATGTATCTCCCTGCTTTAAGTGTGTTTCCTGCAGACAAGATATTGTAGGGTTCTGATTTTTGATCCAATCTGCTATCCATCTCCGTTTGATGGGATCGTTCATCCCATTCACATTTACAGTTAAAATTACTAAATCTGTATTTCCTGCCATCATATTATCCCCAGATTATGCTTTTTCCCTTGACCCCCCTGATCCCCCTCCCCGATATTTAATTTACAGACCCCCCTTGTGATGCGCAGCCCTCCCTTTTTTTAGTATCCTTCCCCCGTCCCTCCAAGTCCCTTCCCTTATTCTCCTTTTCCTCTTCCCTTTTCCTCTCCCCCCTTTTAATGAGGTGAGAGAAAATTCTCTGAAAAACAAATGTCAATTATTTACTCTTTGAGCCTCTTCTGATGAGAGTAAGATTCACACAATGATTCCCCCCTCACTAAATTCCCTCAGATATGGTGTATTTTCTATGCCTCTTCCTGGGATGTAGTTTCCCTCTTTTTATCATTCCTTCCCCTTTTTCTAAGATGACCTCCTTCCTTTTACTACACCCCCCTTTTTTTCTTTTATGTCAGTAAAATCAAATTATCGATGAGTATTTTTATATACCCATAACAGAGTTATAGTTCTCAAGGGTTCTGTGTATCTTTTTCTGTTTCTCTTCAGTCTTGTGGATGTAGATCAAATTTTTTGTTTAAGTCTGGTTTTTTTCTTAGAAACATATAGAATTCCTCTGTTTCATTGAATGACCATCTTCTTCCATGGAAAAAGATGCTAAACTTAGCTGGGTAGTTCATTCTTGGTTGCAGTCCTTGATCTTTTGCCTTACGGAATATCAGGTTCCAGGCCCTTCTATCTTTTAATGTGGAGGCAGCCAGATCTTGAGTGACCCTTATTGTGGCACCTTGGTATTTAAATTGTTTTTTTCTAGCTGCTTGCAAGATTTTCCCCTTTGTGTGGTAATTCTGCAGCTTAGCCACAATATTCCGTGGTGTTCTTTTTTTAGCGTCTATTTCAGAAGGAGTTCGATGAATTCTTTCCACATCTACTTTCCCTTCTGTTTCTATTATCTCTGGCAGTTCTCTTTGATAATTTCCTGTAAAATAGAATCTAGGCTCTTTTTTTGGTAATAGTTTTCGGGAAGTCCAATGATCTGCAGATTATCTCTCCTAGATCTATTTTCCAGGTCTATAGATTTTCCCAGTAAGTATTTGACGTTGTTCTCCAGCTTCTCATTTTTTTTTTTTTTTTGTTTGACTGATTCTTGGGTTCTCTATGAATCATTCATTTCTATTTGTTCCATCCTCACTTTTAAGGAGTTATTTTCTTCTTTCACAGTTTTTAGTTCTTTTTTAAATGTCCAATTTCGTTTTTAAATGAGTTATTTTGCTCTATTGAATTTTTTTCCATTTCCCTAATTTTTTTGAGAATTATTTTCTTTTTCCAATTCAGAATTCTATTTTTTTGAGACTTTTTTATCTTTTCCAATTCAGAAATCCTACTTTCCTGTGATTTTTTTACTTTTTCTAATTCACTGATTTTGTTTCCCTGCATCTCCTGTGAAGTCTTTATTTTTTCCAACTCCAATTTCATAGCTTCTCTTTCCTTCCCCCATTTTTCTTCAAACTCTCTTAACTTTTTAATAGTGTCTTCAAGGAGAGAGTTATGTGATGGGGGCAGGAATCATTCCCCTTTAGGTTGTTATCTGCTGACTCTGCTGTTAATTTCCTCAGGGTTGGATACCCGCTCTTTCTTTGTGCAGAAGGAATCCATGGTTTTTCTGGGCTTCTTGCTCATACTTGAAAAATCTTTTGGGGTCTGTCCCTGGGGTAGGAAATTATTTATTTACTTCTTTACCAGCTTACTCCCAGACAGGATGGATGCAGCGGCTCCTGTGCCTGAGCTAAGAGAGAGCTCTGGGAGAGAGTTCCCCACCCCCTCCCTGGAAGTGCCTCAGAGGTGACTAGCACTGCTGTGCCTTGAGGGCGCTGTGTTCTAGCGGTTTCCCTGAGGTTTTAGATTGGACAGTAAAGGCGACACAAAGTCCGGCCTATGTGTCCCAGTGGGGCGTGGATGTCAGTAGCAGATGACGTGAAAAGCCCCTGCACTCAAACTGGAAGTGTCTGCCTGAAACTCAGGTCCCTAGTTCAAAGGTTCCTGCTTCTCTGGGACTTCCTGGAGCTGAGTTCCACACCCTCCAGCTGAGCTGGGCAGTGTTTGTTGCCTTGGGCTGTATCAGCCCACTTCTCAATCTTTTAACTGTTCTCAGGTGGGAGCTAGGGGCCACACCCCCCAGTGCCGAGATCTGCTGAGTCACCCCTAGGATCCAGGAAGATCTAATCTATCTTTGAATTTTTAGAATAGTTTAGCTTTCTCCTTTGAACTGCTATATTATAAGCAGAGAAGAGCTAACAGCCTGTGCCAGATTTGTTTATCTCAGTGGCTTCTCTGATCCCAGAGCCCTTCCCAGTGCGATCAGCGCAGTATGCTAGCACCCAGCTGGCCTCTCTTCTTCCTCTCCTGGGAACTGACCTTTTCTGTTGAAACTCCAGATTCTCTTCAGCTGGTAAGTCATGCTTCCAGTCCTTGTGGTATCTATCAGTCCAACATAATTTCTGAGGCTGATTTATCTAATTGGTTGTGCGGGAGTAAGGACGTTCACAGAGTTCTGTGTTTCTTCTCCACCATCTTGGCTCCGCCTCTGGTTAATCTTATTGTTAAAGAGAGCCATGTCCATCAGAATTGATCATTATATAATATTGTTGTTGAACTCTATAATGATCTCCGGGTTCTGCTCATTTCACTCAGCATCAGTTCATGTAAGTCTCCCTAGGCCTTTCTTAAATCTTCTTGCTGTTGAATTGCATTCTTCAAGGGATCATTAAGGAAAACCATCCCAATATTTTAGAAACAGAGGGGGGGAAAGACTCATTGAAAGAAAGTTG
Source organism: Sminthopsis crassicaudata (assembly GCF_048593235.1). NCBI lineage: Eukaryota > Metazoa > Chordata > Mammalia > Dasyuromorphia > Dasyuridae > Sminthopsis > Sminthopsis crassicaudata. Next base: position 181,203,099 of record NC_133621.1, read on the forward strand.
GTGAAAACTGGGACACTGATGCATTATTGATGGAATTGTGAACAGATCTAACCATTCTGGAGAACAATTTGAAATTATGTTCAAAAAGTTATCAAACTACAGACAATTCTCAGACAAAGAAATTGAATCTATTTTTAGCCATATGAAAAGATGCTCCAAGTCATTATTAATCAGAGAAATGCAAATTAAGATAACTCTGAGATACCACTACACACCTGTCAGATTGGTTAGAATGACAGGGAAAGATAATGCAGAATGTTGGAGGAGATGTGGGAAAACAGGGACACTGATACATTGTTGGTGGAATTGTGAATACATCCAGCCATTCTGCTTAAAGTTCTGATCATCTCTCAGTTGTAATCCTTCTCTGGGAGGAGGTTTCTTTTCCTCTATGAGCAGATTTCTTGGGAGGCTTCTGGAACCTCCAGCCAGCCTCTTCTTCTTCCTGATTCCTGGCTCTGAATCTCCTCCAGCTCTTGTCCTTCCCCAATCTCGACTGCTCTCCAGGCTCAATGTTGTCTCTTTTTATCCTCCCAGAGAATGGACTTGTGGGTACTCCCAGGGGCTTGTGGGAATTACTTACAACCAATGAACTTGTTCCTCTTAGAATTCCTAAGGTGTAAACTCCCTTTAAAGGCCTGCGCCAAAGGTCTGAACCAGAGAACTGTTAATTCAACCTGAGTTCTCACCTTGTAATTGTCCAGACAATCTGAGTTCTCACCTGGTAATCCTAACATCTCTCCCTTTCTTTTGATTTAGAACATAGGGTGGTGATTACCTTGAAACATAAATCCATCAATATGGGAGGCATTACACATAATTACATAGATTATATAAACACATAGTAACATAGTAACATATTATATGCTAGAAGTATGTAACAAATAACATGATCAAATAATCATAAATTGAGAATTTATTAAAATGTCCATAAGTCCATTGTCCATTAGTCTCATCTTGTGTTAAGAAACCCAATGATTCCTCCTGGTTTTAAAGTTCTTTAACAGTCTTTTTATTAGCCATGCTCTTTCAGTGTCAGATGTTTCTTAGATCTTCTCCTTTGTTTAGATGTTTTTCTCTTTTTTCTGTCTCTCTCCAGGTGCTTGTTGCCACCCATCTATTTCCTTCTTCATCTGTTTTCTTCTGTCTGTTAAAATACAAGAAAACCCTCTCTCCCAGGCAGTTAACCTATCTAATTTCCTTCTATTTACCACTTTCTAAATCTCTTCTCATCATCTGGCAATTACATTTGAGTTGTTTGCACTGGACACAGCCCTGTTGATTTAAAGGGCCTGTATTCTCCCCAAGTGTAATCCATTTTTGCAATCTTGTTGCCTTTTGGCTGACTGATCAGGTAATCCCTTTCTGCCATGTGATTACTTTTCTACTGATTAATCAAATCAGAGTCCTGACCTTCTAAAGGCTCTTTGGGTGTAACATCAGCTGCCATCATGCCCCAAGTCTTTTTTGCCTGGGGCCCTGGATCTGGGCCCCTCATCCCGTTTCCCTGAATTATTCTACACTCTGATGCCCAATGGAGTCCTCTGTTGCATTTTGGGCATGGGGTTTTAGGTCTTCTCTCACCCTGTCTTCTCACTCTATCTCCATATTTACACTGAGCTATTAGATGTCCAATTTTTCCACATTGAAAACATCGCCGAGTTTCTCTAGAAGTCCCTTGCCAGGAGGGACCCTGTCTTTCCATGTTCATCATCGTCCGGGTATAAAAAGCATTTGTTCTCACTGTAGCACAGCATCTTATGATCTCCTCTAAAGGAGCATCTTTGTCTAATCCCCATATAATTCTTTTGCAAATCTCATTGGCATTTTCCTTAGCCAGATGTCTGGTCATTATTTCTGTAGCTGCATTTTCTCCAATAGTTCTTTTGACAGCAGTTTGCAAACTTCCCACAAAATCCGCAAAAGGTTCATTGGGACCTTGCTGTATTTTAGTGAAAGCCTCTCCCCGATCTTTCTGTCCAGGGAGGACACCCCAAGTTTTTATTGCAGCCTTAGCAATTTGCTCATATATTGTCATGGTATAATTAATCTGTTCTAAATTCTCTCCATACCGACCTTTACCAGCTAAGTGCTCAAAAATGAATTGTGTGTTAACTCCTATTTCCAAATTGAATCTGACTTGAATTTTACATAATTCATGAAATTCCGCAAGCCATAGCAAATTTTCTCCAGGTTCCAGGCATGTCTTTGCTATGGATTTCCAATCATTCAGGGTTAGGACTTCATAAGACAAACCATCTAGCAACATTTTAACATAAGCTGATGTAGCCCCATAAAGGGTACAACCTTTTTTCAAGTCCTTAATTTTATTCAAATCTAAAGGGGTATATCTTCTCCTTTTTTGACCTACAGAGTCAATCTCTTCAATCACAGGATATGCATGTATAAAATCACTTATATCCTGTCCTCTCTTAGCTTTAACCAATGCTTTTTCTAATCTTGTCATAGGCTTAGGCTGCTTCACAGGTGATTCTGTTTGTGTTTCTGCCTCTTCCCCTCCTTCTTCCTCCACCTCTGAAGGTGGGGTTGGTGTGTGCCTGTCAATATTCTGCTCTCTAGGCAGGGTTAAAGCTTCTTCAAGAGAATCATACCCTAATTCCTCATTTAAATCCTCTTGCTCTAGGGCAAGATCTTGATCTTTCCTTTTTTCCTCACACTTTCTCCTCTGTTCATTTTTAAAACTTTTTCTTCTCCTACAACTTGCTTGATAGTTTAAGGCTAATTGAACGATGTTGTAGATATAAAATACCTCTGCAGAAATTGAATGAGGCCCATTTTTTGCATGAAATTCTTTCATTTCAAATCCCACTAGCTTCCATTTATCTACATCTATCTTTTTTTTCCTCTAAGAACCAAGGGGATGTGAGTCTTAATGCAGCCAAGAGTTTAGCAATCTGTACCCAGGTTACAAGTAAACTCTGCTTCTCAATTATCTTAATTATACTCTCTATAGTACCACTCCTGAATGGGGCTGGAGCTGAGGATGCCTCTGGGGCTGGGGTTGAGTTGGCTGAGGTCGAGGGATTGTCTTTAGCTAACATCTGCCCCATTTCAGTTATAAGAGATTGCTGGTTTAGCCCTTAACAAGTTAAGTTCCTTATTTATCTATTATTAAGCTCACTTAATCTTTAACAAAGTTTCCTTGTTACTCACGGTTCTGAGTCAGAGAGACTGAGATCTGGATGGGAGGCTTTTCCACTGGAATCAGGACCATGTCTGTCCCTGTTCGGGAGCCAAATTGCAAAGGTCTGGTCTAGCTCCTCTGAAGGGCTCAGAATAAGTTCTTGTCAGGATAAGCAAAAGTCCTTGCCCCACGTGTGGACACCAATTTGTAATGTTCTGATTGTCTCTCAGTTGTAATCGTTCTCTGGGAGGAGGTTTCTTTTCTGTATAATCTTTTCCTCTATGAGCATGTTTCTTGGGAGGCTTCTGGAACCTCCAGCCAGCCTCTTCTTCTTCCTGATTCCTGGCTCTGAATCCCCTCCAGCTCTTGTCCTTCCCCAATCCAGACTGCTCTCCAGGCTCAATGTTGCCTCTTTTTATCCTCCCAGAGAATGGACTTGTGGGTACTCCCAGGGGCTTGTGGGAATTACTTACAACCAATGAACTTGTTCCTCTTAGAATTTCTAAGGTGTAAACTCCCTTTAAAGGCCTGAGCCAAAGGTCTGAACCAGAGAACTGTTAATTCAACCTGAGTTCTCACCTTGTAATTGTGCAGACAATCTGAGTTCTCACCTGGTAATCCTAACAATTCTGGAGAATGATTTGGAACTATGCTCAAAAAGTTATCAAACTGTATGTACATTTTGATCCAGCAGTGTTATTATTGGGATTATATCCCAAAGAGATCTTAAAGAAGGGAAAGGGGCATGTATGCAAGAATATTTGTGGTAGCCCTCTTTGTAGTGTCCAGAAATTAGAAACTTTGTGGATGCCCATCAATTGGAGAATGGCTGAATAAATTGTGGTATATGAATATTATGGAATATTATTGTTCTGTAAGAAATGACTAACAGGATGACTTCAGAAAGTCCTGGAGATATTTACACGAACTGATTCTTGAGTGAAATGAGCAGGACTAGGAGAGAATTATATACTTCAACAACAATACTATATGAGGTCAATTCTGATGAACGTGGCCCTCTTCAACAATGAGATGAGCCAAATCAATTCCAATAGAGCAATAATGAACTGAACCAGTTATGCCAAGTGAAAGAACTCTAGGAGATGACTATGAAACATTACAATACCCCTATTTTTGTCTGCCTGCATTTTTTATTTCCTTCACAGGCTAATTGCACACTATTTCAAAGTCCTAGTCTTTTTTATACAGGAAAATAACTGTTTGGACATGTATACATATATCTTATTTAATTTATACTTTAACATAGGTAACATGTATTGGTCAACCTGCCATCTGGGGGAGGGGGTGGGGAGAAGGAGGGAAAAATTAGAACAAAAGGGTTGGCAATTGTTAGTGTTGAAAAATTACTTATGCATATATCTTGTAAATAAAAAGCTATTATATATATATATATATATATATATATATACATATATATATATATATATACATATATATATATATATATATATATGTATATATATATATTAAAAAGTTATCAAACTGTGCATATCCTTTGATCCAGCAGTGTTACTACTGGACTTATATCCCAAAAAAATCTTAAAGAAGTAGTGGCTAGAAACTGGAAATTGAATGGATGTCCATCAATTAGAAAATGGTTGGGTAAATTGTGTTATACAAATGTTACAGAATATTATTGTTCTGTAAGACATGACCAGCAGGATGAATACAGAGAGACTTGGAGAGACTTACATGAACTGATGTTAAGTGAAATGAGCAAAATCAGGAGATCATTATGCACCTCAACAACAATACTGTATGAGGATGTATTCTGATGGAAATGGATATCTTCAACAAAGAGAAGATCCAATTCAGTTCCAATTGATCAATGATAGACAGCATCCACTACACCCAGAGAAGGAACAGTGGGAAATGATTGTGGACTACTTGCATCTTTGTTTTACTTCCCAGATTATTTTTACCTTCTGAATCTGCTTTTCTTGTGCAACAAGAGAACTGAATGGATCTGCACACATATATTATATCTAAGATATACTCTAACATGTTTAACATGTATGAGACTGCCTGCCATCTAGAGGAGGGGGTGGAGGGAAGGAAGGGAAAAACTGCAACAGAAGTGAGTGCAAGGGACAGTATTGAAAAATTACCCATGCATATGTTCTGTCAATAAAAAACAATAATTAATAAAAAAGAAAAAAAGAAAGTTGGTGTATATGAAGATGATGGTATATTATTGTTCTATAAAAAATGATGAATAAGCTGATGATTTTAGAAAGACCCAGAAAGATTTACATGAACTGGTGCTGAGTGAAATAAACAGAACCAGGAATCCATTGTATACAATAACAGCAAGAATTACTTCATGGTGGTCTTTGCTCTAAGAGACACAGCCAAATGATCAATTTTTTACTGATAACTTGCTAAGCCTCATTAATGAAATTAGTAATCTCCCAGAAAAAAAGAAAATGATGAATCTTTCCCACTCTAGTAAAAGTTCCCTTCAACACATCCCTCAAGATAACCATGGCTAGAACTCTAATATTTAGCAACTCTCTTGCATGTTATTAAGACTGACAAAAAATAAGTCTCATTCTTGTGTTATGGATCATCATGGATCTAAAAGTAAATGGAAAGAGGTAATCTTTCCTTTCCACAATGCTGTGTGGTGCTTGTCTTCTTATTATGTGAGAGAGAGAGAGGGAGAGAGGGAGAGAGAGAGAGAGAGAGAGAGAGAGAGAGAGAGAGAGAGAGAGAGAGAGAGAAGGGAGAGAGAGAGAAGAGAAGAGAAGAGAAGAGAAGAGAAGAGGAAGAAAGAGAAGAGAAGAGAAGAGAAGAGAGAAGAGAAGAGAAGAGAGAGAGAAGAGAAGAGAAGAGAGAGAAGAGAAGAGAAGAGAAGAGAAGAGAAGAGAAGTGAAGAGAGGAGAGAGAGGGAGAGGGAGAGAGGGAGAGGGAGAGGAAGAGGGAGAGGGAGGAGGGAGAGGGAGAGGGAAGGGAGAGAGGGGGAGAGGGGAGAGGGAGGGAGAGAGGGGAGAGGAGAGAGGGAAGGGGGAGGGAGAGGGAGGGGAAGAAGGGGGAGAGGGAGAGAGGGGAGAGAGAGGGAGAGGGAAAGGGAGAAGGGAGAGAGGGAGAGAGGGAGAGAGGGAGAGAGGGAGAGAGGGAGAGAGGGAGAGAGGGAGAGAGGGAGAGAGAGAGGAGAGAAGAAAGAAGAAAGAAGAAAGGAAGAGAAAGGAAGAAAGAAGAAGAAAGAAGAAAGAAAGAAAAGAAAGAAAGAAAGAAAGAAAGAAAGAAAGAAAGAAGAAAGAAAGAAAGAAAGGAAGAAAGAAAGAAGAAGAAAGAAAGAAAGAAAGAAAGGAAAGAAAGAAAGAAAGAAAGAAAGAAAGAAAGGAAAGAAAGAAAAGAAAGGAAAAGAAGAAAGAAGAAAGAAAGAAAGAAAGGAGAAGGAAGGAAGGGAAGGAAGGAAGGAAGGAAGGAAGGAAGGAAGGAAGGGAAGGAAGGAAGGAAGGAAGGAAGGAGTTTGTATTTCAGGATTGCTGTCCTAATATAAATTAGGATTGCTGTCCTAATATAAATTATTCTCTCTGTACCAAAACATTGCCCTTTGTAAATTCTTTCAATATAAGATTATCTGAAACTCTCTTATAATTTCTTGTTTTGCTAAATATACCATTAGAATATTTTGTTCAACCATTATTTTATTTTTAAGAGGCATTCTAAAACACCTACTTAAATTCATGTTCATATTACATTCAAATTATTTTATTTTTTATTAATTTTATAATTATAACATTTTTGACAGTACATATGCATAGGTAATTTTTTTACAACATTATCCCTTATACTTCTTTTTGTTCTGAATTTTTCCCCTTCTTCCCTCCACCCCCCTCCCCTAGATGGCAGGCATTCCCATACATATTAAATATGTTATAGTATATCCTAGGTACACTATATATGTGCAGAACTAAATTTTGTTGTTGTTGTTGTTATTGCAAAGGAAGAATTGGTTTAAGAAGGTAAAAATAACCTGGGGAGAAAAACAAAAAATGCTAACATTTTGCACTCCTTTCCCAGTGTTCCTTCTCTGGGTGTAGCTGATTCTGTCAATCATTGATCAATTGGAATTGGAGTAGCTCTTCTCTATGTTGAAGATATCCATGTCCATCAGAATACATACTCACATAATATTGTTGTTGAAGTGCATAATAATCTCCTAGTTCTGCTCATTTCACTCAGCATCAGTCTCCAAGCCTCTCTGTATTCATCCTGTTAGTCGTTTCTTACAGAACAATAATATACCATAATATTTATATACCATAATTTACCCAACCATTCTCCAATTGATTGACATCCATTAATTTTTCAGTTTCTAGCCACTACAAAAAGGGGTGTCACAAACATTTTGGCACATATAGGTCCCTTTCCCTTCTTTAATATTTCCTTGAGATATAAGCCCAGTAGTAGCATTGCTGGATCAAAGGGTATGCACAGTTTGATAATTTTGGGGAAATAATTCCAGATTGCTCTCCAGAATGGTTGGATTCTTTCACAACTCCATCAACAATACATTACTGTCCCAGTTTTCCCACATCCCCTCCAACATTCATCATTATTTGTTCCTGCCATCGTAGCCAATCTGACAGATGTGTATTGGTATCTCAGAGTTGTCTTAATTTGAATTTCTCTGATCAATAGTGATTTGCAACACTCTTTCATATGAGTGGAAATAGATTCAATTTCATCATCTAAAAATTGTCTGTTCATATCCTTTGACCATTTATCAATTGGAGAATGGCTTGATTTCTTATAAATTAGAGTCAATTCTGTGTATATTTTGGAGATGAGGCCTTTATCAGAACCTTTAATTGTAAAAATGTTTTCCCAATTTGTTACTTAACTTCTAATCTTGTTTGCATTAGTTTTGTTTGTACAAAAGCTTTTTAATTTGATATAATCAAAATTTTCTATTCTGTGATCAATAATGATCTCTAGTTCTCCTTTGGTCACAAATTTATTCCTCCTCCACAAGTCTGAGAGGTAAACTATACTATGTTCCTTTAATTGGTTTATGATCTCATTCTTTATGCCTAAATCATGAACCCATTTTTATCTTATCTTAGTATGTGGTGTTAAATGTGGGTCCATGCCTAGTTTCTGCCATACTAATGTCCAGTTTTCCCAGCAGTTTTTGTCAAATAATGAATTCTTATCCCGAAAGTTGGGATCTTTGGGTTTGTCAAACACTAGATTGCGATTTTTATTCATTATCTTGTCTTGTGAACCTAACCTATTCCACTGATTAACTAGTCTATTTCTTAGCCAATACCAAATGGTTTTGCTGACTGCTGCTTTATAATATAGTTTTAGATCAGGTACAGCTAGGCCACCTTCATTTGATTTTTTTTTAATGACTTCCCTTGAAATTCTCGACCTTTTTTGTTCCATATGAATTCTGTTATTTTTTCAAGGTCATTAAAATAGTTTCTTGGTAGTCTGATTGGCATAGCACTAAATAAATAGATTAGTTTAGGGATTAATTTTGCTCATATAATTCCTGACTTTCCTTTGGTAAATATATTCCCAAATATTTTATACTATCGACAGTTATTTTGAATGGAATTTCTCTTTGTATCTCTTGCTGTTCGATTGTGTTGGTAATGTATAAAAATGCTGAGGATTTATGTGGATTTATTTTATATCCTGCAACTTTGCTAATGTTCTGAATTATTTCTAATAGCTTTTTAGCAGAGTCTTTGGGGTATATGTTTAATACTGATACTGCTTCATTATCTATGCTAACTTTTAGCAGGATATAATGCCCTTCCTTATCTCTTTTAAGTAGATCAATTTTTGTTTTTGCTTGTTCTGAGATGAGGATGGCTATCCCTGCTTTTTTGGCTTCACCTGAAACATAGTAGATTCTGCTCCACCTTTTTACTTTTATTCTGAATATATCACCCGGTTTCAGGTGTGTTTCCTGTAAACAACATATAGTAGGATTCTGACTTTTAATCCAGTCTGCTAACTGCTTCCTTTTTATAGGGGAGTTTACCCCATTCACATTTATGTTTAGAATGAATAATTCTATATTGCTTGCCATCCTGTTAACCCCTACCTATGCTTTTCTCCTTTCCTTCCCTCTTACCCCCCTCCCCAGTATTAAACTTGTGAGCACCACTTGCTTTTGACAGCCCTCCCTTTTTAGTATCTCCCCCACCTTAAAGTTTCTGCCCCTATTTTACCCCTTTTCTTCACAATTTCTGTATTCCCTTCCCCTTAGCTTACCCCTTCCCTCCCAATTTTCTTTTTTTTTTATTTGCATTATTTAATTTTATTTATTTATATAATAACATTAATTATATATTATCTAATTATATAATCATCTAATATTTTATAGGTATACATAAATTTGCTCATGGTCACTTAATTAACTACAGCTTGGACTTATATCATAAATCATAGGCTTAGAAGGGCCTTGTATACTACAGAAACCAACCCCTCACTTTTTAGATAAGAAACCTGAGGACAAAAAAGGCTTTGATTAATCAATCTGCTCAAGATCCTAGAGGTGGTAATAGGCAGAACCAGGCATAAAATTTTCAATTCCAAATGCAGTAGTCTTTTCATTGTAGCACACTATCCTGATTCAATGAACGCATTTATTAGACTTTCCAGGTCAAATAACTGAAAACAAGTTTTAGTAAGGCAATTGGGGGGTTATGATGATAACTAGTTTGGGTGTGGGGAAAGTAAATACTTTTTGTCTTGAAGACAATAAAATGTAAGTTCTTTTTTTTTTTTTAATTTTTTATTATATATATATTTTTTATAATATTATCCCTTGTATTCATTTTTCCAAATTGTCCCCCCTCCCTCTATTCCCTCCCCCCGATGACAGGCAATCCCATACATTTTACATGTGTTACAATATAGTCTAGGTACAATACATGTGTGTGAATATCATTTTCTTGTTGCACAATAAACATTAGAATCCGAAGGTACATGCAACCTGGGTAGATAGATATTAGTGCTAACAATTTACATTCACTTCCCAGTGTTTCTTCTCTGGGTGTAGGTACCTCTGTCCATCATTGATCAATTGGAAGTGAGTTGGATCTTCTTTATGTTGAAGATTTCCACTTCCATCAGAATACATCCTCATACAGTATTGTTGTTAAAGTGTACAGTGATCTTCTGGTTCTGCTCATTTCACTCAGCATCAGTTCATGTAAGTCTCTCCAAGCCTCTCTGTATTCCTCCTGCTGGTCATTTCTTACAGAGCAATAATATTCCATAACCTTCATATACCACAATTTACCCAACCATTCTCCAACTGATGGACATCCATTCATCTTCCAGTTTCTAGCTACAACAAAAAGAGCCGCCACAAACATTATGGCACATATATGTCTCTTTCTGCTCTTTAGTATTTCTTTGGGATATAATCCCAGTAGTAGCGCTGCTGGGTCAAAGGGTATGCACAGTTTGATAACTTTTTGGGCATAATTCCAGATTGCTCTCCAGAATGGCTGGATTCTTTCGCAACTCCACCAGCAATGTATTAGTGTTCCAATTTCCCCACATCCCCTCCAACATTCATCATTATTTGTTCCTGTCATCTTAGCCAATCTGACAGGTGTGTAGTGGTATCTCAGAGTGGTCTTAATTTGCATTTCTCTGATCAGTAGTGATTTGGAACACTCTCTCATGTGAGTGGATATAGTTTCAATTTCTTCCTCTGAGAATTGTCTGTTCATATCCTTTGACCATTTATCAATTGGAGAATGGTTCGGTTTCTTATAAATTAGGGTCAGTTCTCTATATATTTTGGAAATGAGACCTTTGTCAGAACCTTTGTTTTTAAAAATATTTTCCCAATTTGTTACTTCCCTTCTAATCTTGTTTGCATTATTTGTACAGAAACTTTTTAGTTTGATGTAATCAAAATCTTCTATTTTGTGATCAATAATGATCTCTAGTTCTCCTCTGGTCATAAATTCCTTCCTCCTCCACAAGTCTGAGAGGTAGATTATCCTCTGTTCTTCTAATCTATTTATTATCTCCCTCTTTATGCCTAAATCATGGATCCATTTTGATCTTATCTTGGTATATGGTGTTAAGTGTGGATCCATATCTAATTTCTGCCATACTAATTTCCAGTTTTCCCAACAGTTTTTTCCGAATAATGAATTTTTATCCCTAATGTTGGAATCTTTGGGTTTGTCAAAGATTAGGTTGCTATATATGTATCCTTTTTTGTCCTTTGTATCTAATCTGTTCCACTGATCTACCGGTCTATTTCTTAGCCAATTCCAAATGGTTTTGGTGACTGCTGCTATATAATATAGCTTTAGATCAGGTACACTTAGACCACGTTCCTCTGAGTTTTTTTTTTCATTAGTTCCCTTGCAATTCTCGACCTTTTATTCTTCCATATGAATTTTGTTGTTATTTTTTCTAGGTCATTGAAATAGTTTCTTGGGAGTCTGATTGGTATAGCACTAAATAAATAGATTAGTTTGGGGAGTATTGTCATCTTTATTATATTTGCTCGGCCTATCCAAGAGCATTGAATGTCTTTCCAATTATTTAAATCTGATTTTATTTTTGTGGCAAGTGTTTTGTAATTTTTCTCATATAATTCCTGACTTTTCTTTGGTAGATGGATTCCCAAATATTTTATACTCTCAACATTTGTTTGGAATGGAATTTCTCTTTGTATCTCTTGCTGTTGCATTTTGTTAGTGATATATAAAAATGCTGAGGATTTATGTGGATTTATTTTGTATCCTGCCACTTTGCTGAAATTTTGAATTATTTCTAGTAGCTTTTTAGCAGAGTCTTTGGGGTTCTCTAAGCATACCATCATGTCATCTGAAAAAAGTGATAGTTTAATTTCCTCATTTCCTACTCTAATTCCTTGAATCTCTTTCTCTGCTCTTATTGCCGAGGCTAGCGTTTCTAGTACTATATTGAATAGTAATGGTGATAGTGGGCAACCTTGTTTCACTCCTGATCTTACTGGGAAAGGTTGCAGTTTATTTCTATTGCATATTATGCTTACTGACGGTCTTAAATATATACTCCTGATTATTCTAAGGAATAATCCATTTATTCCTATACTCTCAAGAGTTTTTAGTAGGAATGGATGTTGGATTTTGTCAATTGCTTTTTCTGCATCTATTGAGATGATCATATAGTTCTTATTAATTTGATTATTAATATGGTCAATTATATTACTAGTTTTCCTAATATTAAACCAGCCCTGCATTCCTGGAATAAATCCTACTTGATCATAGTGTATTATCTTCGAGATGATTTTCTGAAGTCTTTTTGCTAATATCTTACTTAAGATTTTAGCATCAATATTCATTAAGGAGATTGGTCTATAATTTTCTTTCTCAGTTTTCGATCTACCTGGTTTAGGTATCAGTACCATGTCTGTGTCATAAAAAGAGTTTGGTAGGACTCCTTCATCCCCTATTTTTTCAAATAATTTATATAACATTGGGGTTAATTGTTCTTTAAATGTTTGGTAGAATTCACATGTGAATCCATCTGGCCCTGGGGATTTTTTCCTGGGGAGTTGATTAATAGCTTGTTCTGTTTCTTTTTCTGAAATGGGACTATTTAAGCAATTTATCTCCTCCTCTGTTAATCTAGGGAGCCTATATTTTTGGAGGAAGTCATCCATTTCACTTAAGTTATCAAATTTATTGGCATAAAGTTGGGCAAAGTAACTCCTTATTATTTCTCTAATTTCCTCTTCATTGGTGGAAAGATCCCCCTTTTCATTTGTAAGACTATCAATTTGATTTTCCTCTTTCTTTTTTTTGATCAAATTTACCAAAGGTTTATCTATTTTATTGGCTTTTTCATAAAACCAACTCTTGGTTTTATTTATTAATTCAATAGTTTTTTTACTTTCAATTTTATTGATTTCTCCTTTTAGTTTTTGTATTTCAAGTTTAATTTTTGGTTGGGGGTTTATAATTTGGTCTTTTTCTAGCCTTTTAAGTTGTAAGCCCAATTCGTTAATCTTCTCTTTCTCTATTTTCTTCAAATAAGCCTCTAAAGATATAAAATTTCCCCTTATTACTGCTTTAGTTGCATCCCAAAGATTTTGATATGATGTCTCATCATTGTCATTATCTTGGGTGAAATTGTTAATTGTTTCTATAATTTGCTCTTTCACCCAGTCATTCTTTAAGATGAGATTATTCAGTTTCCAATTACTTTTTGGTCTATTTACCCCTAACTTTTTACTGAATGTAGCTTTTATTGCATTGTGATCTGAGAAGAAGGCATTTATTATTTCTGCCTTCCTACATTTAATTTTGAGATCTTTATGTCCTAATATATGGTCTATTTTTGTATAGGATCCGTGAACTGCTGAGAAGAAAGTATATTCCTTTCTATTGCCATTCAGTTTTCTCCAAAGGTCTATCATACCTAGTTTTTCTAATGTTCTATTTACTTTTTTAATTTCTTTCTTGTTTGTTTTGTGGTTTGATTTGTCTAAATCTGAGAGTGCAAGGTTGAGATCTCCCACTATTATAGTTTTACTGTCTATTTCTTCTTGCAGTTCTCTTAACTTTTCCTTTAGAAAGTTAGATGCTATACCACTTGGTGCATATATGTTTAGTATTGATATGGCTTCATTATTTATGCTACCTTTCAGCAGGATATAGTTTCCTTCCTTACCTTTTTTAACGAGATCAACTTCTGTTTTTGCCTGATCTGAGATAAGGATAGCTACCCCTGCTTTTTTGGCTTTACCTGAAGCATAATAGGCTCTGTTCCAACCTTTTACCTTTATTCTGTATGTATCTCCCTGCTTTAAGTGTGTTTCCTGTAGGGTTGTAGGGTTCTGCTTTTTGATCCAATCTGCTATCCGTCTCCGTTTGATGGGATCTTTCATCCCATTTACATTTACAGTTAAAATTACTAATTCTGTATTTCCTGCCATCGTATTATCCCCAGATTATGCTTTTTTCCCTTGACCCCCCTGATCCCCCTCCCCGATATTTAATTTACAGACCCCCCTTGTGACGCGCAACCCTCCCTCTTTTTTTTTTTTTTTTTAGGATCCCTCCCCCCTCCCTCCAAGTCCCTTCACTTATTCTCCTTTTCCTTTTCCCTTTTCCTCTCCCCCCTTTTAATGAGGCGACAGAAAATTCTCTGAAAAACAAATATGTTAATTATTTACTCTTTGAGCCTCTCCTGATGAGAGTAAGATTCACACAATGATTCTCCCCCTCATATCCCTCAGATATGGTGTATTTTCTATGCCTCTTCCTAGGATGTAGTTTCCCTCTTTTTATCATTCCTTCCCCTTTTTCTGAACCGACCTCCTTCCCTTTACTACACCCCCATTTTTTTCTTTTATGTCAGTAAAATCAAATTATCCTTGAGTACTTTTTATATACCCACAACAGAGTTACAGTTCTCAAGGGTTCTGTGTACCTTTTTCTGTTTCTCTTCAGTCTTGTGGATGTAAATCAAAATTTTTGTTTAAGTCTGGTTTTTTTCTTAGAAACATATAAAATTCCTCTGTTTCATTGAATGACCATCTTCTTCCATGGAAAAAGATGCTAAACTTAGCTGGGTAGTTGATTCTTGGTTGCAGTCCTTGATCTTTTGCCTTACGGAATATCAGGTTCCAGGCCCTTCTATCTTTTAATGTGGAGGCAGCCAGATCTTGGGTGACCCTTATTGTGGCACCTTGGTATTTCAATTGTTTTTTTCTAGCTGCTTGAAGGATTTTCTCCTTTGTGTGGTAATTCTGCAGCTTAGCCACAATATTCCGTGGTGTTCTTTTTTTAGGGTCTATTTCAGAAGGAGTTCAATGAATTCTTTCCACATCTACTTTCCCTTCTGTTTCTATTATCTCTGGGCAGTTCTCTTTGATAATTTCCTGTAAAATAGAATCTAGGCTCTTTTTTTGGTCATAGTTTTCTGGAAGTCCAATAATCCGCAGATTATCTCTCTTAGATCTATTTTCCAGGTGTATAGATTTTCCCAGTAAGTATTTGACGTTGTTCTCCAGCTTCTCATTTTTTTTTTTTTGTTTGACTGATTCTTGGGTTCTCTATGAATCATTCATTTCTATTTGTTCCATCCTGACTTTTAAGGAGTTATTTTCTTCTTTCACAGTTTTTAGTTCTTTTTGTAAATGCCCAATTTCGTTTTTAAATTAATTATTTTGCTCTATTGAATTTTTTTCATTTCCCTAATTTTTTTTTGAGAATTATTTTCTTTTTCCAATTCAGAAATTCTATTTTCTTGAGACTTTTTTATCTTTTCCAATTCAGAAATCCTACTTTCCTGTGTTTTTTTAACCTTTTCTAATTCATAAATTTTGTTTCCCTGCATCTCCTGTGAATTCTTTATTTTTTCCAACTCCAATTTCAGGACGTTGTTATTCTCCATCATAGCTTTCCTTTCCTTTCCCCATTTTTCTTCAACCTCCCTTAATTTTTTAAGAGTTTCTTCTAGGAGAGAGTTATGTGATGGGGGGCAGGGATCGTTCCCCTTTAGGTTGTTATCTGCTGTCTCTCTGCTGTTAACTTCCTCGGGGTTGGATACCCGCTCTTTCTCTGTATAGAAGGAATCTATTGTTTTTCTTGGCTTTTTGCTCATACTTAAAAAATCTTTTGGGGTCTGTCCCTGGGGTAGGAAATTATTTATTTACTTCTTTACCAGCTTCCTCCCAGACTGGATGGATGTAGCGGCTCCTGCACCTGAGCTAAGATAGAGCTCTGGGAGAGAGTTCCCCACCCCCTCCCTGGAGGTGCCTCAGAGGTGATTAACACTGCTGTGCTTCGAGGGCGTTGAATAGTAAAGACAGCACAAAGCCCAGCCTATGTGTCCAGGTGGGGAGTGGATGTCTGCAGCAGGTGATGTGAAAAGCCCCTGTGCTCAAACTGGAAGTGTCTGCCAGAAACCACAGTCCCTAGTTCAAAGGTTATGCTTCTCTGGGACTTCCTGGAGCTGAGTTCCACTCCCTCCAGCTAAGCTAGGCAGTGTGTGTTGCCTTGGGCTGTATCCACCCACTTGTTAATCTCTTAACTATTCTCACGAGGTAGCTGAGGCCACACCCCCTGGTGCCAAGATCTGCTAGGTCACCTCCAGGGTCTGGGGAAAATCTAATCTGGGTTTTAAAATATTTTGGCTTTCTCTTCTGAACTGCTAAATAATTAGCAGAGAAGAGCTAACAGCCTGTGCCAGATTCCTTTACCTCAGTGGCTTCTCTGATCCCAGAGCCCCTCCCAGCGCAATGGGCGCAGTATGCGAGCACCTTATTCCTCCCCTGGTGACTGACCTTGTCTGTTGAAACTCCAGATTCTCTTCAGCTGGTAAGACATGCTTCCAGTCCTTGTGGTATCTATCAGTCCTGCGCTAATTCTGAGACTTAATTTATCTGATTGGTTGTGAGGGAGTGAGGACATTCACAGAGTTGTGTGTTTCTTCTCCGCCATCTTGGCTCCGCCCCCAATAAAATGTAAGTTCTTTCTGACCCAATTTTCAATATAGTGAAATAAGTTTTACCATAAATCAAATATGTCTATTGATACACACTATGTTCCTCCCCCTCCTTTCTTTCTCTCAGATATAATAGGTTACCTTTGCCTCTTTATAAGATGTAGTACCACACTTTACCCTTTTTTATGATATAATTTCCTTTCCATATCTAATTTCTAGGACAAATTATACATGTATTCTTTACATATCTTTATGGCAGAAATATAGTTCTCAAGATTTCTTTTTACCCTTTTTAGAAATCTCTTGAGTTCTGTATTTGAAGATCAAACATTTTCTGTAGATCTGATTTTTTCATCAAGAATAGATGGAATTCTTTTATTTTGTTAAATGTCCATTTTCTTCCCTGAAAAAGGATGCTCATTTTTGCTGGGTAAGTTATTCTTGGATGCATAACAAGGTCTTTAGCCTTTCAGAATATCATATTCCAGGCCCTTCATTCCTTTAATGTGGATGCTGCTAGATCCTGGGTTATCCTTATTGTGGCTCCTCCATATCTGAATTGCTTTTTTCTAGCAGCTTCCAATATTTTTCCTTTATCTGATGGTCCTTGAACTGGGCCACTATATTTCTTGGTGTTTTGATTTTAACCCTTTCAGTAGGTTATTGATGAATTTTTTCTATGTATATTTTACCTCTGTTTCCAAAAACATCTGGGCAGTTCTCTTTGATAATTTCCTGGAAAATAGCGTCCAGGCTCTTTTTTTCCTCACATTTTTCAGGGAGTCTGATTATTCTCAAATTGTCTCTCCTGGATCTGTTTTCCAGGTCTGTTGTCTTTCCAATAAGGTACTTGACATTTTTTTCAATTGTTTCATTTTTCTAGTTTTTCTTGACTACTTCTTGGTTTCTCCTTGAGTCATTCATTTCTACTTGTTCGTTTCTAATTTTCAATGATGCATTTTCTTCACTGACTTTTTATATCTTTTTGTAATTGTCCAATTGAGATTTTATCTTCTATTGATTTTTTTTTCATTTCATCAATTTTATTTTTTAGAAAGCTGCTTTCTTTTTCCAACTCACTAATCCTGTTTTTAGAGTTGTTTACCTTTTCCAATTCACTAATTTTGTTTTTCAATGGTTTGATTTCTTTATCCACTCTGTCTTTAAATGTGTGGGATGACTACTCCAGACTCTCTTGCTAAGCTTTCCTTTACTTTTCCCATTTCTCTTCTAGCTCTCTTGTGAGAGCCTTTTTGATTTCCTCTATGAGAGTTTTGTGTATTGAGGAACAGATCATATCTCCCTTACAGGATTCCTCTGGAGACAGTTCTGCTTTTAGTCTCCTCAGTATTTGAAGTCTGCTCTCTCTCCATACAGAAGCTGTCAATGGTTAGAGTCCTTTTAATTTTTTTGTTCATTTTGTCAGAGCAGGAATTGAAGAAAACAAATTGACAAGAGAAACAATTGCTCTGTTTGGGGGTGGGGTGGGGAAGGGGGCTGTATGGTGTTACCAGGCTTCCTCTACAGATTGTGGGAGACAGCAGCAAGGCACTAACAGGGCACTGATGGCTGTGCTGTGTCTGTGCTCTGAGGCTCTAAGAACATGCTGAGTCACTCTGGGTGGGGGTGGGGTTGGCCTGTTCGGAGAGGCTAGCTTTCTGGCATTTTATTCTTTACCTCTGGTGTTTACACCTTCAGCAGATCCTGGCTTGCTGCCAAGACAGAATATCCTCACTGGGTTAAAGGTCATTTCAAAGAAATGGAAGAGATCATACCCCTCCCTCCTTGGGTCTGCACAGGGTGAGCTGCCTGCCTCACTCTGGCTGCTTGCCCTCAGTCTGCTCCCAGTTGGTTTGTCTCCTTCCCCGAGCAAACACAGATCTTTTCTGGCGAATTTCAAGGATGTCTTCTATTGGTGATTATTTGTGGGTTTCTTTTCTGTTCAAGCATTAATTCCTAGGCTTGTCATGAAGTAAATTCTGAGAGAAAATGCAGAGCTCAAGCAGCTGTGTGCCTCTTCTCTGCCATCTTGGCCCAGAAGTTCCACATTCAAATTCTTTTAAATTTCCCCCTTCAATCCTCCTCCCAAAGTTCAAGTAATTTAATTAGTTTATTACTAGTCTTTCCTTTTCTCTTAACCACAGTCCCTTCTTTATTGATATTATTGGGTTTCTATAGAAAATTATGTGTGTTCAAGCTCTTCTCTCCATTTCAGATAAGAGTAAGCATCAAATGATCTCCACTCCTTTAGACATATTTGTATATTTTTCTTCTTACATATACAAACTTATGTGAAATAAGCTCCATTCCTAAGCTGCAATGGAATAATACTAAAGTAATTATAACATTGGTTTGCTAAGGTTATATCTTCAGCTAAAAAATCATCAGAATATTGATAAGTTCTGATAAAAGTGCACCATTAGTCACAAGAGGTTCACTGTACAAAAGTTCTACAAATTCTTTCATTGACCATGCTTCCAAATATACTACAATTATTTCTGATAGTCCAGACATTCCTTGAGTTTCCAGGCTACTGACCATTTGATAATTGCATAATTGATAATTTGATAAACCTGGACTCTTTCTCCTCTTACATAGGACAGCAGTATGTACTCAGTAGCTCAACTATCAGTTCACTAAAGGGATAGCAGCTGAGTCATACTCAGGAGAGGACTATGGTGAATGCCAAGTTCATGATAAGATAGACCTATCTGTGATTTATATATCAAGTCCCATAGTGTTTAAATTATTGTTAGAAGTTTCTCAGAGACTAAATATAAAGAATGATATGAAGGCTGGGAAGAGAGAGTCAGAAATCAGTGGACCTATTTGAAAAATCAGCAACTGTTTCATTCAATTTCAAGTCCTCTTTAAAGAGTCCATTTTTTTTTCTGCCTTCCATATTGATCACATAGGAATTGTGTAATGTAATGATGTACTATGAAGGTGGAAATTTCAGTAATATCACAGTGTACTTGATATTGACAACGTGGGAATATTTTGGCTAATTCATTATCTTCCAATGAGTTTTCCCAATTGTAATGACCCCATGAAAAAATTGTATAAACTAAATTGTCACAAACACAGAAAAGCTGTCTTCACACACATTTATTTGAACCTGTCTATGCTAGAAGAATTTGTTCAAAGTAGTTTTCATCTTTTTATTTAAAGACATTCTATTTCAATGACATTTCATGTCTGACCTACTCTTAATCCTGAAAGAACATGATCAGATGGCATCCTGAATTCTATCTTCCAGTCAATAAATTATCACTCTGACATATTTTTTCCAAATCACTATAGTGTAATTGTTTTAAGAGAGAGCAAAGAGCGAGAGAGTGAGAGAGAGAGAGAGAGAGAGAGAGAGAGAGAGAGAGAGAGAGAAAGAGAGAGAGAGCACAGATTTGAGAAACTTGTTTGAGAGTTGGTGAAAACAGAGAGTACACCTGGTATTTCTAAATAGGGTACTAAGAGATGGGCTAGGTATCTCATTATTCATGTCTTTTATAAAAACAGGTCTGTGACTACTACTTAGAAAAGAATTTCCATCTCCATGCCTTTGGAATCAGTCTGATAAGAAGGACTATTCTTATATGCTTAATATCAAGAACTTTCCTTATATTTCAACATGTCAGGTCATTCTTGAAGAGTAGGAGATGCATTCTAAAAGAATTATGAATTATACTCCTCAGAGAAAGGCATGGAAGGTATACACTTATTCAATGTTGGAAAAAAACTATTGAGCAGCCTTCCCTCCTTACTCCCACTCCCTTATTATAAGGTTGCCTAATTTTTCCTTGAAAAAATGAAATCTTGGAGAATTTATTAGCTAAGAGACCTCATGGCTTGGATCACTATTATTACTTTCTGGTTGAGATAAAAGACAAAACAGAACAAAAGACATCCAGATGAACTCTGATGATTACTAGCAAATATCAATGAGCAACTCAGTCAGGAGGATTTTGTTCAGCTAAATCAATTTATTTTTATTGAATATTATTTTTCTAATATGGCTAAATAAAATTTATTTTAATAAAATATCAAATGACCTATGGGAATCTAGGTTACTCCAATATAGGAAATACATACAAAATAACTAACTGAATTAGGTTTGGTCCATAACAACTAACTTTTGACTTTAAAAAATATTTTTTGTAGTCTACCTCAAAGTTAGAAAAAGAGGAACAGGAATTCATTCATAGGGAAAGAAAACAACTGCTTATCACTTAAATCCATCTAAATTGTTTTATCCTGGTCTTATATTCAGAGAGTACCTAGGTGGCACAATGAATAGAGCACTAGAACTGAAGACAGGAAGATCTGAGTTCAAATCAAATATCAGACATTAGTTTTGTTTTCCCAGGCAAGATTAACTCCCCTCAGCCTTAGTTTCCTCCATTGTAAAATATAGATATTAATAATGCCTGCCTTACAATATTTACTGATGCTAAAATTTTTAATATTGCTATTATGTCATTGTATATGGTATCTTTTATAAAATGTAGTTTCCTCCCTTATCTCTTTTAACCATAACTATTTTTGTTTTGTGAACAATATATTGTAAGATTCTGCTTGATTAATTAATTAATCTCTGTAGAGATTACAGCAAGTTATTTCCAAGATAATACATCATTACCAAGTAGGATTTATACCAAGAATGCAGAGCTGGTTCAATATTAGGGAAACTACTAGCATAATTGACTACATCAATAAACAAACTAATAAAAAGCTTATGATTATCTCAATAGATGAAGAAAAAGCAATTGACAAGATCCAATACCCATTTCTATTAAAAACACTAGTGACCATAGGAGTATTTTGTTTTGTTTTGTTTTAATAATCAACAGCATCAATTTAAAGCTATCAATAAGCATCAAATGTAATGGGGATAAATTAGAACCATTCCTGGTAAGATCAAGGGTGAAACAAGGTTGCCCTTTATCACCATTACTAATCAATATTGTATTAGAAATGTAGCTTTGACAATAAAAAAAGAAAAAAGAGAATAAAGGAATTACAAATATATAATGAGGAAACCAACTAACAATTTTTACAAATGATAAGATGGAATACATAGAGAATCCTAGACAATCAACTAAAAACCTACTAGAAATAATTCACAATTTTAGCAAAGTTGCAGGATACAAAATAAAGCCATGTAAATCATCAGCATTTTTTTATATTACCAATAAAGCCCAGTACCAAGAGATACAAAGAGAAATTTTATTTAAAAATAACTGTAGATAATATAAAACATATGGGAGTCTACTTGTCAAGTCAAAGTAAGGAACTATATGAACACCATTACAAAACACTTTCCACACAAATAAAGTCAGATCAAATCAAAATACTCAGAGCACATGGGTATGCCTAACTAATATAATAAAACTGACAATACTACCTAAATTAATCTACTTATTCAGTGCAATTCCAATCAAAATTCCAATAAATTATTTAACAGAGGTAGAAAAAATAATTTCAACGTTCATCTGGAAGAACAAATGATCTAGAATTTCAAGGGAATTAATGAAAAATGCAAATGAAGGTACTCTACCTATGCCAGACTTAAAACTATTTTATAAAGCAGCAATCATAACAACCATTGGTATTGGCTAAGAAATAGTTCAGTCAATCAATGAAACAGGTTAGGTTCACAGGACAAAATAGTCAATGACCACAATAATCTACTGTTTGACAAACCCCAAAACCCCAGCTTTTGGGACAGCAACTATTTGACAAAAACTGTTGTGAAAATTGGAGACTAGTATGGCAGAAACTAGGCATTGCCCCACACCTAAAACTCTATATCAAGATAAGATCAAAATGTATTCATGATTTAGACATAAAGAGTGATATTGTAAGAAAATTAGAATAAAAGATAGTTCACTTTTCAGATCTGTGGAAAAGAAAAGAATTTGTATCCAAAGAAGAACTGGAGTACGATATTGAATACAAAATAGATAATTTTGATTATTAAGTTTGACGAATTCTTTCAATGCCTATTTTACCTTCTAATTTTATTAAATCTGGGCAGTTCTCTTTGATGATTTCCTGTAAAAAATATCTAGGCTTTTTTTTTTTCATCATGATTTTCAGAAAGTCCAATAATTCTCAGATTATCTCTCCTATATCTATTTTCCAGGTCTGTTGTTTTTCCAAGTATATATTTAACATTTTTTCCTATTTTTTCATTTTTTTTTTTTTTAGTTTTGCTTTGATGTCTGAATGAATCATTGATTTCTAATTGTTCAGTTCTGATTTTTAATGAGTTATTTTCTTCATTAGCTTTTTAAACTTCTTTTTGTAAATGTCCAATTGAATTTTTAAATGAGTTATTTTGCTCTATGGATTTTTTTTTCCCATTTCACTATTTTTTTAAACTGAGTTATTTTCTTTTTTCCAATTCACAAATCCTACTTTCTTGTGAGTTATTTATCTTTTCCAGTTCACAAATCCTACTTTCCTGGGAGTTCTTTACCTTTTCCAATTCACACTTTGGGAAGTTGTTACTCTCCTGCATACTTCTAGCTCTCTTTTAAGATTGTTTATAATTTCTTCTAGGAGAGCCTTGTATGATGCGGACCAGGTTACATCCCCCTTTGGGGTTTTGTCTGGAGACTATCTGCTATTAGTCTCCTCAGAGTTGAAAACCTGCTCTCTTTCTGTATAGAAGCTATTAATGGTCTGTTTGGCTTTTTTGCTCACTTTTTAAAAAATTCCTTATGGTCTGCCTTCAAGGCAAAGAGGTTACTAGCCTCCTCTGAAGAACAGGAATGGGTATATGGACAATTGCTATCCTGGAAAAATGTTGCAAAGAGTGGCCGAGCTGTGGAAGTGCTCTGGGAAAAGTTCCCCACTGGAAGTACCTCTGCCCTGGGTCCCACTGGCCAAGCTTGGGAGGTGCCCAGTAGTGCAAATTAGTGACTGCTCTGGGGCTAGAGGCTGAGCAGGGAAAGTCACTGCCCCAGGCTGAACCCACTATGGGGATTGCCAGTTGCCCTGGGAAGATCATGGAACCTGAATGGAAGTGACTCTGCCCTGGGGAGGCAGTAGTGCTGCTATAGAAGTTCTTTTGCCCTAGGCTGAGCCCCCCTTCCCCCACCATGCACATTAGAGGCTGTCCTGGGATAAACCCCTGAGGTGGAGATTTGTGACTGCCCTGAGCAAAATCCTTGTATTAGAGAATGCAGCTGCACAACCGTGCTGTGGTCTAAGTCACTCATTTCTGGTGTTGTGTGGGTGTAGCTAGATCCTATTAGATTCTGATGTTTTTTGGAGTACACTCTACCTTTGGCTTTAATTTCTTTGTTGGTCTACTGCTTTTCAACCAAAGCAGAGAAGCCAACCAGTGGTAGAGTCCTCCTTATAAATTTCCCAGGCAAGGAGACCACTCCTGCCCTAGTTGCTCATTGTGCTAGCTTCTGGTTCTATCTCCCTGCTTGTTCTGACCTGCTCCTGCTGCTCAGGACAACCCTTTTCTGGCGATCTTCCACATTATTTTTGGCTGGTAAGTTGTTGTACTTCCAATCTTTGTGAATTTTACCAGTCATACACTATTTTTGAGGCTGAATTTGGTAATTAGTAATGAGGGTATTAGAGGAGTTTAGGATGCCACGTGTGTCTTCTCTGACATCTTGGCTCCACCCCAATACATTTTCCTCAGTTTTTTTTAATTTAAAAAAAATTATTGGATGCCTTTGGGAACATATTAGGGCCTATTATAGAAATTTCTGCTTTACTGGATAATTAGTTTGCTACTTGTATTACAGTAGATATTGAAGAGTAGGTCTATCCACAATTTATATAAAATAACATGATGGCATTCTATAGTAGACACTGAAGCATATTATACAATATCTAAAGGTTAGGTAATTACTTCTGCACAATATTAACTCTTGAACCAAACTATGAACCAATCTTTGAAAGACCACTACAGAGCACCCCTGTATGCTTCCTGACCTTCATCTAAATGCCAAGTTAATTATCCTTCTTACCCTATAATTTTTCTATAGGTAATATTTATTTAGAATATCATGTTGCTGTCTAAGTCAAGTTCACCACTGTAGGAGCAATCTCTGTAGCTCTTCCCTGACCATTGCCTCTGAAATTGGCACCAACTTTCTCTTGAATAAGGTACAAAATTGAATGAGTATCTATCACATATTCTGGGTTTTTCATAATCATCAGACAGATGGCATTGTTGAGCTCTGAAATCAGCTCTTGAAACAACATCTTTGACTTAATGGCGCCTGACTGTTATGGTTGGGTACCTTTCCTGAAAGGAGCTGTAGACTCAGCAAACTGCTACTGCCCTAGCAAAGATGGAAGCTTGCTAGTCCAGCTGTTTGTCACAGACCCTTCCTTGTTTCAACTTTTCCATGCAGTCACAAGATTTTCAAGATCAATGTCACCTCAGTAGCCTCCATATATCTTAGGCAAATAGATACGATTTCTCTCTACTGATATACCTTCTTCCCTCTGGGAAGATTTTTTGGGGGTCTATTCCTCCTTAACAAGGGGTTGGAACATTATGGGATAGAATTATTTAGAAGTGCCATCCTTTCAAACAGCATTAAATAAATTAAATTTTCTCCACATAATTACAGTAACTATGATTTAGCAGGAACAAAAGGAATAACTTAGAGACTTTGATAGCAATGCTGTGTCCCTGAAGAATGATAATACTTGCCTAGTTCCTGAGAAGAGTATTTGCTTTTAGCAGATGCTTTGAAACAGGCAAAATATTGATATAGTCTACTTGAGGAAAAGGTTTTTGTTGGTAAATGAAGGGATACTCATTGCATGGTGGTATGTTATATCATTCTTAACACAGATACTGGAACATGGTACATACAAGAGGTTTATCATCATAAAGTTGTTTTATAAGGTGATATGGATCAATGATGAAGAATCAGTAATGTGAATTGACTTCATGTTTTAGGAACTGTTCTTCATTTTCATTGTTTTACATAGGGAGACTGCCTGTGAATTATGATGATTGTAAATGCCCCATCACATAAACTAAAGCTAGGTTTGAAATGGGGATATGAAGCCTAGGTTTCTGATTTTTTTTTTCTTTCCACATTCAGTCATTATTTGGAGAATGAATTATAGATTAATTTTTTTCTCAGTGTTATTTATTTCCTTATTTCCAAATTTCCATTTCCCTCAGATTAGGCATGCCCAATAAAAACTTTGAATATATTTTGTGATAGAAGGTCCTCTCGAGGGCATTTAGGATTGTGTTTCCAAAGCATAGTCTATGGTTGGAGCAATGTTTACTAAGATCTTCCACTATATAGGTTAAATTAATTCTCTCCCTGAAAGGGAAGGAAATTATCCCTGAAAATTTATTGACCCAGAGATTTATCATTAAAGTCATAGAATAATTGATACATCTTTTTGTTTGCTCAAGGCTATCTTTTTATCAATAAATGTTTTTATTTTCATAACAATGCAACAGCATTCACCCTTGCAAAACTTTGTATTCCAAAATTTTCCGTCCTTTCCTTCCACTACCTCTTCTTGATGGCAAGTAATCCAATATATGTTAAACATTTGCAATTCTTATACTTACATTTCCACAATTATGCTGCACAAGAAAAATCAGATCAAAAAAGAAAAAATGAGAAAAAAATGCAAGCAAAAAAGAACAAAAAGAGTGAAAATATTCTGTTATGATACACACTCAGTCCCCACTGTCCTCTCTCTGGGTGGAGATTTGTGTAACGTTATAAAAGAGGTTAATCTGTTTGAAATCGGTGCTCTTCCAAGTTAGCTGAGAATAGTTTCTGTCCCTGTGAATCACAACAGTATGTTCTGTAAAGCCACATTTATGTTTGGAAATAGGATAGGGAGGAATATATACCAAAATTAAGTCCAACATCCTTACTGAATATTTTATCCATGATATGACTATTTAAATATTCTTTTCTTGACAATGATCTACCAGTATTTTGTTGAGTTCCAGTATTGAATTTTAGATACTACCCTATAATAGAATGGAATTGCAGAAATTATAAAGTCATCTCCTTTAATTTAATTAGTTGACTTGTTCCATGACTCTTATTTCCTGTAGAAGTTACTTCTTAAAATTTCTCCCAAGTAGGAAAGTCTTATTCCTGATTTTAGTAAAGAAATAGATGTAATTTCAGGAGAAAAATAGATCTAGGGTTAAATTCTACAGTGACCCTCACAAATGAAGATGCAAACTATTTTTATCTTTAAGCTTCTGAGACTGTTTACTGAAAAACTAAGTTCCTGGAGATCTTTGAATGTATTGAACTGAAGACAAGTCTTCATGGATATAATTTAGATATTCAAAGTTGCTAATCATTTTTCGTAAATTTACTCACATTGTATAAATAAAAATAAGATGCCACATAAGTTGAAGTTTCTTTATTTAGGGAAAGAGCTACTGAGACCAACGGATATAGTCTCTGCAAATTTAAAAAGCAAAACATTATATCTTATTTGGGGGAAAATAGCAATATAATGACTGCCTCATTACAGAATCTTTAACTTACT
Source organism: Sminthopsis crassicaudata (assembly GCF_048593235.1). Lineage (NCBI taxonomy): Eukaryota > Metazoa > Chordata > Mammalia > Dasyuromorphia > Dasyuridae > Sminthopsis > Sminthopsis crassicaudata. The sequence continues at coordinate 181,230,232 of NC_133621.1, forward strand.
GATTAATTTTATCCTCTCCTAAACAGTTACACATAATTATTTATATGCACTTACATAAAAATATAATCATGTGGTTGGGAGAAACCATTTATTTAATAACTAATGATCAATTTACTATCTTCCCCTTCAAATGAAGAAATTATAGAATGTAATTGGTAGATAGCAGAAACAAGGAATAACATTCATACATGGTTTTCTTTTTATAAAGTGTCTTCAATCAAATTTGATCATATTAGAGTGGAGCTAGCACTATGAATTGAGGAAAATAACACATGCACAACTTCATTATATTAGCATGAGAAGCAACTAAGCAAACATATTGCTTGGTTTTAGACTTTTAAAATTGTGACTGTTCTTTGTAGTAAACAGTCTTTGTTTTCTGGATGACACTGACAAATAGCTCAAAAAAATGAGGTGGGATGGTTTATATAAGCAGTCAATATGAGGAGCTACATTAGACAGAGAAAAGAACAACTAATGGACAAATTTCTGAATTTTCACCGTAGATATTTATAGCAATATCTTTTTATTTTGAAGTTAATCTTTTGTTGTTTCTTTGTCTAAAACTGTGTTTTGATTACTATAGGGAACTATTTGGTAACTTATAGTCTTAGAGTTGCCTAGAGCATGGCGAGATTAATTGACTTGCACTGAGAACAATAAGCAGAAGAACAAAAGAATAAGCATTTATATAGTAGTTAGTATGTGCCAGGAATTGTTCTAAACACTTTATTAAAACAGTGAGGTTCGGCGGAGCCAAGATGGTGGAGAGGAAACACACGACTCAGTGAACTTCCTCACTCCCTCACAACCAATTAGATAAATTAAGTCTCAAAATTAGCTCAGGACTGATAGATACCACAAGGACTGGAAGCACGACTTACCAGCTGAAGAGAATCTGGAGTTTCAACAGGAAAGGTCAGTTCTCAGGGGAGGAATAAGAAAGACCAGCACAGACGGTGGGGTAGGGGCACACTGCGCCCATTGCGCTGGGAAGGGCTCTGGGATCAGAGAAGCCACTGAGGTAAAGGAATCTGGCACAGGCTGTTAGCTCTTCTCTGCTAATTATTTAGCAGTTCAGAAGAGAAAGCCAAAATATTTTAAAACTCAGATTAAATTTTCCCCGGACCCTGGGGGTGACTCGGCACCAGGGGGTGTGGCCTCAGCTACCTCCTGAGAATAGTTAAGAGACTGACAAGTGGGTGGATACGGCCCAAGGCAATACACACTGCCTAGCTTAGCTGGAGGGAGTGGAACTCAGCTCCAGGAAGTCCCAGAGAAGCGGAACCTTTGAACTAGGGACCGCGGTTTCTGGCAGACACTTCCAGTTTGAGCGCAGGGGCTTCTTACGTCACCTACTGCAGACACCCACTCCCCACCCAGACACATAGCCTGGGCTTCCTGCAGTCTTCACTATTCTACGCCCTCGAAGCACAGCAGTGCTAATCACCTCTGAGGCACTCCCAGGGAGAGGGTGGGGAACTCTCTCCCAGAGCTCTCTCTTAGCTCAGGCTCAGGAGCCGCTGCATCCATCCCGTCTGGGAGGAAGCTGGTAAAGAAGTAAATAATTTCCTACCCCAGAGACAGACCCCAAAAGATTTTTTTTAAGTATGAACAAAAAAGCTAGAAAAACCATAGATTCCTTCTATACAGAGAAAGAGCGGGTGTCCAACCCCGAGGAAGTTGACAGCAGAGAATCAGATAACAACCTAAAGGGGAACGATTCCTGCCCCCCATCACATAACTCTCTCCTAGAAGAAGCTCTTAAGAAATTGAGGGAGATCGAAGAAAAATGGGGAAAAGAAAGGGAAGTTATGATAGAGAATAATAATGTCCTGAAATTGGAGTTGGAAAAAATAAAGAATTCACAGGAGATGCAGGGAAACAAAATTAGTGAATTAGAAAAGGTTAAAAAAACACAGGAAAGTAGGATTTCTGAATTGGAAAAGATAAAAAAGTCTCAAGAAAATAGAATTTCTGAATTGGAAAAAGAAAATAATTCTCAAAAAAAAAAATTAGGGAAATGGAAAAAAACTCAATAGAGCAAAATAATTCATCTAAAAACGAAATTGGGCATTTACAAAAAGAACTAAAAACTGTGAAAGAAGAAAATAACTCCTTAAAAGTCAGGATGGAACAAATAGAAATGAATGATTCACAGAGAACCCAAGAATCAGTCAAACAAAACAAAAAAAATGAGAAGCTGGAGAACAACGTCAAATACTTACTGGGAAAATCTATAGACCTGGAAAATAGATCTAGGAGAGATAATCTGCGGATTATTGGACTTCCAGAAAACTATGACCAAAAAAAGAGCCTAGATTCTATTTTACAGGAAATTATCAAAGAGAACTGTCCAGAGATAATAGAAACAGAAGGGAAAGTAGATGTGGAAAGAATTCATCGAACTCCTTCTGAAATAGACCCTAAAAAAAGAACACCACGGAATATTGTGGCTAAGCTGCAGAATTACCACACAAAGGAGAAAATCCTGCAAGCAGCTAGAAAAAAAACAATTTAAATACCAAGGTGCCACAATAAGGGTCACCCAAGATCTGGCTGCCTCCACATTAAAAGATAGAAGGGCCTGGAACCTGATATTCCGAAAGGCAAAAGATCAAGGACTGCAACCAAGAATGAACTACCCAGCTAAGTTTAGCATCTTTTTCCATGGAAGAAGATGGTCATTCAATGAAACAGAGGAATTCTATATGTTTCTAAGAAAAAAACCAGACTTAAACAAAAAATTTGATCTACATCCACAAGACTGAAGAGAAACAGAAAAAGGTACACAGAACCCTTGAGAACTGTAACTTTGTTGTGGGTATATAAAAAATACTCAAGGATAATTTGATTTTACTGATATAAAAGAAAAAAAGGGGGGTGTGGTAAAGGGAAGGAGGTCGGTTCAGAAAAAGGGGAAGGAGTGATAAAAAGAGGGAAACTACATCCCAGGAAGAGACATAGAAAATACACCATATCTGAGGGAACTTAGTGAGGGGGAGAATCATTGTGTGAATCTTACTCTCATCAGAAGAGGCTCAAAGAGTAAATAATTAACATATTTGTTTTTCAGAGAATTTTCTCTCACCTCATTAAAAGGGGGGAGAGGAAAAGGGGAAAGGAAAAGGAGAATAAGTGAAGGGACTTGGAGGGAGGGGGGAGGGATCCTAAAAAAAAAAAAAAAAAAAAAAAAAAAAAGAGGGAGGGTTGCGCGTCACAAGGGGGGTCTGTAAATTAAATATCGGGGAGGGGGATCAGGGGGGTCAAGGGAAAAAAGTATAATCTGGGGATAATACGATGGCAGGAAATACAGAATTAGTAATTTTAACTGTAAATGTAAATGGGATGAACGATCCCATCAAACGGAGACGGATAGCAGATTGGATCAAAAAGCAGAACCCTACAATATGTTGTCTACAGGAAACACACTTAAAGCAGGGAGATACATACAGAGTAAAGGTAAAAGGTTGGAACAGAGCTTATTATGCTTCAGGTAAAGCCAAAAAAGCAGGGGTAGCTATCCTTATCTCAGATCAAGCAAAAGCAGAAGTAGATCTCGTTAAAAAAGATAAGGAAGGAAACTATATCCTGCTGAAAGGTAGCATAAATAATGAAGCCATATCAATACTAAACATATATGCACCAAGTGGTATAGCATCTAACTTTCTAAAGGAAAAGTTAAGAGAACTGCAAGAAGAAATAGACAGTAAAACTATAATAGTGGGAGATCTCAACCTTGCACTCTCAGATTTAGACAAATCAAACCACAAAACAAACAAGAAAGAAATTAAAAAAGTAAATAGAACATTAGAAAAACTAGGTATGATAGACCTTTGGAGAAAACTGAATGGCAATAGGAAGGAATATACTTTCTTCTCAGCAGTTCATGGATCCTATACAAAAATTGACCATATATTAGGACATAAAGATCTCAAAATTAAATGTAGGAAGGCAGAAATAATAAATGCCTTCTTCTCAGATCACAATGCAATAAAAGCTACATTCAGTAAAAAGTTAGGGGTAAATAGACCAAAAAGTAATTGGAAACTGAATAATCTCATCTTAAAGAATGACTGGGTGAAAGAGCAAATTATAGAAACAATTAACAATTTCACCCAAGATAATGATAATGATGAGACATCATATCAAAATCTTTGGGATGCAGCTAAAGCAGTAATAAGGGGAAATTTTATATCTTTAGAGGCTTATTTGAAGAAAATTGAGAAAGAGAAGATTAACGAATTGGGCTTACAACTTAAAAGGCTAGAAAAAGACCAAATTATAAACCCCCAACCAAAAATTAAACTCGAAATACAAAAATTAAAAGGAGAAATCAATAAAATTGAAAGTAAAAAAACTATTGAATTAATAAATAAAACCAAGAGTTGGTTTTATGAAAAAGCCAATAAAATAGATAAACCTTTGGTAAATTTGATCAAAAAAAAGAAAGAGGAAAATCAAATTGATAGTCTTACAAATGAAAAGGGGGATCTTTCCACCAATGAAGAGGAAATTAGAGAAATAATAAGGAGTTACTTTGCCCAACTTTATGCCAATAAATTTGATAACTTAAGTGAAATGGATGACTTCCTCCAAAAATATAGGCTCCCTAGATTAACAGAGGAGGAGATAAATTGCTTAAATAGTCCCATTTCAGAAAAAGAAACAGAACAAGCTATTAATCAACTCCCCAGGAAAAAATCCCCAGGGCCAGATGGATTCACATGTGAATTCTACCAAACATTTAAAGAACAATTAGCCCCAATGTTATACAAATTATTTGAAAAAATAGGGGATGAAGGAGTCCTACCAAACTCCTTTTATGACACAGACATGGTACTGATACCTAAACCTGGTAGATCGAAAACTGAGAAAGAAAATTATAGACCAATCTCCTTAATGAATATTGATGCTAAAATCTTAAATAAGATATTAGCAAAAAGACTTCAGAAAATCATCTCCAAGATAATACACTATGATCAAGTAGGATTTATTCAGGAATGCAGGCTGGTTTAATATTAGGAAAACTATTAATATAATTGACCATATTAATAATCAAATTAATAAGAACCATATGATCATCTCAATAGATGCAGAAAAAGCATTTGACAAAATCCAACATCCATTCCTACTAAAAACTCTTGAGAGTATAGGAATAAATGGATTATTCCTTAGAATAATCAGGAGTATATATTTAAGACCGTCAGTAAGCATAATATGCAATAGAAATAAACTGCAACCTTTCCCTGTAAGATCAGGAGTGAAACAAGGTTGCCCACTATCACCATTACTATTCAATATAGTACTAGAAACGCTAGCCTCGGCAATAAGAGCCGAGAAAGAGATTCAAGGAATTAGAGTAGGAAATGAGGAAATCAAACTATCACTTTTTGCAGATGACATGATGGTATACTTAGAGAACCCCAAAGACTCTGCTAAAAAGCTACTAGAAATAATTCAAAATTTCAGCAAAGTGGCAGGATACAAAATAAATCCACATAAATCCTCGGCATTTTTATATATCACTAACAAAATGCAACAGCAAGAGATACAAAGAGAAATTCCATTCCAAACAAATGTTGAGAGTATAAAATATTTGGGAATCCATCTACCAAAGAAAAGTCAGGAATTATATGAGAAAAATTACAAAACACTTGCCACAAAAATAAAATCAGATTTAAATAATTGGAAAGACATTCAGTGCTCTTGGATAGGCCGAGCGAATATAATAAAGATGACAATACTCCCCAAACTAATCTATTTATTTAGTGCTATACCAATCAGACTCCCAAGAAACTATTTTAATGACCTAGAAAAAATAACAACAAAATTCATATGGAAGAATAAAAGGTCAAGAATTGCAAGGGAACTAATGAAAAAAAACTCAGAGGAAGGTGGTCTAAGTGTACCTGATCTAAAGCTATATTATATAGCAGCAGTCACCAAAACCATTTGGTATTGGCTACAAAATAGACCGGTAGATCAGTGGAACAGATTAGATACAAAGGACAAAAAAGGGTACATCTATAGCAATCTAATCTTTGACAAACCCAAAGATTCCAACATTAGGGATAAAAATTCATTATTCGGAAAAAACTGTTGGGAAAACTGGAAATTAGTATGGCAGAAATTAGATATGGATCCACACTTAACACCATATACCAAGATAAGATCAAAATGGGTCCATGATTTAGGCATAAAGAGGGAGATAATAAATAGATTGGAGGAACAGAGGATAATCTACCTCTCAGACTTGTGGAGGAGGAAGGAATTTATGACCAGAGGAGAACTAGAGATCATTATTGATCACAAAATAGAAGATTTTGATTACATCAAACTAAAAAGTTTCTGTACAAATAATACTAATGCAAACAAGATTAGAAGGGAAATAACAAATTGGGAAAATATTTTTAAAAACAAAGGTTCTGACAAAGGTCTCATTTCCAAAATATATAGAGAACTGACCCAAATTTATAAGAAACCGAACCATTCTCCAATTGATAAATGGTCAAAGGATATGAACAGACAATTCTCAGAGGAAGAAATTGAAACTATATCCACTCACATGAAAGAGTGTTCCAAATCACTACTGATCAGAGAAATGCAAATTAAGACCACTCTGAGATACCACTACACACCTGTCAGATTGGCTAAGATGACAGGAACAAATAATGACAAATGTTGGAGGGGATGTGGGGAAACTGGGACACTAATACATTGCTGGTGGAGTTGTGAAAGAATCCAGCCATTCTGGAGAGCAATCTGGAATTATGCCCAAAAAGTTATCAAACTGTGCATACCCTTTGACCCAGCAGCGCTACTACTGGGATTATATCCCAAAGAAATACTAAAGAGCGGAAAGAGACATATATGTGCCAAAATGTTTGTGGCAGCTCTTTTTGTTGTAGCTAGAAACTGGAGGATGAATGGATGTCCATCAGTTGGAGAATGGTTGGGTAAATTGTGGTATATGAAGGTTATGGAATATTATTGCTCGGTAAGAAATGACCAGCAGGAGGAATATAGAGAGGCCTGGAGAGACTTAAATCAACTGATGCTGAGTGAAATGAGCAGAACCAGAAGATCACTGTACACTTCAACAACAATGCTGTATGAGGATGTATTCTGATGGAAGTGGAAATCTTCAACATAAAGAAGATCCAACTCACTTCCAGTTGATCAATGATGGACAGAGGTAGCTGCACCCAGAGAAGAAACACTGGGAGGGGAATGAAAATTGTTAGCACTAATATCTGTCTGCCCAGGTTGCATGTACCTTCGGAATCTAATGTTTATTGTGCAACAAGAAAGTGATATTCGCACACATGTATTGTACCTATACTATATTGTAACACATGTAAAATGTATGGTATTGCCTGTCGTCGGGGGGAGGGAATAGAGGGAGGGGGGGTAAATTGGAAAAATGAATACAAGGGATAATATTATAAAATATATATATATATATATATATATATAATAAAAAAAAAAACAGTGAGGTTCTCTTAATTATTCCTATTTTACTTTTGAAGAAACTGAGGCAAACAGAATTTATATGAATTACACAGGGTAACAATGTAAGCATCAGAAGTCAAATTTCAGGCCTAATTCTCTAGCCACTATGTCATTAACTGTTTTAAATAACTTTTCCATACTAGGCACTATACTGAGTGCTTTACAGATATTATTTCATTTGATTTTCATATCAACTCTGGAAGATAGGTGCTGTTATTATCCTCATTTTTGAGAAAACTGAGACAGATGAGATTATATTACTTTCCTAAAGTGATAGAGCCACGGACGATGGCCCAGTGTTCTATTCACTGTACCATTCAAACTACCACAAGCAGAATATATTCGTTTTAGAACTTAGACTAAAATCTTCCCAATTTTAAGACAGGTTTTGTATCCATGAGACTATGCTACCCAAGATCATTTAATTTTAAAATGTACAAGAGGTAAATTTGAACTTAAAATTATGCTTTTAAAATCTCATCAAATAAGCAGAATACATGTGATTGGTTTGAATATAAAGAAATAAAGCACTGTCCATTGACTATAAGAACTACTTTGAACAAAGATAAGCAATAAAACTTAACAAATGCTGCAGACATTTACAACTCTCTGCAAGTATAATGGCACCTATACCAAATACTTATATTAAATTGCAAATTTTATGTGCCAGAATACTATGTACAATGAATTAGAAATGTCCTCATTAATCTCATGGTGAATATGAAGACAAAACTAAACAATCAAGTTTATTATAAAGGATAAACTAAAACTTTTTATGTATGAGACAAAAACTCATAAGTTATCTTAAAATAATATAGCACACAGTACAATTCATAAGAACAACAAATTAAGAAAAAGAATCTAAAATTCTAGAGGAAAAGATATTAGGTTTAAATATATTAGATGACATTAAATGTTAACTTAGTCCAATGGAAGTGTTATAAATGCTTTATAAATTTTCAACAAAAATTTTTGAGGTGGGCAAAGATATTGTAGATATAAATGGCTCACTCTTCCTAACAGTATAGCTTCTTTTTTTGTAAAGTTAAAAAAAAAAAAAAGAACAACATCTGCTTCAGTCAAAGGTAAGGAATTGATAATAGCACTTCCACTGCAGCAACATTTAAAATATGGCAAAAAAAATTATATTCAGAGAGATGGATATGTCATCTCTCAGGTTTAGTGTTTATGAAGTGACCACTGAGTATTTCAATTTTTCTCAATGCTCTAACCAACTTATTGTGTTATTTTTTATCTTTTCCAATTCTAATATATGTAGCCCTTTGTGTAATATTTTTTGAACTTCCTTGCTTTCCTCAACATCTGGAGCTACAACTCTTTCCTTTGAAATATGCTCTGAGAAATATAAAGAAAAGTACTTTTTGAATCTTTAATTTTAAAAGTCAAACAAGCCAATCCATGTTTCCTAAGTAAATAATTTTTATTAGTGTGTGTCAGGCACTGTGCTAAACATTTCAATAATATTATGAAGGAGGTGCTCTTTTTATTCCCATTTTACAGTTTAGGAAACTGTTGCAGTTTAAGTGATTTCCTTAGAATAATACTGTATACACACACACACACACACACACACACACACACACACACACACACATATATATATATATATATATATATATATATATATATCAGAGCTCATATCTGAACTCAGATCTTTCTGCACCATTAACTGTTTTATTAAAAACTCACAATGCACTAAAAGTGTAAAAAAGAGCTTTCTCTTTACATAAGATTTTTGTTCAATGTGTTTAACCTTCAAAACATAGAAACATTTAATGTATTAGAGACTTTGTCTTGTTTCTTTTAATATTTTGTGGATATTTGTGTATTTCCATCTCCACTAGTATAACAGAAAAATAGTCTTGCAAAAAGATAGTAAAATATAAATCCCTGAAGACAGGTATTATTTCTAATTTTATCTTTTTCTTCAATTTCTAGCAGGGCATCTGGCATATAATAAGTGCTTTTGAGATTCTTATTGATTGAACTATTTGGCTCCTGTTTTCAACTGAATAATGATTCCAAGAACAAGGCTTTGGTAACATGTCTTAATTTCCTTGGCTCTAAAATCAAACAGTTATACTAACTTTATCTTTAGATTCTTTTCTAGTTCTGTCTGACAGCTAGGTGACACAGTAGATGAAGTGCCAAACCTAAAGTCAGGAAGACATTTATGAATTCAATGCTGGTTGAGTAACCTTGGGCAAGTCACTAACCCTATTTGCCTCAGTTTCTTCATCTGTAAAATGAACTAGAGAAGAAAATGACAAATCACTTTGGTATCTTTACCAAGAAAACCCTAAATGGGGTCATGAAGAGTCAGACATGACTAGAAAACAACTAGTTCTTCTAGTTTTATCTATGAAAGTGTGAACTTAAGTTACAACTGAGTGAAATTTGTTGAAAGATTAAAAGGGAATAAAAAATGATGTTGAAAAGTAGGTCTTGATTCAAGAATAAAAAAAATATGCAGTGAGTAATTTTTTTCTTTATTACATTTTTAAAGCTGAAATAGCTTTATAAATTCAAGGGGCATCCTAGTTCCAGATTAGTGTTTTTATTCCATTTGTGTTTCTGGTGGCATTTTCTTCCTTTTGAATTCCTTTATTTAAATGCTACAGAGTTTTCTAGTATTCTTGCCCAAATAACAAAAATAGAGGGTATCTCACTATGATTAGGCTATAATGTGATACTTTGACATAACATGGGGCTAAAAGTTGTAAATTTGTTCATATAATTTTATATCTAGAGATGAAAGAGACCTCAAAGACCATATACTTCAACACACTCCCATTTTGTATCTGAGTAAGATGAGTCCCAGAGAAGTTTATTCCATGACATTATATCTATATGTTATGCAAAAATAATGTTAAATCTGACATGGTACCTGTTCTGCATGAATTTATAGTCTATAATCTAAAACTATCAACAGCTTAAAAGTTAAATATATATCATATAACAGACTCTTCTACCTCACTCATTGTAGTGTTGTATTTTTATCAGTAAAGCAAATAATAGGACTTCCCTAAAAAGAAAAAAAAAACACAAAATAAAGGAACATGTTGTTCAGAAAGACATATTTCTTAAGAAAAAAAAAAAGCAAACTACCATTTTAAAATGCATGAAGTATGCTAGAAAATGCAGGTCAGTCTAATAGGGAAAAAATGTCAATTTGTAGTCATTTCTATTGATATGTAGACTATGCCAGAATTCACACAGGGAATTTAATTTCTTCAAGTTTGTGTTTTGAAAACCTATTGTCAGTTCAACATGGACAGAGACTTGTCATTTTATTAATGAAGAGTGACCAATTGTCACCTAATAAGACATTAGTTGTGAAGGATCATGAGACAAATAAAATGTAAATACTTATGTTTTTAAGACATAATTAAAGCTCTTGAGATGGCAATTATGAAAAGGTAACATGACAAGGTGCATCTATATTGACAGAATATATTTATTTTGACAGAATGTGTCTAAGAAATCCTCATGGTGTAATATATCTGTCTGTCACATTAGGAAGTTCACATGTATTTATTGACTTTGTGTAAGTGTGGATGTAAGAATTGTCACTTCACCTTATTGCATAGTGACACATTATGAAGCATATAATTTCCTCAAATAACAACCATTTATAAATGTTTGATTTTATTTGAGAGAGAATATTTCTAGACAATTATTTCTGGCTTCAGGCAGTGTTGAGTTTTTCTGCCTACACAGAGATATTTAGAAGTCAGTTCTGAAACCCTGATTTTACAAATGAGAAAACTGAGCTTCTCAAAATTTTTATTGAATACAAAAATAAAAAAAGTTATTAGAATTAACCAATTTATAAATAAAATACCCAAATGACATTGACTTAACCTTAATGAACTCAATTTCCTTGGCTCTAAAATCATGGAATTAAACTAATTCATTTGAAGTTTCCTTCTAATTTATTTAGCTAAATTCATTAAAGAATGAACTTAAATAAGTTACAGTAGAACTGAATTTGTTGAATGAAAATGAAATTCTGTTGAATTGTAGGTCATGTTGCATTTCTATCCTTCATTTAATTATTGCTTTATTTTCCCTTAGAATATAATATACCATTTCTTAGCTTCTTGCCATAACACCAACAGATTATTCTTCACACTATCCTTAATTTTGTATTTGTCTTATCCATATGAATCTCAAACCAAGTCTCAGAGAACTCTTAGTTTCTTTGTGCTGGAAAAAAAATCATTTCCTTCTTTATAGAATTAGTCTGTACAATCCAGAATGAAAGAAGTGATTTTTTGGGAGGGGGCATATGCATTTCTTTGGGAGAGGATTCTGGGAAGATGGCAGAGTACATCAAAAAATTCAAAGTTCTCCAGATTTCCCCCACAAAAGAGGCAAAATTATACATCAGGATAAACATAGAAAGCTAAGATCAAATAAGAGTTAGGGTAGAATAATGGTCCTCCTGGGACAATTGGAAATAAGAAGAAAGACATCAGGGTAGAGGTTTGGTCCCTATAAAGTGTAAATACCTCCAGGCTAGTTTTGCTGAAAGAGCCAAAAGTGAGCCCTGGGGCTAACTGGGTTGGAAGGTACCTTTTCACAAGAATTTTCTTCTTCAAGATAGTCTGAGGAATCTGACATCCAAGTAGGGAAGATCTACAGCCTCTGTTGATAGAGAAAGCCAGGGCCAAATATGCTGCTGAATCAAAACCCTAGACAAGCAGAAATCAGCACATATCTGGTAGGTGGTGGGGCAGGAATGCTGCCTGCTGTGGGTATTTACAGAGGGATGAAATTCTCGGTTTAAATTCCAGATCAAGGGGCAGCTAGGTGGTGTGGTGGATAGAACACCATATCTGAAGTCAGGAGGACCTGAGTTCAAATCTGATCTCAGACACTTAACATGTCCTAACCGTGTGACCTGGTCAAGTCACTTAACCCCAATTGCCTCAGGGAAAAAAAAATTCTAGATTAAGAGGGAAAACTGAAGGAGGGTAGAAGCCAGAGGCATCCTGCATCATAGCCTAGATGATTATACCAACAATCTACTATATATATATATATATATATATATATATATATATATATATATATACATATATATATATACATATATATATATGCATATATATACATATATATATGTATATATATATATGTATGTATATATATATATATATATATATATATATATATATATATATATATATATATATATATATATTAATGAGCAGACAAAAAAAAACACAGAAAATTATTATGAGAATTGGGAGAACAAAGTTAATATTCAAAGGAAGATAACAGTGGAAAAAAAGCCTTTCCTAAACCAAAGAATAGTGTTAAATTTTCAAAAGGAATTCTAAGAATTAAAAAAAAAAACTTTTAAAATAAAATGAAATAGAAGAGGAAAAAGGAACCATGTGTGCAAAAATATTTGTAGCAGCTCGTTTGCTGGCAAAAACAAAAACAAAAAAAAAAAAAACTTGGAAATTAAGGGATTAAGGGAATACATATTAATTAGAAAATTGTTGAATAAACTATGGTACATAAATGTGATTGATTATTCTTGTTCTACAAGAAATGATGAGAAGGATGATTTCAAAAAATCCTGGAGAGATATACTGATGCTGAGTGAAGTGAGCATAATCAGGAGAATACTGTACATAGTAACAAGATTGTTTCATGATCACCAATGATAGAGTTAGCTCTTCTCAGCAATAAAGTGACCCAACAGAGTTTTAATAGACTTAGGATGGAAAATGTTATCCACATCCAAAAAGAGAACTATGGGGACTTAATGCAGATTGAAACATTTTATTTTTACCTTTTTTTGGTTTCTTTTTTCCTTTTTTTTGTTCTGATTTTTCTTTCATAACATGAATAATATGGAATTATGTTAAAAAGGGGATTGCTTGTTGCCTTGAAGAGGGGGAAAGGATGTGAAGAAAAGAGAAGAATAATTAGAATTCAAAATCTTATATAAATGAACCTGAAAAACTATCTTTATATGTAATTAAAATACAATAATGTTAGATAAAAAATATTAAATGAGTGATATTAAGAAAACTAAGCAAAAAAAGAACAATTCAAGAATAACAAGAAGATTATGTAAAGAAAATCAGCCGACTACAAAAGGAAACTCAGAATCTTAAAAAAAGAAAATGAGTCCTTGAAAATTAGAGTTGAACATGGAGAAGAGACAAAGAAATAATAAAATAAAATATTAAGAACGAAGAAAAACAAGAGATTGTGAGATATCTTTTAAGAAAAAAACATCAAGAAAACAGATCAAGAAAAGAAAATATAATTGGAATATTTGAAAGCTATGATTAAAAATAATCTTGATACAATAATACAAGAAATAATTAAAGAAAATGGTACTGAAGTGCTCTAACTAAAAGGGAAAGCATAAATAGGGAAAAAAACCTTCCAATCTTCACCTTAAAGAAGTCCTATAAGGAAAACTTACAGAAATATAAAAGTCAAATTCTGAAATCTTCAAATCAAGGAGAAAGGAAAAAAAAGTAAAAAGTGATGGAGTCACAATTTTAATCACATGAGACCTAGTTGTGGCTACATTAAAAAGACTACAGATCTTGGAATACTATAGCAAAGAACAAAAGAACTGATATTGTGGCCAAAATATCATACCCAGAAAAGTTAAGCATAATTCTGAACAAAAAAAATATGCATATTCAATATATTGTCACAATTTCAAGATTTTGTTGCAGAAATAACTGAACTAAAAAAAAAAAACTTGGCATATTAGAAACCTTAGAGAAACATAAGATAAACATCAAAGGCCAATGCTAAGAGACTCAATGTGGACAAACTATGTTTTATATGTGGAACTATAAACCATATGTCTAAAATTATCATTAGAAATTGGGTAGTTCAAAAGAAAACTGAAATAGAGCTGAGTATTATTTAATTCTAACCTGAGTAATTATGAAATTCCTAAAAGCAAAATCAGTTAGGAAAAGGTAAAATGAATAATTATATGAATAAGATGCAAGAGGAAGAACCAACATAGAGGAAAAATTAGATGGTATAGGAGAACTGGAACATCTGGAATCTGACTCACATCAGGAACATGTTAAAGAAGAAATAATGCATGTATTTCTAAAAGGGTATAAGTCTTCAAGATTAAAAAAAAATAAGAAGGAAAAAGAATAGGATAAGGGAAAGGGTATAGATTAACAGGAATGGAATAAGGTGTAAAAATTAATGGGAATGGGCTAAAGAGGGAGGACTTCTTGGAGACAAGGTAGGCTAAGTAATAGCAAGTTAAGGTAGCAGGTAGAAGTAAAATAGAAGAATTAACAGGGATAGGAAATAAGAGATAAATACACACATGGCAGTATAATTAGAATAAAAACAGGGTATTAATCACTGACTTCAGACAAAGTTAAAATAGTTTTAATGAAAAGAGAAAACAGGAAAATTTTGCTGTATGTCAGTCATATTAATCAATATTATGACACTGTTAAGAATCATTGAACCATGTGAAAGTCATAATCAAAAGGAGGACATAGACAACATCTTTAAAGAAGTTATTTATCTTAAATTTTAAAGAAATTATTAAGGATATAGAGATATGAGTAAAATTTATAAAATAAATTTATAAAAATACAAGCCATTACTCAATAGATAATTGATCAAAAGATATAGTTTTCAGATGAAATAACCAAAGCTATTTAAAAACATATGTAAAAATTCTATAACTCACTAGTTATTGGAGAAATGAAAATTAAGCCAATTCTGAGATACTACTTCATACTGATTAGATTGGGTAATAGACCAGACAAGGAAAATGACAAATGTTGAAGGAAATATGGAGAAAATGAGACATTAATACACTGTTGGTGGAATTGTAACCTGATACTGCCATTCTGTAAAACAATTTGGAATGTTGGGGAGCCATCATTGATACTACAAAGGAGTTAATAGTTATAATATTAAAAAAAAAAATTGGAGGTCACAGATCATGATATTCTGGAATGCAAAGGAGCTAAGGCTAAAACCAAGAATCACTTACCCAAGAAAATTAAGCTTAGGGGGGAAACATTCATTCAATAAAATAAGGTTAAGGTTATTTTAAAGAGCTAAAAAAATAGAGTCAAGAATAATAAAGAAATATGTTTATTTGCTCATCCGGAAGCATTTTTATGATCACATAGTATTAATCTAATAGAGGAAAAAAATGTGTTGTTTCAGAAACTTAACTTATTCAAAGCAAATTAAAAGTGTTTGATCATAGGAGTGGATTAATTCTAGGGTTTTTAAGAGGAGAAAAAGAAGATACTATAAAGGGAGGGACAGAGCAGCACTACAAGAAAATATTTGGGACTTACTATTACTCATACTCAGCTTGCAATAATAGTGTGTAATCAGGAAGCAAGGATTATTGGCAATAGGAATCATATGAAAATCACATTTTCCTACAATGGATAAAAAGAAGACAGAGTGTATTTCTCTCTCCCCTTCCCTGCCTCCCTCTCTCTCTCTCTCTTCTCTCAAGCCCTCACTCTCACTCTTACATTCCTCTTTCCTTCCTTCCCTCTTCTGTTATGCATGTTTCTCTGACTCTGTTCTGCTTAGTTTATGCTAATGTTCTTTCCTTTTCGTGTTTGATTTCATAATAAAATTGTAAATAAAATTAGTATAAAAGGGTTTTTACTATCCATTTTCTTTGGAATAGAAGATTGACTGCACTGATGTGACCTTTTTCTGCATATTCCTGAGTGGTTTTCTTTGCGATTTTTTGGGCTAAAGTAAAGACAAAGTTCTCTTATCTCCCATTCTATCTGGGTTCTTCATTTTTTAAAATTATATCTATCCACTCTTTGCAGATGATATGATGCTATACTTAGAGAACCCCAGAGATTCTAATAAAAAATTATTAGAAATAATTCACAACTTTAGCAAAGTTGCTGGATACAAAATAAACCCACATAAACCCTCAGCATTTTTATACATCACCAACAAAATGCAACAGCAAGAGATACAAAGAGAAATTCCGTTCAAAACAAATGTTAAGAGAATAAAATATTTGGGAATTCATCTACCAAAGAAAAGTCAGGAATTATATGAGCAAAATTACAAAACACTTGCCACAAAAATAAAGTCAGATTTAAATAATTAGAAAGACATTAATTGCTCTTGGATAGGCTGAGCGAATATAATAGAGATGACAATATTCCCCAAACTAATCTATTTATTTAGTGCTATGCCAATCAGACTCCCAAGAAACTATTTTAAAGACCTAGAAAAAATAACAACAAAATTCATATGGAAAAATAAGAGATCTAGAATTTCAAGGGAATTAATGAAAAAAAAGTCAGATGAAGGTGGTCTAGCTGTACCTCCCTAGCTTGGGTGGCCAAGCCAAGATGGATAGCCAAAAGAGGTAAGGATTTTGGTAGTGAACACTTGGGTCTTCTGACCAGGTGTTCAACGGGAGCCAACAAGTCAGGGCATCAGTCAGGGCATTATGTGAGTAGGTATAATAAAGGCTTTTAAGATTACACGTGGCTATTCTTGAGCATGCTACTGGTTATTAAACTATAGATTCAAGAGATAGTCGCCAGAGACCTTTGAAGGCCTTAAAGGAGAGGAGCTAGGTAAAGTTGACACTGCAAAGGTCAGTGGTCAAAGGTACTCTGTTGGGCCTAGAACAGACTAGTAATTGTAACTGCCAGGAGAGCATGTTACAAAGCTATATTATAAAGCAGCAATCACAAAAGCCATTTGGTATTGGATAAGAAATAGACTAGTCAATCAGTGGAACAGATTAGGTACACAGGACAAAATAGGGTAAAAATATAGCAATCTAGTGTTTGACAAACCCAAAGATACCAACATTTGGGATAAAAATTCATTATTTAAAAAAACTGTTGAGAGAACTGGAAATTAGTATGGCAGAAATTAGATATGGACCCATACTTAACACCATATACCAAGATAAGATCAAAATGGGTCCATGATTTAGGGATAAAGAATGAAATCATAAATAAATTAGAGGAACATATGATAGTCTACCACTCAGACCTTTGGAGGAGGAAGGAATTTATGACCAAAGGAGAACTAGAGATCATTATTGATCACAAAATAGAAGATTTTGATTACATCAAACTTAAAAGTTTCTGTACAAACAATACTAATGCAAACAAGATTAGAAGGGAAGGAACAAATTGGGAAAATATTTTTAAAGTTAAAGGTTCTGATAAAGGCCTCATTTCCAGAATATATAGAGAACTGACTCTAATTTATAAGAAATCAAACCATTCTTCAATTGATAAATGGTCAAAGAATATGAACAGACAATTTTCAGATGATGAAATTGAAACTATATCCACTCATATGAAAGTGTTCCAAATAACTACTGATCAGAGAAATGCAAATTAAGACAACTTTGAGATACCTTTACACACCTGTCAGATTGGCTAAGATGACAGGAAAAGATAATGATGAATGTTGGAGGGTGTAACGTGCTGTTGTCTCCAGAAGCTGCCGATCACTCTCTGGGAGGAAATCTGCTGTGTCAACTCAAATCTCTTGGACAGATTCTTCTTCATGTAGAGAGCCGACTTCCCTTCCTGCAGAGAGCAGCCTCCAGTCTGGTCTAAAAACAACTCCCTTTTTCCTCCAGAGCTGCCCTCTTTATCCTCCCAGAGAATGGGCGTGGGATAATGCAAGGGCTTCTGGGGAACTTGCTCCTCTTAAGTATGCAAGTTCTTCCCCAGGAAAGGCCGGAACTAGAGAATTGTCAAATACCGACTTAGCACTTAGTAAGAACCTAATATCTCGTTATCTCATTAGCACATAGTAAGAACCTAAGAGGAGGGGATGTAGGAAAACTGGGACACTGATGCATTGTTGGTGGAGTTGTGCAAGAAGCCAACCATTCTGGAGAGCAATTTGGAACCATGTCCAAAAAGTTATCAAACTGTGCATACCCTTTGATCCAACAGTGCTACTACTGGGCTTATATCCCAAAGAAATACTAAAGAAGGGAAAGCTACCTGTATGTGCCAAAATGTTTGTGGCAGCTCTTTTTGTAGTGCCTAGGACCTGGAAAATGAATGGATATCCATCAATTGGAGAATGGTTAGATAAATTATGGTATATGAACATTATGGAATATTATTGTTCTGTAAGAAATGACCAGAAGAATGAATACAGAGAGGTTTGGAGAGACTTACATCAACTGATGCTGACTGAAACGAGCAGAACTAGATCACTATACACTTCAACAACAATACTGTATGAAGACATATTCTGAGTGAAGTGGATATCTTCAACATAAAGAAGATCTAATTCACTTCCAGTTGATCAATGATGGACAGAAACCACCCAGAAACACCCAGAGAAGGAACACTGGGAATTAAATGTAAACTGTTTGCACTACTGTCTTTCTACCCAGGTTATTTATACCTTCAGAATCCAATTCTTACAATGCAACAAGAAAATTGGATTTACACACTATATTGTATCTAGGTTATACTGTAACACATTTAATATGTATGGGATTGGCTCTCATCTAGGGGAGGGAGTAGAGGGAGGGAGGGGAAAATTTGAAAAAAAATGAATACAAGGGATAATGTAAAAAATACTCATGCATATGTACTGTCAAACATTATAATTATAAAATTAATTTAAAAATCATATCTATCTATCTATCTATCTATCTATCTATCTATCTATGTATCTATCTATCTGTATTCATGCAAAACCTTGTGTTACAAGTTTTCCTCCCTCCTCCAACCCCCTAGGCAACAAGCAATTTTTCTATGCATATTTCCACATTTGTCATATCCACAAAAAATCAGATCAAAATGGAAAAAAAGTGAGAAAGAAAATAAAAAGCAAGAAAACAACAACAAAAGTTATGAAAGTACTATGCTGTGATCCACATTCAATCCCCGCAGGCTTCTTTCAGGATGTAGATGGCTCTCTCCATCCAAGTCTTTTGGAAATGCCCTAAATCATCTCACTGTTGGAAAGAGCCAAGTGCTTCAAAGTGGATCATCACATGATATTGATGTTACTGTGTACAATGATCTCCACAATAATATTCCGTAACATTCATATACCATAACTTATTCAGCCATTCTTCAATTGATGGGTAACCACTCAATTTCCAGTTTCTTGCCACTACAAAAAGGATTGCTACAAACACTGTTGCCCATGTGGTCCTTTTCCCTATTTTATGATCTCTTTGGGCTCTTTACAAGGTTTTATTTTCTTTTAAAAAGGTAGGGAATAATAGGGTTATTGTCACTCCCTTCCTGCCCCCCCTTCTCTCTCTCTCTCTCTCTCTCTCTCTCTCTCTCTCTCACTCACTCTCTCTCTTTCTTTCTCTCTCTCTCTCTCTCTCTCTCTCTCTCTCTCTCTCTCTCTCTCTCTCCCCCTCCTCTCTCTCTGTCTCTCTGTCTCTCTGTCTCTCTGTCTCTCTCCTCTCCTCTCCTCTCCTCTCCTCTCCTCTCCTCTCCTCTCCTCTCCTCTCCTCTCCTCTCCTCTCCTCTCCTCTTCTCTCCTCTCCTCTCCTCTCCTCTCCTCTTCTCTTCTCTTCTCTTCTCTTCTCTTCTCTTCTCTTCTCTTCTCTTCTCTTCTCTTCTCTTCTCTTCTCTTCTCTTCTCTTCTCTCTCTTTCTCTCTTTCTCTCTCTCTCTCTCTCTCTTCTTCTAGCTCTTTCTTGCTCTCCCTTTGCTAAATTTATAGAGGTGTCACAATAGATAAAATTGATAAAGCCAATCCATGAGAAATTATATTCAGCAAAAAATCCATTGAAACTTAGTAACCTAGTGAAGAAAATAAGAAGTTTAAAGGGTTAATGTTAAATGGAATGCAATGTTATAAAAATATTTGTGAATATAGTGTTATTACACTTTGCAGGTATAAAAACCATTTGCTATCCACCTTGTCAAACTGTGAAATGTTCATTCTGACACAAAAGTAATTATCATTTATGTTTGTTGCAGTAATAATGATAATAAAAACTCACTTTTATAGCATTTTTTGTTTCTATGATTTTAAAGATGTTTGAGTCCAAACTATTCAACTCATTCTCATAAGAACCCTGTAAAATACATAGAGAGGGATAAAAGGCCCTAAAAGATGCATAAAGAAAAAATGTTTTCACCTGTGAAGATAGATTATTATTCATCCAGGTTTAATGAGTCAAAGAAATGGGTTTTGCATTGAAAATATAGGCTTATAACATTTCTAAGTTTCCAGGTTATCACTCCTTCAGCCTCAGCAGTTGAATAGTGAACTTTATTATTTCAAAATTCTTTCTCACTAATTTTAGAAGTCAACCATTCTTCTAGATTATTATTATATTGAAAGAATCTAGATATATATTTCCTAAAAGGATTTTTAAAACTCTTATACTAGTTGTGACAATACACAGAGAGTTGTAACTTTCATAGAAATGAATTTCAAAAAACTTCCAAATCCAAAAATTGTAAAATAAAGATTTTAACTTTTCTAAAATTTAGTGAAGAATCAATTTAAAATAGATGAACAATATAAGAGCATACTTCATAGATGTCAAATTATCATAAAAGAAGGGATACATCTCTGCTTTAGGGACTGCACTATCTGGCAGGATTTTTCCCCCTAAGTGACTGTGTCGAGATATGAAATACAATTGGTTTATTCTAAAACATAAAGAACAGTGTCCAAGTATACTAAAGTAAAAAAAAATTTAAAAAATTAAAAAAAATAAAAAAAAACAAAGTTTGTACTGTATTCACAAATCCAAAAGTACTGGGAATAATTTCAAGAAATAAGAATAGAGAAATCAAAAATTTCATGATAATTTGTTATGAACTTCCATCTCACACAGCAATTTTTACTGACCTTATGTATATAGTGGATCATAGCATTTAAGTCATGGGATAAGAGTTAGAGACTAGTTTTTAAATTATTTCAAACTACAAAATTTCTACTTAATAATAAAATTTAATTCTGGGATGAAGAATAGATCACAAATAGATGTAATAAGCAATTGTTTTGAGGGATTATGTTATGGGACTTGATGATATTTTATAACAGTTGGATTGTGCTCAATAGATTGGCTTTGGAAATATCATCACTATTTCTTTACATATGTACTGACCTTGGCTCTTTAAGTACCATTTGCAAAATACTAGTTATTTGCATACTAGCAAAGGAAAAGACATTAATTTAAAAATATTTAAACTAAAATTATTTCACACTACCATATTTGCTTTTGTTTACAAAATTTCCTCATTGATATCTGCTCACTCAACACTCTATAAAGTAGGCAGTAGTTACATTTTTGTTTTAACAACCTTGTTAATATATTTAAATCAGTGAAGTTCAATCCAATCCAATCCAATTTAATAATCATACCCCATTTTCAAGTCCTAACTCTTAACAACCTGCCTAAATGACCATTGGAAGATAATTCAAAATTTTAGCATCCCAGACAACTCTTTAAAATGATAAATTTCAAACATATTGCTCAATTGAATCAATAGAGGGATTATTATTTTTTATTAATAGTTTTTATTTACCAGATATTTCCATGGTTAATTTTACAACATTGACAGTTGCCAAACCTTTTGTTCCAATTTTTCCCCTCCTCACCTCCCCCCAGATGGCAGGTCAACCAATACATGTTAAATATGTTAGAGTATAAATTAAATACCATATATGTATACATGACCAAACAGTTGTTTTGCTGAACAAAAAGAATCAGACTTTGAAATAGTGTACATTTAGTCTGTGAAGGAAATCCAAAATGCAGGCGGACAAAATTAGAGAGATTGGAAATTCTATGTAGTGGTTCATAGTCATCTCCCAGAGTTCTTTCACTGGGTGTAGCTGGTTCAGTTCATTACTGCTATATTGGAATTGATTTGGTTCATCTCATTTTTGGAGAGGGCCACGTCCATCAGAATTGATCATCATACAGTATTGTTGTTGAAGTATCTAATGATCGCCTGGTTCTCCTCATTTCACTCAGCATCAGTTCATGTAAGTCTCTCCAAACCTTTCTGAAATCATCCTGTTGGTCATTTCTTACAGAACAATAATATTCCATAATATTCATATACCACAATTTATTCAGTCAGTCTCCAATTGATGGGTATCCACGTAGTTTCCAGTTTCTGGCCAACACAAAGAGAGCTGCCATAAACATTTTTGCACATACAGGTCCCTTTCCCTTCTTTGAGATCTCTTTGGGACATAAACCCAGTAGCAACACTGCTGGATCAAAGGGTATGCACAGTTTGATGACTTTTTGAGCATAGTTCCAAATTGCTCTCCAGAATGGCTGGATATATTCACAGTTCCACCAACAATGTATCAGTGTCCCTGTTTTCCCACATCCCGTCCGACATTTTGCATTACTTTTCCCTGTCATTCTAGCCAATCTGACAGGTGTGTAGTGGTATCTCAGAGTTGTCTTAATTTGCATTTCTCTGATTAATAATGATTTGGAGCATCTTTTCATATGATTACAAATAGTTTCAATTTCTTTAACCAATAATTGTCTGTTCATATCCTTTGACCATTTATCAATTGGAGATTGGCTTGATTTCTTATATATTAGAATCAATTCCAATAGATGAATTATTAAAACAAACAAAAACAACTCAATGTTTCCCACATTTAGAAAAGCATAAATGCCTAGATTCCTCTGAACACACATACACACACACACACACACACACACACACCCCTGTAATAAAACCTGGGGATAAAATAGCCAAGTCCTTGTCTTCAAGAAACTTAAATTCTACAAAGAGTAATATAGCTAATAGGAAATGGCATACATTTCATTTTTCATTTATCTAATGCTTAACCTCTCTCACTTTTCTCTTAACTTATTGATTCTTGTCCCACTGCCCCAAAACACATAGATGTCTTTCCTATAATTTAAAAAAAATCACTGGAATTACCATCTCTTCAAACTAACATTCTATATTATTGCTTATTCAAATCCCTAGGAAAAAAAAAAAAAAACTACAATAATTTCAAACATTATTTTTCCTTTCATGATCTTCTCAAATCTTTGTGTTATTGTTCCTCATTTCTTTTTCTTTTTCAGCTTAAATACACAGTTCAAACTTACCTTTGATTTTTAAATAAATTTGATCATCTTTTCTGTCATCATTCTTTTTGACCTTGAAAAAGCATTTAAAAAATGTTCCCGGGGGTAGAGCCAAGATGGCGGAGAAGATACACGCAACTCTGTGAGCGTCCTTATTCCCTCACAACCAATTAGATAAATTCAGCCTCAAAAATAGCACTGGACTGATAGAAACCACAAGGACTGGAAGCGCTACTTACCAACTGAAGAGAATCTGGAGTTTCAACAGTAAAGGTCAATCCCCAGGGGAGGAAAAAAAAAAAAGAGGCCAGCACAGACGGTTGGGTGGTGGCACACTGCTCCAATCACGCTGAGGAGGGCTCTGGAATTAGAGAAGCCACTGAGATAGAAGAATCTGGCACAGGCTGTTAGCTCTTCTCTGCTTATAAAACAGCAGTTCAGAAGAGAAATCAAGAAACCTTAAAATTTTAAAACCAAATTATATCTTCCCCTATCCCGGAGGTGACTCAGCAGATCTCAGCACTGTGGGTGTGGGCGACTTAGGCTGTCCAGGCTTTCACCTGGGAGTAGTTAAGAGATTGAGAAGTGGGCAGACATGGCCCAAGGAAACACACAGAGCCTTGCTTGGCTGGAGGCTGTGGAACTCAGCCCCAGGAAGTCCCAGAGAAGTGGAACCTTTGAACTAGGGGCCGCGGTTTCAGGGATGCATAGGCTGGGCTTTGTGTCGCCTTTACTGTTCAGTCTCAAATCTCAGGGAAGACACTAGGACACATAGTGCTGCCCTCAAAGCACAGCAGTGCTGATCACCTGTGAGGCACTTCCAGGGAGGGGGTGGGGAACTCTCTCCTAGAGCTTTCCCTTAGCTCAAGCGCAGGAGCCGCTGCATCCATTGAGTCTGGGAGGAATATGGTAAAGAAATAAATAAATAATTTCCTACCCCAGGGACAGACCCCAAAAAGATTTTTTAATCATGAGTAAGAAGCCAAAAAGAACCATTGACTCATTCTACACGGAGAAAGAGCGGGTATCCAACCCCGAGGAAGTTAACAGCAGAGAATCAGCAGATAACAACCTAATGGGGAATGATACCTGCCCCCCATCACATAACTCTCTCCTAGAATGGACTATTAAAAACTTAAGAGAATTTGAAGAAAAATGGGGAAAGGAAAGGGAAGCTATGATAGAAAATAACAACGTTCTGAAATTGGAGTTGGAAAAAATGAAGAATTCACAGGAAATGCAGGGAAATAAAATTTGTGAATTACAAAAGGTTAAAAAATCACAGGAAAGTACGATTTCTGAATTGGAAAAGATAAAAAAGTCTCAAGAACATAGAATTTCTGAATTGGAAAAAGAAAATAATTCTTAAAAAAAATTAGGGAAATGGAAAAAAATTCAATAGAGCAAAATAATTCATTTAAAAACAAAATTGGGCATTTACAAAAAGAACTAAAAACTGTGAAAGAAGAAAATAACTCCTTAAAAGTCAGGATGGAACAAATAGAAATGAATGACTCACAGAGAACCCAAGAATCAGTCAAACAAAACAAAACAAAACAAACAAACAAACAAACAAACAAAACAAAAAAAAAAAAAAAAAAAAAAAAAAAAAAAAAAACCAAAAAACGAAAAGCTGGAGAATAACGTCAAATACTTACTGGGAAAATTTATAGACCTGGAAAATAGATCTAGGAGAGATAATCTGCAGATCATTGGACGTCCAGAAAACTATGACCAAAAAAAGAGCCTAGATTCTATTTACAAGAAATTATCAAAGAGAACTGTCCAGAGATAATAGAAACAGAAGGGAAAGTAGATGTGGAAAGAATTCATCGAACTCCTTCTGAAATAGACCCTAAAAAAAGAACACCACAGAATATTGCGGCTAAGCTGCAGAACTACCACACAAAGGAGAAAAGCTTGCAAGCAGCTAGAAAAAAAACAATTTAAATACCAAGGTGCCACAATAAGGGTCACACAAGACCTAGCTGCCTCCACATTAAAAGATAGAAGGGCCTGGAACCTGATATTCCGTAAGGCAAAAGATCAAGGATTGCAACCAAGAATGAACTACCCAGCTAAGTTTAGCATCTTTTTCCATGGAAGAAGATGGTCATTCAACGAAATGGAGGAATTCTATATGTTTCTAAGAAAAAAAAAACAGATTTAAACAAAAAATTTGATCTACATCCATAAGACTGAAGAGAAACAAAAAATGGTACACAGAACCCTTGAGAACTATAACTCTGTTGTGGGTATATAAAAAGTACACATGGATAATTTGATTCTACTGATATAAAAGGAAAAAAAAAGGGGAGTGTAGTAAAGGGAAGGGGGTAGTTTCAGAAAAAGGAGAAGGAGTGAAAAAAAAGAGGGAAACTAAATCCCAAGAACAGGCATAGAAAATACATCATATCTGAGGGAATTTAGTGAGGGGGAGAATCATTGTGTGAATCTTACTTTCATCAGAAGAGGCTCAAAGAGTAAATAATTGACATATTTGATTTTCAGAGAATTTTCTCTCACCTCACTAAAATGGGGGGAGAGGAAAAGTGAAAAGGAAAAGGAGAATAAGGGAAGTGACTTGGAGGGAGGGGGGAGGGATACTAAAAAGAGGGAGGGCTGCGCATCACAAGGGGGGTCTATAAATTAAATATAGGGGAAGGGGTTCAGGGGGGTCAAGGGAAAAAGAATATTCTGGGGATGATATGATGGCAGGAAATACAGATTTAGTAATTTTAACTGTAAATGTGAATGGGATGAACGTTCCCATCAAACAGAGACGGATAGCAGACTGGATCAAAAATCAGAACCCTACAATATGTTGTTTACAGGAAGCACAGTTAAAGCAGGGAGATACATACAGAGTAAAGGTAAAAGGTTGGAACAGAGCCTATTATGCTTCAGGTAAAGCCAAAAAAGCAGGGGTAGCTATCCTTATCTCAGATCAAGCAAAAGCAGAAGTTGATATAGTTAAAAAAGATAAGGAAGGAAATTATATCCTGCTAAAAGGTAGCATAAATAATGAAGCCTTATCAATTATAAACATATATGCAACAAGTGGTATAGCATCTAACTTTCTAAAGGAAAAGTTAAGAGAATTGCAAGAAGAAATAGACAGTAAAACTATAATAGTGGGAGATCTCAACCTTGCACTCTCAGATTTAGACAAATCAAACCACAAAACAAGTAAGAAAGAAATTTAAAAAAGTAAATAGAACAGTAGAAAACTAAGTATAATAGACCTTTGGAGAAAACTGAATGGCAATAGAAAGGAATATACTTTCTTGTCAGCAGTTCATGGATCCTATACAAAAATAAAACATATATTAGGACATAAAGATCTCATAATTAAATGTAGGAAGGCAGAAATAATAAATGCCTTCTTCTCAGATCACAATGCAATAAAAGCTACATTCAGTAAAAAAGTTAGGGGTAAATAGACCAAAAAGTAATTGGAAAATGAACAATCTCATCTTAAAGAATGACTGGGTGAAACAGCAAATTATAGAAACAATTAATAATTTCACCCAAGATAATGACAATGATGAGACATCATACCAAAATCTGTGGGATGCAGCTAAAGCAGTAATAAGGGGAAATTTTATATCTTTAGAGGCTTATTTGAAGAAAATAGAGAAAGAGAAGATTAAGGAATTGGGCTTACAACTTAAAAGGCTAGAAAAAGACCAAATTATAAACCCCCAGCCAAAAATTAAACTTGAAATACAAAAATTAAAAGGAGAAATCAATAATATTGAAAGTAAAAAAACTATTGAATTAATAAATAAAACCAAGAGTTGGTTTTATGAAAAAGCCAATAAAATAGATAAACCTTTGGTAAATCTGATCAGAAAAAAAGAAAGAGGAAAATCAAATTTTCAGTCTTACAAATGAAAAGGGGGATCTTTCCACCAATGAAGAGGAAATTAGAGAAATAATAAGGAGTTACTTTGCCCAACTTTATGCCAATAAATTTGATAACTTAAGTGAAATGGATGACTTCCTCCAAAAATATAGGCTCCCTAGATTAACAGAGGAGGAGATAAATTGCTTAAATAGTCCCATTTCAGAAAAAAGAAATAGAACAAGCTATTAATCAACTCCCCAGGAAAAAATCCCCAGGGCCAGATGGATTCACATGTGAATTCTACCAAACATTTAAAGAACAATTAGCCCCAATGTTATATAAATTATTTGAAAAAAATAGGGGATGAAGGAGTCCTCCCAAACTCCTTTTATGACACAGACATGGTACTGATACCTAAACCAGGTAGATCGAAAACTGAGAAAGAAAATTATAGACCAATCTCCTTAATGAATATTGATGCTAAAATCTTAAATAAAATATTAGCAAAAAGACTTCAGAAAATCATCTCCAGGATAATACACTATGATCAAGTAGGATTTATTCCAGGAATACAGGGCTGGTTCAATATTAGGAAAACTATTAATATAATTGACCATATTAATAATCAAATTAATAAGAACCATATGATCATCTCAATAGATGCAGAAAAAGCATTTGACAAAATCCAACATCCATTCCTACTAAAAACTCTTGAGAGTATAGGAATAAATGGACTATTCCTTAGAATAATCAGGAGCATATATTTAAGACCTTCAGTAAGCATAATATGCAATAGAAATAAACTATAACTTTTCCCAGTAAGATCAGGAGTGAAACAAGTTTGCCCACTATCACCATTACTATTCAATATAGTACTAGAAACGCTAGCCTCAGCAATAAGAGCCGAGAAAGAGATTCAAGGAATTAGAGTAGGAAATGAGGAAATTAAACTATCACTTTTTGCAGATGACATGATGGTATACTTAGAGAACCCCAAAGACTCTGCTAAAAAGCTACTAGAAATAATTCAAAATTTCAGCAAAGTGGCAGGATACAAAATAAATCCACATAAATCCTCGACATTCTTATATATCACCAACAAAATGCAACAGCAAGAGATACAAAGATAAATTCCATTCCAAACAAATGTTGAGAGTATAAAGTATTTGGGAATCCATCTACCAAAGAAAAGTCAGGAATTATATGAGAAAAATTACAAAACACTTGCCACAAAAATAAAGTCAGATTTAAATAATTGGAAAGACATTCAGTGCTCTTGGATAGGCCGAACGAATACAATAAAGATGACAATACTCCCCAAACTAATCTATTTATTTAGTGCTATACCAATTAGACTCCCAAGAAACTATTTCAATGACCTAGAAAAAATAACAACAAAATTCATATGGAAGAATAAAAGGTCGAGAATTGC